>NC_068286.1:8279250-8590500 GCF_025860055.1 Xyrauchen texanus | reverse complement strand
CATATTTCTTAGTCTTGTATATACTTAGATAAGTTCCTTAAGTTACAACATATACATATTCATTTTGAGTTCAAAGGGTACTGCATAACCTGAACAAACCTCTTGTATTTTCTGTGGCACTACCTTGATGATGAGGTACTCTTAAGAAACAAGATTGTCTTTCAGTGATCTATCAATCTAAATACCATCTTTCTCTCTCGCTCTTTCTCTGTCTCTCACATAGCACAGACTTGAGAAGCATGCCACTGGGATTGCATTGATTCAGCCTATGGTTAAAGCACCTGAGCTTTAGTGTAGGACACTGTAAGACACTAAAACAATGCCTCTGGCTGGATTATTTAGTACCTCCATCAACAGAAAGACATCATGTTAAAGATATACAAGTGTAAAAGTGATCCAGGTCATTTATTTCCACTCTGACCATCAATGGCACCTGGCAGGTATGGAAAATTCTGTGTGACATGAATCAACAATAGCTAGAGGAATGTGACTTTGTCACACAGCGTTGTGTCAGTGTGACCTGCCATGGATTTTTTGAAGTATCTTCAATGCCAGATCAGCTGGAACTTAATCAGT
Organism: Xyrauchen texanus; assembly: GCF_025860055.1. NCBI lineage: Eukaryota > Metazoa > Chordata > Actinopteri > Cypriniformes > Catostomidae > Xyrauchen > Xyrauchen texanus. The sequence goes on along the minus strand of NC_068286.1, from coordinate 8,589,924 downwards.
GATTCTTTTGAAAGTTTTTTTTTAGTTTTTCTTCTTCAAACACACCACTGAATTATTAGCAGAAACAAGCACTGGGGAAATTCTTAGAATGGGAAAATACATTGGAAATTAAGACAACAGGTTGAGACAACGCATTAGAGAAATTACACTTCTGGTACCTGACAAATTTGGGGTTTTTCTGATAATGTCTTTTTCTGGGTTGGTTCACTAAAAAATGAAAACACTGTCATCAATTACTCACCCTATGTGGTTCCAAACTTGTAATATTTTCTGTGGAACACAAAGTGAGATGTTAGGCAGAATGTTGCACCATTCACTTTCATTGTGTTGAAATAAGGTGCAATGAAAGAGAAAAGTTGCTGAGGCTAACTGCCTAAATTCTCATTTTGTGTTTCACATAAGAAAGAATGTCATACAGATTTGGAACAACATGAGAGCAAGTAAACAATTAAATAATTTGAATTTTATAGAGAAGTATCCCTTTAAGAATCCTTGGATAACCTAAAATAATATCTAGCTATAATTATAAGTTCCTCACTGAAACACAGGAGTCCCTGAGTCCTATTCGGTTTGTAAAAAGCTGGCTTATCTGACTGGTTTGTAATTACAGTATTGATCGGAGTCTACAACAAGAACAAGAGTGTCTTGGATGTAATATTCTTCTTTTGGAGGATGGGGTAGGAAGTGTAGTAGCTGTAGGTGAGAAATACTCTCCTCTTTAGCCAGACTAAAAGGTTAATGGAAAATGATGTCTGATTTGTGATCTCATTTGATCACACATTAAAATAAATCTCTGCTGCTTTTTTTTTTAATCCAGTGATTTGAGATCTCAGCTCCCTGGGCATTATATACACACACACACACACACACACACACATGTTTTTTTTTATTTATGCAAAATTATGCCAGTCCTTTTTTTTATCCCCATTAATCATAAGCACTGTCTTGGGACAAGCCATTCGCAGATTTGGTTCAAAGTGACGTCACTTTGTACAGGCTCTGCCCACAAATGTTGACGGACACTGCAGACGGACATGTTTGCTTGTGTGTTTTTATCGTTATAGTGCATAGCGATTGTTGTAACAGTATTTGTGTGTGTGTGTGTGTTGCACGTCCATCATTGCAAAACTGCTGAAAAAACTCAAAAAATATTTTATTTTTTAAATGATCGAATAACCATTCGGAAACTTCCTGGTTCATTCTCAAAGTTGTCTCTCCCTCATCAGTGTTTCACGGATGTCATTCCATTGCTCTTGACAGCAAATCGCTTTGCTTGCCGCTAAAAACAAAGGGTAGCTAGATAGGGTATCTAGACTCTGTTTCAAACATATAGGGCTGAACACCACTATTTTCGCTGTCAGTCATATTGCTTATGATGTCTAGTTATCCCAAGCAGAGATGTCAAAACTCCGCCCTATTCTGGATTCAGGGCGGGGAGCCCCAGCTGATATGCATTTAAAGACACACACACACACACACACACACACACACACACACACACACACACACACACACACACACACACACACACACACACACACACACACACACACACACACACACACACACCTCGTTTTTATTCCCACTCAAAGATTGGCATTTTCAGCATGGTATAATAAATTCTCTGTAGGGTATTTTGAGCTGAAACTTCACAGACACATTCTTGGGACACCAAAGATTGAAATTACATCTTGTGAAAAGGAGTGTAATAGGTGTCAATTAAGAATTTATTCTTCTTATTTTTTAATACATTTTACATATAAGTATTTATCTTCCTTATTCCAATTTGCAAAATGCTTTGTGTAAATTAACCCAATAAAGACACTAACAATGAAAAAAAAAGACCCCAGAAACCCAGTGGATAACATAAACACTGTCAATGTTTAATTATGTTGCACTTCTAGTTAAAGTTACTTACTGTATATTTATGACAGGCAGGGGCATATTAAGTTACCTCGGGGCCAATGGGCTCACCATTCCGCAGGGCCCAATGCCGCCTGAGATTCAGCCCCTGTAAGCCTGTGCATTATTGCGCCCCTGATGACAGGAACAGTAACCCAGGAGCAATCTGGGTGTAACGTTTGTAGCTGGCAATGGCAATGACGAAGACGATAAAATGAAGAACCCAAGTGCAGTTAATATAAAAAAAACCCTGACTAAAAATGTGAATCTTGACTTGACTTGACTTGACTTGACTTTACCAATTTCACAAACAAACATCAATACTAGACAAGAGACAATGGCAAACATGAGGGCTTAAATACATGGACATGGGGAAACATAAGCCAATGAACAAACAGAACTCTAAACGAGATAACAAGACACTAAACTAAAACCAATGACAAACTAGAACTGATAACAAAGTAATCAAACAATGAACCAATGAAAACAAGACACATGAACATGGAGGGAAACAGGAAGATCACATGACAAGGAAACAGGAACAAAACATGACATGAACTTTTCCATATAAGAGACATGAAAAACAGGAACCAACAGAATAAACATGACATTGGGGTTAAGGGCCTTGCTCGAAGCTGCAGTGATGAAATACTGTGTTGATCACACCATGCAAAGTTTGAACCTACATCCTATCAGTTACCAGCCCAGATGTTATGAACTACCCACTAAGCTATTCTTACCATTAAAATTAATAGAAGATGCACTGTACAAACTGGTGCAGAGTGAAAAGACATCCAAGTTTAAGATACCACAAATGCAGCTGCAAATGCTTACTGTCTTTCTGCTGATCATTATACAGATTTGTAATCATTCTTAATAAACTAATTTCAAAGTTTCAAGATAGTTCTTCACTTGCAAGCATCTGAACCAATGGCCATTTACTCTGTTAACTGGTCAACTGTATTTCACTCTACCACACTTTAAGGACAAGGTTTGTGATAACAGTATGTCAACTGCAAAGTGCTTAATTGTTGACCTTGTAAATTCAGAGATTGTACATGAATTAAATGCTTTTCATCCAAGCATTTTATACTTGCTCTCCATGCCATACTAAACATAAGGGCTTTTTTGCTTTTAAACTTTATGATGACATCTCAAGAGAATTTACATTAAATAAGCAACAGTTGTGTTAGCTGGGATAGGCTCCAGCCCCCCGCGACCCTGTACACAGGATAAGCGGTTGACAATGGATGGATGGATGAAGCAACAGTTGTTCAATGGTGATTTTATTGTTACAAAATGCTCTCTGACTAATCAGGGTTATAAATTAAGAGCCCAGTGTATAGTTTGTAGATGGAGAAAGTGAGGAAAAAAAAATCGAAATCATGTTACTTTTTATTCAGGTCTGAAATGCTTTTATTTATTGAGACTGATGGTGGTACAAAATGTATGAAACTATAAATCAGAAACAAGGTTTTCACCTCGGAGGTTTGATTTGATGACTTTATGGGATGCTTTCAAGGATAAACTGGACACAATAAACATATTTTAACCTACAAGATACATGTTGTTAAGGAAGGGAAAGAGGAAAGAATGCTGAATAGTAATGCAATACTGAAGAACAACTACTGTATAATGTTCTTCTATTTGCATAATCAATAAAAAAAATTGCATATTGCCACATTGGGCATAACTACTGTATAATGTTCTTCTATTTGCATAATCAATAAAAAAAATGCATATTGCAACCTTGGGCATAAAGCGGTATAAAAACTGTATATAATACAAATGGATCACACAATGCCAATAGTGTTTAATGCCCATATCTCAATGCTGTTTTAAGAATAAGTATTGCTAGGTACTCATTCTTGTTTCTTGTTATTTTTTTATTTTTCTGAATCAGAATTAGAGGGTAGTGCATTTGAGTGGATCAGCGGGATGCGAGAAATCATTCTCTTTTCTCAGCCACTCTCTGAACCACGACTCAAGAAACCTGAGGAAATGCATTTCAGGCTACATGTAGGGTGGATTGAGTGATCGCTGTGCAGAAGCCCTATTAGCAAGCCGAATTTCTTACATTTCTGTAGGAAGTGCAGCCTTCTGGTAGAAATTTGTTTTAAACAGCTTTCGTTTCACTTAAAAATTGTGATTTCCAGGAAAATGGAAGACTTGACACTCATGTCATTGATGTTAATATGGTTTAAAAAAAGGAGGGGTTGGTCTTAATGTGATTACAAAGTAATTAGTCGCTGTAACCAAATCTTTTAAATAAAAAATTTGTTTAACAGATTAGATTTTTCAATTATTGTAATCAGATTACAGTTGCTAATTTGAAGTTGTGTTATAATTACATCACTCGTGTTACAAAATATTTCTAAAATAACATGATTTGTACCCACTACATTTAAATTGTCAATTATGTTCATGTATACAGTATATCTGTTCTTATTAATGAGACTGTGTTTGCGAAGGCATTCTTGAAGTAAGACTGGGGGGGTAGAGTTAATTAGACAAATGTTTTATAGGTATTAATCTTTACTATGTGTATACATGCCATACATCAGTGGTCATGTTGTAATTACAATTTGGGTAAAATCTTGAGGTGTTTTCCAGTGAACTTTTTTAATAGTAGGATCAAATGGACAGATTCAATTCATATCACTTTATTTGCAAGAAAATCGTAAGTGAACATTGCAAATGCATTATTAGATACTATACATACAGATATAAAACATATTAGTTTTAAGTTTAAAATATAAAAACTATAATTTTCTCTGGCTTCTGTTCAGACTCTACTTGGGCTGTTTTGCTTTTGACACTGGTTCATATGATAGTATAAGTGAGCATTTATTTGCGAAGCGATACAGCACCTGGTTAACTGCTTTTGGGTGAACACTTCATTCTCCTTACTATAAATCCGCTCCCGTGTTTATTATTCAGGGACATATGTCTCGCACAATGAATGACATGCACAAATGTACAATACATTGTGTAAATTTGTTTCTGGCAGGCAGCAAATGTCCTAACCCCACCCCCACCCTAATCGGTGTCTATAAATCTGCGTACACACTGCCAGCGACATCGCGTGTGACCGCGACTCCATCCCATTCATTTTCAATGAGAGCACAGCGACTTCCGGCAACATGAGCTGTCGTGACCATTGGCGACTTGATGTGGGTGTGTCCAATGACGCAACAAAGTTTAGAAAAGTTCAACTTTATTCAAATGAAGAGTGACTAACGGAAGCGACATCCAATAGGAGAGAAGACGGGAGAGCTCACGTGATCCTTCTCTCTCTCTCTCTCTCTCAGCTGCTGCAGTAACGGAAAGATGGATGAAAGGCTAATTCTTGCTGTTAGCAATTTTCCAGTGCTCTATGATATGGATATGGTATATCCAGCCGCAGCTCTTGCACCAGCCGGTGGTACTCGCCGTGCTGACTCCGAGAATTAATGGTTTTGTGGACCCAGACAGACCGGCATTTGAGTTTTCGCCCTGCAGATAAACAGACGCTATGGCAAAGAGCACGCCTTGTTTCTCATTCATCTTTGATATAAAGCATTTTATGTACTGATTCCATTTATATTTAGTCTTTTCCCTCCAAAATGTTTGTTTTTAGCGGCAAGCAAAGCGATTTGCTGTCAAGAGCAATGGAATGACATCTGTGAATGTCATTTATAAACGTTACTAGGCAACCAGTAGTGGGAACGCCCACTAGCGACTTCACCGCCAGCCACTGGCGACCTGCAGCGACAAAGTCGCTGGCAGTGTGAACGCAGCTTAAGGCTGAGGAGCCTGCCAGGAACAACTCTGGACATCTTTCTCCGATCGTGTGAAGAGTCAGGAAGTAAAAATAAAAAACGGATACTGCATTAATTGCGTAAATTTTTTTAACGAGTTAAACAAAAAAAAAAATTTTATTGCAAAAATGAACATGTTCATGACCCAGAACATGTTCATTTTTCCAGCCCTTGTTGAAACTGATTAAATAATAAGAAATAATAAAACACCCATTGCTGTATCCAAGTTGTTGCGGTCAGAAAATGTCAGAAGCAGGACCCAAAAGCAGAGTTGAAAATAAAAAGGGAATTTATTAATACAAAAGAAATAAAAAACAACCAAAATTCACACAAAGGGGGAAAAACTAAAATAAACTACCCCGTAGGGGGAAAAGGTTTCCAGGCTGGGGCAGAGGGTAATGGAGAATAACAGGACCGACCAGACTGGAAACGTGAACAGGGAAAATCAATAACACGAACCAACATACCGTCCAACAGACTGACTGAAAACATTTAAGCACACAAGACTGGAAACAAGACGAACCGGCCCTGGACAGCAAACACAAGGAGATTAAAATAGGGATAGAAATCAAACAGGTTAACAGGGGACAGGTGAAGTAAATGAACTAATAATAAGCAAACAAGGAGGCGGGGTATGACTTAAGACAGAGAGACACGCAGTGATACTGAAAGCCGTGGGCACTGACAGCGGCTGACGAGTGGGCACCCTCCTCCTCTTCTGGGTAGAGGGAAGTATTACTGCTGTAGCAGCCTCCACCTCCTGGTGGTCAGCAACAGTGGGCTCGGATCCCGACAGACTGAAACCTAACTAGACAGGAAGTCAGGACCCAGACACCATACTCCAGACATGAAACTAGACAGACTGAAGAGCACATGGCAGTTAATCTGGGTCTGTTGTATTAATCCTGTAGGAAGAAACTCATGTTTGGTTGAGTGGTGTATGGAAGGTTTGTTGGATGCTTAAGATCATTTGTAGATTGGGGAGGCGTTTCAGTTCTTTGCAGTTGGTGCATCCCTGCAGGCATGCGAATGGGTCATTAGCCGAAAAACCTCTTCCAAATTCTCATAGTGACCCATCTTGGCAGCTCAGACTTCCCTCACTACTTTATACTTGGCTGTCTTGTAGAGATTTTTATGCACTCTTCAATGGGCTTGTTTTTTCTGCCTGCAAAGCTGTTCCATGTAAATCAAGGCTCATTATCTGCAGAGTTGGGGAAAGCCAATTAGCCATAGCACATTGTTTGAAACAGTCTCACATAGTCAGGTTTCAATAAACCAGAGGGCAAATGAAAAGTCATAATTTGTTTTGATAACTACTTAATACAGTTTGTTGCATTAGGAGAATATGATAGTAGAAAATAAGAGTTCTGTTGTCCACACTATATTACCCCTGCTGCTGAGTCTTAAGGTCAGCAACAAAATAGCTGCATTAGATCAGGATACCTAATAAATCCAAATGAAAAGGAAATGCAGTAAATACCTCTGTTGGCACAATGGTCCATGTACCTCTCTTGACAAAATAGCAGATGTTGTTTAACAGAGAGAATTAACAAGAAAGCACAAAAAAAATTTAGTGTGGAATTCCAACATGATCACACGTGAAAATCGACATGTTACTTCTGAAAGTTAATGTACCCTGACATTAACCCCATTCAGATACTGAGAAGCAGCATCCACCATCAGACATTTTTTGCATCGCTTTGAATAAGAATGCTAAATGCATGAAAATGAAGTGCTTAGGGACATGCAGCACTCTGCATTTAAGCACTGTTGCATCAAGACTGTCTTCCTCGAACAGTTCACAAGCAGTGAAAGATATGTATAAGAAAGGCATAACACATTCTTTCTCCATTCTCTATACATTTAATTGTCTTTGAGTGTGATACACACATTCTAATCATCTTTCTTCTCTATCAATAATATCCTTATTTCTGTCCATCACTTGTCTGTAACCTTATTAACATCCCCTGGGGACCTTTATTTGTGGGAGCCTGGTAAAAAGGGGGAACTAATCAGATCTCGGAGCTGACAATGGCGCGGCAGCAATCAAGCGTAATGGAACAAGCTTGCGAATCAATAGTGCTTGCACTGATCGTAAACTGACAAAGGTTGTTCGGTTAGTCGGTCCGTGCTAATTTAAATCAATGGGTAATCTGATAACAGTTCTTCACCTCGATTCCATTGAGTATTCAAAGGATGGGTGAAGATTATTGTATCGGGCGCGCAAACTGATTGGCTATATCTACTTTTTGCTGATTCACAATTTAGAGGGCTAATCTGTTCAGTGGATAATAACTTGGACCGAAAGGAGCAGTAATATGGATTTAATGGTTGTTTCTGTACACCCCAACATGACTCTTCACTAGTGAGGAATCTAGTGAGACACCACTTGTGTTTGACTAAGTGAGTTAAGCTCCTGAATTAGTGTGTTTTTGAAATGACAATTATACTTTGCAATTCATTAATTAGTGCTACATCCTAAGACAAGCGTCACTGTTATTATTGCTCACACAGTACTTGTGTTAGTTGCCCAAGCCATATCTTGAGAGCGTGCACTTTTTGGGCTTGTACACCAGAACACCCTAGCAATGTGCTATCATCCAGAACACAGTAGAAACATGCCAAAAACCACTCCGAACACCTGAACACATCCCTCAATACCTTTGCATAGTGGTGAAGCAAAAAAATGTTTATTGCTTGATTTATAACCTGTCAAAAATGGCAAACATTGATCATTTTCATATGCAAATGAGTTTTTTGGCAAACTTGCAGCAAATTGTCCATTGTTGCCAAAGGTTTGATGCAGGTTTGCTACTACCATTGAAGAGCTGTAAATCACAAGCTCATTTGCATGTACAAAAAATGAGTGGCAAGTTTGCGACTAGCTTGCCACAACTCTAGATTTAAGAGTTTTTTGAAGAAAAAATAAATAAATAATAAAAAAAAAACTATTGTGATCTTAGATGGATTCTTTTCACAAAATTCAACATAAAATACAATAAAAGCTGCTAACCGGTGTTATTATGGCCATGTACTGTATAGCATGTTAGCTTTAGCATTTGGTCTGTGAATGCAGAATGTAAACATGAAATTTAATACATTATCTAATGCATATACTACATTAAATTTACATTTACATTTATGCATTTGGCAGACGCTTTTATCCAAAGCGACTTACAGTGCAATTATTACAGGGACAATCCCCCCGGAGCAACTTGGAGCTAAGTGCCTTGCTCAAGGGCACAATGGTGGTGGCCGTGGGGTTCGAACCAAGGACCATCTGATTAACAGCCCTGTGCTTTAGCCACTACGCCACCACCACCTGGTAAATCATTGTCAAATGTTTAAAACAGCTTCTTTTACTGATCTTACTTGGATTGTATTCATAGAAGCAGACATGTATAGTCACGATAACACTTTTTAATGTCACTTTGGTTAATATTTTACATGTACTGTAGTCCTATTTACAAGACAGCTAGCATCTTATATTTAAGTGCTCCTCTAAATGCCGGCCACAGCGGCGTGGGTGGTGTCCGAATGTTGGCTGTTTCAACCTTCTTTCTAGATCTAAGCAAATAACTTTGCCATGAGAGTATCGGAACCTTTATGAATTGGCAGGCACTATTATCCAAAAATGACTTACAGTGCATTCAGGGTATACATTTTATAAGTTTGTGTATACTCTTGGATTGAGCCCATGTCTTTGGAGCGCTAGCACCAGTTTAGCTGCATTAACCCTGTTCAAAATATCTTTTTAAATTCCTCATATGTTGTCTCTTGATTCTAATAACATCACTGTATGTCAAATCAATGAAATATTCACCTCCTTGGCTGTTGTCACTCCCAATGACATTTTCATAAAACAAATTCAAGATTTGTTAAATGGGAATTTAATGACAAATGCAGTGTCATGAAGTGGTGTATTAATGATTCTATGAAAGCAAATTTCCTTGCAGAGCATTGAGTGCAGCTCTCTAAACGCAGAGCCTCCTCTGGGAAAAGTCTCTTGAATTGTTGATTGTTAAGGGGGCTATTAGTGAGATTATGTGGAGTGTAGTGTTTGATTTAATTAATCTATCGGGAAAAACACCTGTGCAGATTTACTTACATCTGTTTTCTTAACGTTTGTCATGAACACCGGCGAGGGCGCCTCCTCTCCCGGTCTTCGGAGATCGCTCTCGCCTGAGTACTAACCGCCCTTACTCATTTCCCCATTAGCTCACACACCCCGGCTTGATTGTTCCCCAGCTGATGCCCATTACCCCTGTCTATTTAACCGTGCTAGCTTATGTCCTCCTTGCGAAGTCTTGTTTGCCTAGGCCACATTTCTGAGCGTGTTTATTCTTTAGTCTAGTTATCCAGTGTACCGACCTAGTCTGTTTTCCCTCGACCACGTTAGTTTGCCGCCTGCCTTAGCCCACCCAGCCTGGTTACCATTCACGATAGTTTGCTGCATGCCCTGACCCTTTGCCTGTTCTTGTGTCCTCTTCTAACCCTGTTTGACCATTTTCTGACCCTGCCTGTACAACCTGTGTTTGCACTTAGGCCTACCTAATAAAGCCGCATATGGATCCCAACCAGCCTGAGTCCTCGTTACAACGTTACATTGTCTATACCCTAAGCATATCTAATTTAACCCATGAACATTCATGCACCTGTGATCGCTACAATCTTGCTGATATGATGAAAGTGGGGATGAGATGTACTTGATTAAAGTTTTGTATCATTTCATATGGACCGCATATACTAAGGTATATACTATACTGTACGCATAGTTTGGTGATCAAATTAAGAAGCAACTGACACTGTAAAATCTAATTAGTTGACCTTAATTAGATTTTTCAAGGCAATCGGTTTGCATGCTTTTTCTAAGAACACATACTTATTTGGCTCAAGTAAACTGAACTTACTTTTTTAAGTAGCATTAACTTGTTACAAGTAAACTTAACTCATCTGTGATTAAAGTATCGTTGTGTTGATTAAAATATTTAAATTGGGTTATGACCAGGGGCGGATTGGCCATCGGGAATACCGGGAACAATCCCGAACGGCCGGTCCATTTCAGGCCGAAGACCGGCTGGTGGTCAAAGAGTTTTTTTTTTTTTTTTAATGATACGCGACCGGCCTCTCAGCTGCAGCGGAACGCTGTGTGTGTGTGTGTGTGATTCAGACCGGGCCAGACCAATACTTTCAATCTGTGGGGGGATACGAGCGGCCCCTCCCAACTTGGACTGATCCTCGTTTTTCCTGACATCCGATTGGCTCAAACTAGGCGCCGATCAAAGGAGTTTACTTTTGGTCATGTTTGGCGGGTTTGTGTGAATGCAACAGATACGAACGGTAAAAATGGCAAAAGGAAAGAAGAGAAAGAAATGGGTGGGGCCGAAAAAATAAGGATTAAAAAGAAAAAATTTTAGGCACAAGAGGCAGCTAAATGCGCCAAATTAACAGACCTTTTTCCGTAGTGGAAAGAGTGCTGTGGCAGCCGGAGGTGCAGATGAGGAAGGACTCAGCAGCATGGACAGGACAGGTGCATGATTAGGGATATATTAGTGATTTATTATACACTGAAATTGTTTATATTTGCATTTAAATATAGGCATTTATTACATGGCTTGGTAGAATTCCAATGTAGGAAGAGAGAAGAGGAGGAGCAGGAGGAGAGAGGAGGAGGAGGAGGAGGCGGAGGAGCAGCAGAAACCAGGAAACAGACAGGTGGAGGGGCAGTGTGCAAGGCTGGGTAGGCAATCATATTAGGCATATCAATCAATCAATCAATCAAAGCTTTATTAAGGACACACACACACACAAAATAGAAAAATACAGCACAATATTACATATTTACACATAGGATAAAATGCCAATAGTTCCACATACTAGATAATAACCTGACTGAAGCACAGATTGAATTAGAAAATGTATTATTCTTAGTCATATTTATTACTGATGTTCTTCTCATGTTCTTCTCAGCTGTACAATCAGTAAGCAGAGGCAGGGTCCAGCACAGGGAAACTGAGCCAGGGAGAGTTGAAAGTGAGGCACACACACACACACACACACACACACAAATCTCTATTTTATGGGACTGCATTGTGGTTTTTGAGTATCTGAGTGGGTATTTGTTAGTATTTGTAACCATTTTATCACTCCGACTGACTGTACACATGACATGCTGGTAGTTAGCAGTTTACTAACTATACTGTGACTTATGTGTTCGAGATTAGGTTTTGCTGACCTGGTTGTGTTCAGTGCAGTGGTGACTTGCTTATACAACCTGAAGAGGCAGGTGTCATCCTAAAATTTCTTGAAGGTCTTCAGTGTAATCTGATTCTCTTTATACCATAAAAACACTATTAGAATTAAAATAACTGCAAAAAATCCTTCTGCTCGTGCACCAAGGGCACTCGCGTAAAAGGCCTCTCCATCTTAAAGTCCCGGGCTGAATTTCAGTCCCAGTACGTCCCTGGTTATGACATGTATTATACAGTGTAAAGGAATTTATGACTGGACACTAGATTAACCATATGGCACACTGGATTATATTCAGTACTTCTTAATGCACATAAATCTGCACTTTTGTAAAGTATAAAAGAGTAAAGAAGAATAGCTTAAACTTAACAGGCTCAAAATCACCCTAATGGTGCAATCAATATCCAGCTACAACAAAACAACAATAGTCATACAAATTAAAACTATATAAATTTTATACAAAAGGTATTATTTTCTACTGTACATAAGTTCCCATGTTTTATACGAACATACAGAATTTTTTCAAGCACAAGGGCTTATGGGTATTCCACACAGCCGCAATTTTGTACTAAGATAATTTTGAGTTAGTAGTTGTCACGAATGTAAGGCAATGAAGGCAGACGAAGGTTGAGGATCCAAATGCAGCTTACTTTATTACTAACAAAAAGCAAAGAAAAACCCTCAATGGGGAAATAAACAAGAACAGAGAACTCGGGCAGGGAACACAGACCAGGCTAACTACATTCACAAACATTCAACGACAGACAAGGACTGAACCAAAAACCAGGATATAAATACAAAACATGGGACAAAGGGGCCAATGAACAAACAGAACACAAACTAGATGACAAGGTGATTAACAGAAACCAAAGGCAAATTAACAATGACAGAGAACACGAACGCTAACAAGGAGACTATGGAGTAAAACAAGGGACAAAAGTGAAAACTAAGGAGTAAAACAAGGGACAAAATGGTAAACAAAGGGGCAAAGGTAAAACAAGACAAGGTCATACATAACAGTAGTACTCGATGCCAAAGTTAAATAATGTATATTCTTTTGTTATAATTCCAAAATGTGAGATTTCAAGTACTGTTTAATTTTGACCACTTAAATGTTTTTTAATGACAACTTTATTATTTAGAGAGTAACGGTAACTTAATTAAAACTATTAAGAATAGTAAAAACTTAAGCTCAGGTTGAGTAAACAATGTATTTATTTGTAAAAAAATTTTAAGATTACTATTCGTATTTACAGTGTAGAGTTTCATGACATTTGCTCCAAAAGAAAGGTCGTTGAAATGCAAAGAGCGGGGATTACATTTTTTTTTTTTATCAAAATGTGGGTTGCTTCTGCCATTCGGCTCATTTGGAATCCGAGCATAATGGCTGCATTTGTCCAGTGCTTTGATACATGCGTACGCACACTCTGTTATCCCTCAGCTTAAGTCTTCAATTGGCATGGACAAGGACACTATGACAATTTAAGACTGGCTCTCTATCCCCATGCTTTCATATTCATCCTAACCTATTAAAGTTCCACATCTGCAGGCTTCAAACTCCAGACTTAATTAATCAAGATGTTAGATGATGTGATTGAATGGCTCTGATTGAACATTTTGATTTTATGGAAAGGGTCAAAAAACAAGTGTTGGAAAAACAGTGGTTTGAAATAACCTTTTCTATTAGTGCAAATATACAGCTTTCATATATCTCTGTATTGATACAATTGAGCATAAGCTAATTAAGCAGTTAATTGCTAATGAGAATCATACATATTACATCACATTTTGTTAATATGTGTGGATAAACATTTGAGTATAAATTCAACCATATGCACTGCTACAAATGTAGATTTAATTGCAGTCAATGTGATACAGCAATTTGTCATAAGTGGCTTTGGGTTACAGTGATTTTACCAGGGATAAGTTGTGTTTTTTTTAAAGTTCTTAAGCCTATCTGTTATAAAATAACTGTAATACACAACCACAGGCTTATTGCATTTATAAAATAGCTTTAATAACATGTACTATTTTCATTTATTAAAGATGGTTTTTGAATTTTTTAGATTTTTAAAATTCTTTCTCCTAACCCAGCTTAATATGCAGAGACAATTAAAAATAAGACATCTGTTTGCTCTGTTTGATTGTGCTTCCCAACTAGGGGTGCATTTCAAAGCAACGTTAGCGAACTATGGTCGCAAGTTTCATCGTTACCAACATAGTTCAACGATTTGTCGTTTCCTGAAACCGTAGTTCCATCGAACATTCGCAAAGTGTCGCAAAGTTGTGTAGTTGGAACTACAGATCTCCACCTGTGGTTAGAGGCATAACTCCTCGTTAGTTTGCATTGTTGACGTCATTGATTTCGCCATGCTGGGGTGTGTTCTATTCAGAGTTATCACTCCTATGTCCAATTGCTTTCAAAGACTTCAACATCCACTCTGAGAGCTTTGAAAGGCTTTGAAAGTTGTGGTGCTCAAATAATTTTTTTTAGAATATTCAGTTTGAAATGATTTTCCAGCGTGATGGTCACAATCGTTCTCCCTTCTAAATGCCCTCTAAAGGCATTATTTATGCCATTTGGTTCGCAGGACTGGCTTTGTTTTCGTGTAGAAAAGATGAGTTATTTTAGTATTTACAAGCGAATATCTTTGTTACAACATTTTCCAAAGAGAAATTTCACATATGGCTATATACTATGTAAAACCAAAATGCATTTTAATGGTTTTCACTGATCTAAAATGTTATCTGTACTGTACATACAGTATATGCAACATATCTGTAGTACTTTGTGTATATTGTCAGAAAGCTAAGTGTAGAAATCGATCATTTACATATTTCAAAATAATAAAATTTCATATATGTAAAAAATTATTTCCCAAATCACAGTATAATTTTATATAGCCAAGATGCCCAAATAAATGAACAATAATTGTAGAAATATATATATACGTATATATATATATGTATGGCCATATATCTGATTTCTGTTTGGGATAGCAAGTCTGCATTAGTGGTTTTGGGGTTTTTGCGAGGTGTTCACAGAATTAGAATATAATAGGAATAATATGGAATATTCTCAAAATGCTATGTTATAGAAAACAAATGTATACTTCTTGTTTGCAGTAGTCTTTCAATTTATGTTTTCATGGGGAAAAACATAGACCAGGTTAGGAAATTACACAAAATGTGTATTAACACAAGTTATATCAGTCAGATGAAATAATAGAAATACATTAACCAAACTGTATTTAAAAATGAAAAAGTAGCCAAACATTAGCCGTGAGGTTTAGGAGGGTGAGTGTAACAAGCGCCAGCTGGTAGATAGCTGTGCAGTGTGTAAGCCTCACTCTCCTTTAGCCTCCTTGTTAGCGCACCCACCTCCCATGCTGGAGAAGCCGGTTCGAGTTCCGTTCGGAGCGGGGGTGAGTAGGAATGGTTACAACTGCAAAGTTGTGACTGTATTTTTTGTGGAGTTTTGGGGAAAGTCAGCATGGTGTTTATAAGTTGTAACAACAAAGGTGTTACTGCTTTCACAGCCTTGCTGACCTAAAACTTGCTGAGCCACAAGGCATCAACAACCACCTCCATAAACCTTCACACAGCACAATAATGCAGTGCGGCGAAGAACTGCACTGCTGGACTTAGGACGTAGTTTCTTCTTGTGGCTCTCTGAAGGTGTGGTTTCACAACCTGCAGCAATTCAAGGATCTTGGTCCTTGGAATCCATAATTTTCTTGTGATGTCATCATCAGATAGAGGGTCAAGTGGGGTGAAATATGTCATTATCTAGGCATTTATATACACTACCTTAATTCTGTGCACCTCCTGTTCTCAAGCTGCAGGATTCTTTGTAAAGCTGCCATTGTTGAGCATTTGATACACACACACATACTGAATTTGTTGGGAGAGTCATTAATACACCTGACACTGATGCACCTGAGGAATGGATAGAAACACCTTGGTGACTGATAATCATCTAAATTAACTAGCTAAATGTGAGTGTTTCATCAATGATTTGTGACAGTAATAGGGCACAGCTTAATCTGATTATACAATTATTGTATTCATCTGTTAATGGGTTTTTGGTTTTAAAATAGGATGCTTTCATGCATTTATATTTTTTTCATAGTTTTCATGCTGTGGCTTGGGAAAAATTAGAAGTAATGAATCTCTTTAGAATTGTCTGAGGATTTAAATAAATTATGTGTTTTGTGTCATGTTTGGCTTATATTATCATGTCTATTATCTTGTGTATTGAGAAAATCTTTACATTGCCAGCTTTGGTTACTTGACTGTTGTAGTGCATGTGATTGTGGATCACCTCTGTAAAACAATAAAGGTTTGTATTTTATTCCATACATAGGATTCTTAATCACACTTACAGTATAATTCAATAATTCCTTACATTTGTTCTGGCATTCCAATGCAACTGTGATGCTCCAAGTCACAAGTATCTAAGTATCTATTATGTGCTCAGTTCTACATGTTAATCTACTGGATGAATTCCCAGTGTGTTAGAAAAGAACTAACTCAAAACACATTTTTAAAAATGACAGAGTATTTTTGGTCATAAAATGGGATATTATATTTTGTATTTAAATTCAGATCTTGATGGGTTTAAACTTCTCTGTCACTGAATAGCAACTTCGGATGTTTATTGCCAAGCAGCACAACACGGCTTCAGTAGAGCCCCATTTGGCAGGCCCAGTCTGTATCTTTCACTCCTTATATATTTAATTCTATATATTTCATTGTGTCAAGCGTAAACGTGATGTTCTTATTGGTTTTTGAAGCGTGCACAAATGTTTTGTGCTCAAGTGTGGTAAAGTGAGGTGAGAGGGAAACCCCGCTATTGCAGCTCAATGCTGTGAGCAGTCATGATACAAACAAACACACCAGCAACAGAGGGGCATGTGAAAATAAAGAGAAACAATGGAGAACACAAAATAACAGAAGTAGTCCTCAGATGCCATTTTCGCTATTTACAGTAGCGTCACCTGAAAATAACGTTGCTGTGGAGCTGCTTACTGACCAAACCGCTCGAAACGATGGATGTGTGACCTAGTTTCTAGGGTTTCTGGAAACAGTCGTGACTAGCTAGTTAGTTTCTCTAACCATGCATTGTACTATGGTGGTTAAGCAGTGAGTTACATTGATGTACAGTCCAAAACAGCAACTTTGCCAACTAGTGGTGAGAGTTTGGTTGTCTGTTTCTCCAACCAATGACAGATGGGCCACAAAATGTTATTAGCGCACAATTTTCACAAACCTACTTGCGCTGAGACTTAGCGCATCCTGGCAAAAAATGACCAAAACTTCATGTCCATGCCCATTGACTCTGCACTTATGCTTTATTGTATAGAGCTGTGCTTTGCACTAGTGCTCTTAAAGTAGGTCCCAGCATATGTTTGCAAGAATATTTATCTTGCTTTTAGAGCCACACAGTGGAAATTTCACCCATAGTAAGTGCTGCGATACATGTAATGAACCACTTAATTTCATTTTGCACAAATGTTGCCACAGTAACACAATTTTCATGATATCAGGCTGTCTGTACAGTATGGTATCAGGATAATATCTCTTTCTTAATATCTTTTGGTTATTTATACAAACTTCAAAAAACTAAAGATGGCTAATTTTAACATTGGCAAATGTCAAGGTATTCCCCATCCATGAACTTAAAAAATCCTTCTGGTTGGAATTGCAACATTGTCTAGTATGTACCTGTGATTACAGATATTTTGTCAAGTTGTTTTCTGCATTTCTGAACTGACAATTCTTTGTGAAATTACCCACAAAAATGATCGCAGATGTTGCTTTTTCATAGCTCAAGAGACGTATATCTTAGTGATGTTTCATGTATCAACTTTGTTTTAGATGTTTCTCCTAAAATTTCTAAAAGGAGACATAAGAACAAATACAAATGTGACAATTGTTGATACAAATTAAGATGTTAGTTATAAAAACTGAATGTGAATATCCTAGCTCAGATAATTTAATGAGAATTGTTTGAGTTAATTTACAGCAAAGGTTTCCATTTGCTCTCCATTTATTTCCATTGCTGTCTAGGAGAAACAATAGAGATATTACAGAGATCCTGATTGTGAATTTTCTTATTTGGGTCATCTTTCAGGTAGGTCATGATTTGTTCTTGTTTGAAGCAGTATGAACCTGTTGAGTTCCATAAAAGCAGACTGTCGCTTTGACAAATGTCACATTGCTGAATGATATCAGGCAGAGATAAGTAGCGTGAGATTTGTGTTGCTGTGCAGAATCTTGTTTCAGGAGTTGCGATGCCATTAAGTTGTTATCCACTAGGGCAGTGAGATAGGCTATGTGCCATCCCCTAACTAAAGAAAATGCCTGAGTGACACCCAATATGACTCCTCCATCCCTTAAAAAGGTTTTTCCAATTCTTCCCCACTGTTCGGCCTCAACTTCAGAGAATATCACAATTACCAATCTCCCAACAGAGACCCTGCTTACAAATACAGCACTAACCGGTATTCTGCCTACACTCTTCAAATGATTTATATCCAGAGCCAAGGACCCTAGATTGTAAAGTAACAGGCTGGAAATCAGGTGGCACTGACAATGCCCTTGGGGTAAAAATCTGTTGCAAGCACCCAGTCCCAAATTCTGATTTCCAGGCACTTTGGACAGGGCAGCCCTAGTGTGTCTCAGTCAATGGCACTGAACCTCAGTCCACATTTTCTTTTATTCAGGCCTGTGACTGAAAAGGGTATGTATCACCATATGTGTGCACTAGACAGCAGCAGTGAAACAGACATTTGTTTAGACAAACATTTGTTTTGACTTGCATCTAGAACATGTGATGTCCAGACAACTTCAGATGTTATTTATGTAACTAATGAGCATTTGTATATAAACAGTATAAATATATATATATATATACATACATACAGATTTTGCTGTTTCAGAAGGAAATTGGTACTTTAATTCACCAAAGTGGCATTCAACTGATCACAAAGTATATGTCACATTTTGTTCTAGAACATAAATTACACAGTCTAAACTCAATTGTTTATTTTAAAGCCGTTATGCATTTAAAAAATGCATGTGGCTAACCCACTGCTAAATCAGGACTACAACAGTCATCAGTTTTCTATAGCATGTAGCTCTAATGCTTATGGTATTTGTAGTCCTTAAAGCTGCAATATGTAACTTTTGGCCCCCTAGCGTTTGAAGAATAGAACTGCAAGTTACTTGCGGAGGAACATTGTTTTGTTAATTACATGAGATGGGCTTTGACTGCTCTTCTGCCTGGATGAATTTGATGGTATGAGCAGTACTTGTGTAACCATGGTTACAGGTGATCAACTTATCAGAGTGAATGTCACAAACAACAACAAAACTCTCCCCCTCCCCTCAGAAAAAAATGTAATTAAATTATGAAAAGTAAGAAAAAGACAGATATTCGAAAAATATGACTTATTAGCTGGTAAGTAGCACATCTTCCACGTTTTGAGTTATTGAAAACAATTGTTTCAAAATAAATAACACTACAAAAGTTAGGTAACACTGACATTAGACATAACAATTGCTAGTCATATCAGATAAAGTTAAAAGGTGGAAGCGATTATAACTTAGCTAGCAGGCAAATAGACTATAGTAGTAACTGGTTTAGAGATTGGCATTGTTACCCGCATAACATAATTTATTTTCCATTGTCCTTCCTCAAAAATGAAATCAAGCCCTGCAGTACCACAATTTATAATAAAATGCCTCTTCTTGGTTTGAGGTTTCTTAATTTTGAAAATGGTTGATTCCCCAGAGGGTTAACTTTATGAATTGCTCATGTGTTGTCGCTTCAAGCTTTCAGCTTCAAACTGCTACCACACCTATCACCGCACAAATACATGCACTGTAGTAGCTCTGGACCTTCTTTTCTTTATTTACATACTTGACGGATGACTGATGGAACAGAAGTAAGCAATTTCTCGCCAAATTCGTCCCGACAGCTCAAAAATATAAATTATTATTATAGGCTTACTGTAGTGAATCGGGTAAGGCAAAAACATGGTTTGGAAGACAGATTGTTCGTGTACATGCTCATTAATGAAATTTTGTTCATTTCTAACAAAAACAAATCTTACATAGTGTAGCTTTAATTAGTACAGTGATAGCAACATGCAAACTTGAAAGTAATGTTTACCATAGGCTTTATTTGACTTAGTTGTGGATCCTGGCACTGGCGATATCAACAGGTGCCTAGGGCTCGCAAGATTGCAATGGGAGAAAGGTGCCCAAAATCATGCCACCCTGGCCCCGCACAGAGCTCGCAAGATCGCGATGGGAGAAAGATGCTACTCAGCCATAAAGGCTCTTTACAGATAGGATTATGCATGTTCATAATGTTTTCTTATGAAAAAACAAAAGATAACCATGATCAATAGTATTGGTAGGCTACACCAGGATCTTCGCAGTGGTCTTGAAATTATTAGTATCAATCATGTGATTGCTGAGCAGAAATCACTAAGTAATTTATGATTTTGCATTATAATGACAATTTTAATAGAATGTGCAATGTATTTATATATACACTCACCTAAAGGATTATTAGGAACACCATACTAATACTGTGTTTGACCCCCTTTCGCCTTCAGAACTGCCTTAATTCTACGTGGCATTGATTCAACAAGGTGCTGGAAGCATTCTTTAAAAATGTTGGCCCATATTGATAGGATAGCATCTTGCAGTTGATGGAGATTTGTGGGATGCACATCCAGGGCACAAAGCTCCCGTTCCACCACATCCCAAAGATGCTCTATTGGGTTGAGATCTGGTGACTGTGGGGGCCATTTTAGTACAGTGAACTCATTGTCATGTTCAAGAAACCAATTTGAAATGATTCGAGCTTTGTGACATGGTGCATTATCCTGCTGGAAGTAGCCATCAGAGGATGGGTACATGGTGGCCATAAAGGGATGGACATGGTCAGAAACAATGCTCAGGTAGGCCGTGGCATTTAAACAATGCCCAATTGGCACTAAGGGGCCTAAAGTGTGCCAAGAAAACATCCCCCACACCATTACACCACCACCACCAGCCTGCACAGTGGTAACAAGGCATGATGGATCCATGTTCTCATTCTGTTTACGCCAAATTCTGACTCTACCATCTGAATGTCTCAACAGAAATCGAGACTCATCAGACCAGGCAACATTTTTCCAGTCTTCAACTGTCCAATTTTGGTGAGCTCTTGCAAATTGTAGCCTCTTTTTCCTATTTGTAGTGGAGATGAGTGGTACCCGGTGGGGTCTTCTGCTGTTGTAGCCCATCCGCCTCAAGGTTGTGCGTGTTGTGGCTTCACAAATGCTTTGCTGCATACCTCGGTTGTGACGAGTGGTTATTTCAGGCAAAGTTGCTCTTCTATCAGCTTGAATCAGTCGGCCCATTCTCCTCTGACCTCTAGCATCAACAAGGCATTTTCGCCCACAGGACTGCCGCATACTGGATGTTTTTCCCTTTTCACACCATTCTTTGTAAACCCTAGAATTGGTTGTGCGTGAAAATCCCAGTAACTGAGCAGATTGTGAAATACTCAGACTGGCCCGTCTGGCACCAACAACCATGCCACGCTCAAAATTGCTTAAATCACCTTTCTTTCCCATTCTGACATTCAGTTTGGATTTCAGGAGATTGTCTTGACCAGGACCACACCCCTAAATGCATTGAAGCAACTGCCATTTGATTGGTTGATTAGATAATTGCATTAACTCTTTCCCCGCCAAACACAGAATTTTCCGTGTTTTATGAAAAAACGCTTCCCCGCCAAACACGGAATTTTCCGGGTTTCCGTGTTTTAGGTGTTATACGGTAAGGAAGACCCCTGCGCATGTTTTGAAAGAGTACGCAACTCTTTGATCAAAGAAACAGACTGCGATCGTCTCAAACATGAAGAAGTGGAGTATTGAGAAGCTCAAAATATCAGACATAAACATGCCTTTTTATCAGCTTTTTGTCTGAAATGTTGTTTTTTGACAAAACCGACCTCTGTTCAAGTCGCAATAAAAAAGAACAAATGAAGATAAAATAAAATCGTTTTTTTTTTTTGCCTAAAAGCAGAGGCTCAGATCTTTATTGTGATATATAGCATCTTCATATATTCATGGAAGAAAATATTCTGCGGGCCATTAAAGTTTAGCGAAAATCGTCCAAAACCCTGGCGGTGGCTGGCAACTTTTTTTTAAAAACACTGGCGGGGAAAGAGTTAATGAGAAATTGAACAGGTGTTCCTAATAATCCTTTAGGTGAGTGTTTATATATATATATATATATATATAAATAATAAATCAGGGACATTTTTTTATGTTTGACCATAGCAGTGCAAATCCTCAGCAATCTGAGGTTTATTTATTTTTATACAATCATGGACACTTTCTCTGCTATACCTACACTTTAAATAGATTTTTTAAGTATCTTCAGCAGTTGTAATGAGATTACAAGCACTGCTCCTTCCTTTCTTGTTTTGCAAACAGAAATTCAACAAAACAGTCTCATCCCCTCCTGGCATAGCTCACTCTATTCCATTCTGTTTAAATTTCCATCTCCTATTCATCACTGGACAGATAAGTCCAGGCAGATAGTGCCTGCCCACAAAATCAACCGCGATATACAATGTTTATACTATAATCTGTTGTGCGATGTATTTATAATCTGTGCACTGTGTAGCTTGTTATTTGTATTCCTAATTCAGCATCACATCCGTGGATTTTGTTTAATGCATCAACATGAAACCAGCAATGCCTTCAGGACAAAGCATGTTGTGCGACTGCCTCCAGGAATTGACTGTACTTAGAAGCGCAATTGTTTGTTTTAGGACAGATTATTTATTGTAAATGGTATGCAATGCATGATCTGAAAATATACATGGAATCAGCATTCCAAAGCAACGTATGTCTGCTAATGTGGAATTATCTGACAATGAGAAACATCTGTTCCAAAATGGAGACTATTCAACATAAGTGGAATATCACCCTCAGCCTAAAAGTGTGTGTGTGTGTGTGTGTGTGTGTGTGTGTGTGTGTGTGTGTGTGTGTGTGTGTGTGTGTGTGTGTGTGTGAGCGTGTATTTATCACTTTGTGGGGACCAAATGTCCCCATAAGGATAGTAAAACCCGAAATTTTTGACCTTGTGGGGACATTTTGTCGGTCCCCATGAGGAAAACAGCTTATAAATCATACTAAATTATGTTTTTTGAAAATGTAAAAATGCAGAAAGTTTTCTGTGAGGGTTAGGTTTAGGGGTTGGGTTAGGTTTAGGGGATAGAATATAAAGTTTGTACAGTATAAAAACCATTATGTCTATGGAAAGTCCCCATAAAACATGGAAACACAACGTGTGTGTGTGTGTGTGTGTGTGTGTGTGTGTGTGTGTGTGTGTGTGTGTGTGTGTGTGTGTGTGTGTGTGTGTGTGTGTGTGTGTGTGTGTGTGCGAAGTGCACGGCCTTCTCACTGCAAGACTTCAAAATTAACTCGGGAAGGTGATGCAATTTTAAATTTATCTCAGAGATTTATATCACAGAGAGTTGTGTTTAAGCTGTGTATTTTTGTATGTTTTGCACACAGAATGTGGAATGATTTGGTTTCTGTTGTAAGAAAACTGATTTTGACTATACAAATGTTTTTCAAACACATACCATTGTGTGTGTCACAATTGACTTTTCTGCCTGGCTCTTATGTTTAAGACATGAAAGAATTTATATTCAGTCTCTTGCAGTTTATTCATATCATGTATTGTTTGTCTGACAGTGGAGAGGGCAACACATCTGAACAGTTATGTACCATCATACACAAAAACAATTGAACATGTCAAGGCAATATGTGTTTGGATGCATTTCTTGCATCATTTCCCAACCCAGTACACTTCCTCTCCATATACATATTGCACCTAAACGCATAACTACTGCAAGTCAAAGATACATACAATTAGCACAATTACATTATAGCACAATACAATCATAGTATATATAATAATAATTAGTAGTGAAAAGGAATTCAAGGGGGGATCAGGTACCTAATACACTTAAAGTGAGATTTTCATCAAAAATGTCATTCAAGCTATAATCCTATCAATTGGTTTATTTGCTGCAGAGAACTGGATGAGCAAAATGCAAATATTTCTTGTATACTTCAAATGCACTCTTTCCTTAGGCAAAACTCTTCTACAGAAATGTTTGTAATTTAATTAAGTTGGGAGTAATTTCATCTCATGTATCTACTGCAATATAACCTGAGGCTTCTCAATAGAGAAACGTCACTTTAGCAACTTTTATCCAACAACACCACAACATTTCTTTGGAGACATTCTTACACATCTTTTAAACTCAATAGTTTTCAGTAACCAGTTCAAAATTCACTATGTACAGCCAGCCAGGATTAATGTAATCCTGAGTGAAAGTGTCCAACAACAGGCGATTACTGTGATTATGCGAGAAGTATTCTGATGGTCATGTGATTCAAACATGGTAGCCCCCATGAGGGGACCCTCTCCATCAGGGCTGGATTGGTAATCTGGCATACCTGACATTTTCCCCGATGGGCTGACACACTATGGGGCCCATCAGGGGTGGACTGGCCATCGGAAGAACTGGGACTAAACTGAAATTAGCCTCTGTGTTATGCAGAACAGGCCATCACAACTTTTGGGATAGTTTATATGTAAAATCTTGGGCTGATTTCTCTTCCCACTCCACCCCTGCTCTCCATGTACAATAAAATTGCTTTTATAAGGTTACTGATATGACTGGTGTCTTCATCTCATGAGAGATCATTGTCATTGTCATGATGACAAAATCTGATGACAAAATCTGAATAAATCGCACAAGATGGCTCATATACAATTATTATGATGTTTACTAAGTTTAACCTCAAACCCAAACCTAAACATAACTCTGATTTAAAAAATAAAATCACTGTTGTGTAGCACAGAAGAAAAACAGAAGGGTATGGAATTAACAACACAAGGAAGCATATTACAGGTTATTCACACATATCAGTTATTTCTATTGCATAAATAAATGGAATGAGTTATGTATTGGTTATGTATTGATTACGAACATAAACTTGGTTCCCTGAGAGGGAAGGAGGCGTTGCGTAATGAGACAATTGGGACTACGTCAGTGACATCGGGGTAGGGAAGCCTGCATACAATCATGCCAATTTATTGCTTAAGCGACACACATAGGGAGCTGTGTCACAGAATCCATATAGGCTGATGCTTGATGCCATTTCGCCAAATTTTCTGCAAAAGGCACAAATCTTTGCAGCAGCTAGAAAGTATGGCCAGCTACACAATGTCCCATTCCCTCTAAGGGAACCAAGGTTATATTCATAACTAAAACATTCTCTTTCAAAGAAACATTGACGTTGCGTAATGACACAATTGGGATGAGATACCATCATGCCATGCGAACAGTCTCTCTAAGCCTGTGTGGCAAGCTTACAGTGCTGCAGAAGTGAGCTAAAGAAACAAACCGGTGGCGTAATGGCTAAATCACAGGGCTGTTAATCAGAAGGTCACAGGTTCTAACCCCACAGCCACCACCATTGTGTCCTTGAGCAAGGCACTTAACTCCAGGTTGCTCCGGGGGGATTGTCCCTGTAATAAGTGCACTGTAAGTCGCTTTGGATAAAAGCGTCTGCCAAATGCATAAATGTAAATGTAAAAATATAAACTTACTCCTGATTTAACAGAGAGAACTTGGAAAACAGGTGTCAAACTCTAGTCCAAATTAAAAAAATCGAACAAAAGTATGCGGGACTATAGTAAGAGGACTATCCTAAAGCCATACAAATGTCTTCCAAGGACACACCTCTAACCAATGCCCATGAGGATGCCATGCTCCACGAAAGCACTCAAAATTGCATCGAAAATCGAGACTGTCAGTGTCTAAGACAGTCTCTGCTTAGACACTGAAATGCCCCTGTTGTGGCAATGACACGGCTAAGAACATGACTTATGCCATTGGCTAGTACGATCAACATAAACCCGCAGAGCCTGCACTGGGCACAACACATGTAGCCTTTTATGCTCCTCCAACTCAAAATGAGGAGGACTGCATAAATGAACCGCAAGTTAACAATCAGCGAGCAAAAGTACGTAGAGATGACTTTAGGTCACTAGGTTTTCAGCCATTTGAAGGCAGCAGTGGTTTGCTCAAAGAGCCCAATGAATGCCTCTGTGTCTGCCTGGGTCCCCATTTTGACCAACTGGAGTTGGGATACGCCTTACGCCCCGGGACAGGAGGGCCTAATGATGGGTCTCTTGAATGTTGGAGAGTGCATGGATGATTTCAGCCAGAAGTGAGGATTTCACTACTCCAATTCCCATTAACTTTCCAGTTCATTAATAAGGAGGAAGCAGGAGATGGTGAATCCGTAAACACAAGTAAAGTTTTATTAAGCCAAACAAAAAACAAGCACACACTTTCCAGCATCTTTTCAGTGAATCCCAAGTCCATGAGTGTACATAGCTCTCCTCCTCGTCACGCCCCCTGGGATGCTTTTAAAAAAAAAACCCTCTCAATCTCACTGCAATGAGAAACAGGTGTTAAAAGTAATCACTGCCAGGTGATGATCCTTACCTCATCACTCTCTTGACCTCACTCTCCGTTGAATGTCACTTGAACACGCCCCCACCTCCACGGCATGATTATCTATTGCAGTGCAATGAGAAAACCACTCTGTTGATGCTCTTGGCTTACCTTTGGCAGCCACCGTGTTTCATTGTGGGAATGATGGAAAAGTTAGGCATAATATAATTCCTTCCATTTTGTCACACCAGAGAGTTCACAAATGTAATGAGGCAGTTCGGGGCATGGGCCCGGCCATTCTTTCTTAATCTCCTGTTTTTGGAGCACTACTGCACTGCGGGAAAGCTCCTACGTGATCAGTGACCAGAGTTCTAGTTAACCATGTGCAGAGGGATGTTTTTGACTGTGTGAATAACCTCTGAATCTTTCATCTTGGCTCAACAGAGTCTTCAAACTCCATCCGCACTCCATCCGCACTCCAGTTTCTGTCTTGTTCTGCAGCAGGGGAGTGATGGTTTGTAATGTCTTATTTACAGATGTATCCTCTGTTCCCTGATGGAGGGAACAAGACATTGTGTCAATGTAGTGACACTATGGGTTCAATCTTGAGAACCCCAATAACCTTTGCTTTATTCGGAAAAAGGCCAATGAATATTGGCGAGTGGAATTTGTGCCTCACAGCGAGCGCTCTATCATATTGTGATCTTCCAGCGAATTTAGATAAGGTGTCTTCCTGATCCCATTAAGGGAGGGAGGAGGCACTTACCCAAGGAGGCTACAAAATTGAAATTTCTATCAAGCAATTTCCTGCCGAGCACCTGCTAGTATAGTGCTGGGAAAGCACTCTTCCCTCTCCAGGAGGGAGACCACTTCATTCCGGAGTAAGGTTAACATGTGGAGAATACCTCACATGGACTCACCACTGGAGATGTTAACAAATGGAATGAAGCCACTGGGAGGACCCTATCTATGGAGAGGGTACGCAGCAACAGTGACCGAGGCAGAGCTGAGTTCAGTCGAGAGGAAACACAGGGTTCACCTAAGGGTAAACCGAATGGTGGAAATGCATCATATGGAATTACCGAAGGGGAATCACCACATTTGGGGCACTGAGATGAAGTACGCAGGCTCACCTGAAAAGGGGCATGCAACGAGTACTAGGCATGGCGGCATAACTCCTCCACCGAGTTCACCACCGAATAGTGTTTAAGATATTAAAGAGGTATCCAGTGTTCAACTGTTACAGGGAACTGTTTGTGAACAAATAGAGAATATTATCACCTGGAAAGAGGAATGGCGCAAATGCAAATGATACACCCGAAGGGTGGTTCGCAGCAAGGCATAGCCGACGACCCACCGGGAAGGTTGTCCAGGGAGGGGCCCGCAATGGTGGTCGGCAGCTGGGGCGGGTGGGCAGGTGGCACCACGAACAGCCGTACTTACCTATTTACCTGCTTTCTTTCGACAATTGTCAAGGGAAGGCGAGGGACTCACGTCCTGCTCGTCAACTGGAAAGAATTTCAGCACCTGGCCATCGCATTTCGAGGGCCGAGAGAGCTGAGTAGTGGAAAATGACCCAGGGAATGAGGATATGGCTGTTTTGCTGACAATTTGGTTACCGGGGCCCAGATGGCACCCGGCAATGTTAAAATACTTACCTTGTGACACAGGGCCACACGTGGGGCCCATGCGCTCGCTTGGGTCGAGCCAGCCAGTTGCCTCATCCCTGGGTTGCCTGTCTCAGGGCCGCTTCGAAACCCGTCCGGGGTTCTTGGCGGCTGGCTGATGGTTAAATGGTGCTACTTTCCTGCGAGAAGGTCTCTTTCTTTTTTATGCCCCAGGAGGATGGAACAGGCAGTCTGTTACAGTCAGTGCATGTAAAAAGCCACAAATGGTGACTCCTTGAAATATCCTGCCTGATTCATGCTTCAGTGCTATATAATGTAAGAGGTGATAAATGACGTTGGACTACACTTTTCATGTGATGGTAGATAATTGTATTAAAAGAAAAAAAGAACAATTATGTCAGTTCAGTGTGCCAATTTACATATTTACTCTTAATTACTCTTAGTAAAAATGTGTGTAACACATTACATTTTAAACTCTAGTAATCAAATTTGTTCATTAAGTCAATTAAGTTAATTACTTTTAAATACATTACTTGGGAGAACACATTTTAATAATAGTATTTTATGTAGAATTTAAAAACAAATAATGTTCATATGTAAATCTGCTTGTGTTTCTGTGACAGCTGAAGAGCTTACGCACCCTAATGAGTAATTGTAAGGGAGAAACATGTGGTGCTGAGTGTATGACTTGCATGCAAGAATAAACAAGTAATATATATATACCATTTCAAGGATGTAAACAATAACAAAGGAATTAGAACGCAGTGGCCTTGGAGCACATCCGGTATCATTACCGGAACCTTTAAATTAAGCTCTGAGTTAAAATATTTTCTGAAAGAACATCAAAAATGTACCTGCAGTGACTTATCCAGACATGTTGTTGATATAGAGCATGTCTATGTGGAGAGGCGATGAAATTGTATCATAGTTTAGATGCGTGCATTTATTTCCTCATTTAAAAGATTGGGAGTATTGGATTGCTCCTATTATAATCAATGAAGCCATTCGATGAAGATGTCTGTGTAACCTGTGGACAAGGATTTATTTTTTGCGGTTCCTAATTTGTAAGTCATTTAGGAATCCATCTGCTAAATGACAAAATGTAATAGTAAATTACTACAGCTTCCTTGATTATAATGGGAGCGATAGTAACTCGATAGGTAGAATTCTACCTATCAAACGTACAGTTATTTTGCAAAAATGTTGTTCACCTACAACAGATAAGATGTGTGCTGCAGTTGTTAGTACTACACATAATCAACCATCTAGCTTCACTGCAGCGGTTCATGCATCCATTTTTGGTTGCTTTTTCGGAGATCTAAACACTATCCAGGGAGTATCCAGCCACTGAACAACAGTCCTAGATGGACTGCTCACTTACTTGTTGAACAAAGTTCATGATGGATATATCTTTTGCTGTGTTCCTTCTCTGTATCAGTCTGAATTAAGAGTGATTGTTCTCTATGAACTGGGGCTAATATTTGTTCCAGATTAATTAAAAGTTTGTCCCATTGGAAAGGGGAAAATATCCCTGTCTTACTTGAATTAACTTTTTTGGAGTTCTAATGAAATTTCCCCAGATTTACCAGACCAAAATAATTAAATACATAAATAATAATATGCTCTTTTATTATTTGCATGAAATCTACATATACATATTGTAATGGTTACCCTGTCTTGTTTCACTGTTGCCCTCTTGTTTTCCATCTTGTCACTTTTGCACTTCTTAGTTTTCACTTTAGTCCCTTATGTAACTCCATAGTCCTCTGTTAGCGTTCGTGTTCCCTGTCATTGTTTTCACCTGCCCTCATTAGATTGCCGTTTGCTTCTGTTAATCACCTTATTATCTTGTTTGAGTTCTGTTCGTTCATTGGCCCCTTTCCCCCTTGTTTATGTATTTATACCCTGTGTCTTTGTTCAGTCTCCGTCGATCGTCGTTTGATGTCAACCTGGTGTGTGGTTCCTCCTCGAGTCCCCTGTTGCTTACCTCGTGTTTAATTCAGCTATTTTATGTTTCATTTCCCCATCGTGGGTTGTTCCTTTGTGTTTTCCTGTTTGGTTCACGTAATAAAGTTCAAACTGCGTTTGGATCCGCATCTCCTCGTCTGCCTCGTTACTCAAGCATAACAGAACGATCGACCCACCCATGGATCCAGCAGTCCAACGTCGCGAACTACCATCTGCTCTGCTTAAAGCAAGAGGACCGCCCATTGAAGACCACATCCATGATTTCCTGAACCTGGCGAGTGTCTCAGACTTCCGGACTCAGCCTTGGTGGCCTTCTTTAGGGGCAATCTGAACGCGGCGCTGAGGGAGCGGTTGCCACAGGCAACGCACGGCTGGACGCTCTGCGACTTCCTGGAGGCGACCCTACTAGTTTGCGGCTCACAGCTCACCGTGGGCGTCGTGGAGGAGGACCCTACCCCTCCACCCACTGTGGAGACCCTTCAGCTGTCCGGGGCCCCCCCTGTCACACCTACCCCGGTCTGCAAGCCAGAGCCCACGCCTGCCCTGGTCTGCGAGCCAGAACCCACGCCTGCCCCGGTGAGCGAGCCAGCGGCCACGCATGTCACAGTGAGCGAGCCAGCGGCCACACATGTCACAGTGAGCGAGCCAGCGGCCACGTATGTCACAGTGAGCGAACCAGCGCCTACGGCCTCTACCATCAGCAAGCCTGAGTCAGTCGTCAACCACGGCCAGCGAGCCTGAACCCATGCTGACCAGGAACAGCATCCCAGCCTCGAGTCGCATCAGCCTGAGGCAGAGGAGCAGGAGGTCCTGTGCTCAGCCTCGCCTGCCCCTGAGCCTCAGCGCCTGCAGCCTAGCCGGCACATCCCGTGAGCCAGCGCCTGTAGCCTCGAGCGTCCCTGAGCCAGGCCTGTAGCCTCGGACCGTCCCTGAGCCAGCGCCTGTAGCCTCGGACCGTCCCTGAGCCAGCCTGTAGCCTCGACCGTCCCTGAGCCAGGCCTGTAGCCTCGACCGTCCCTGAGCCAGCGCCTGTAGCCTCGACCGTCCCTGAGCCAGCACCTGCCCGAGCCTTCCAGGGCTCCTGCCTCTCGAGCCTACCAGGGCTCCGCCTCCCAAGTCTCTCAAGTCCCTCGAGCCTTCCAGGGCTCCTCCTCCCGAGCTTCCAGAGCTCCGCCATCCGAGTCCTCGAGCTTCCAGAGCTCCGCCATCCTGAGCTTCCCGAGCTGTCCAGAGCTCAGCCATCCGAGTGTCCCGAGCCTAGCCAGCAGCTCCGAGCCGTCCAGGACTCTCCTCGAGCCTTCCAGAGCTCCGCCCAAGTCTCAAGTCTCTCGAGCCTTCCAGAGCTCCGCCTCTGAAGCTTCCCAAGCTTTCCAGAGCTCCGCCTCCGAGCTTCCCAGAGCTCCACCTCTCAAGCCTCTCGAGCCTTCCAGGGCTCCGCCTCCCAAGCCTACCAGGGCTCCGCCCCTCAAGCCCCTCGAGCCTTCCAGGGCTCCGCCTCTCAAGCCTCCCAAGCTTTCCAGAGCTCCGCCCTCTGAGCTTCCCAGAGCTCCACCTCTCAAGCCTCTCGAGCCTGCCAGGGCTCCGCCCTCAAGCCTCTCGAGCCTGCCAGGGCTCTGCCTCAAGTCTCTCGAGTCTTCCAGGGCTCTGCCTCTCAAGCCTCCCAAGCTTCCAGAGCTCCTCCTCTGAGCCTCCCAGAGCTCGCCTCTCAAGCCTCTCGAGCCTGCCAGGGCTCCGCCTCTCGAGCCTGCCAGGGCTCCGCCCCTCAAGCCTCTCGAGCCTGCCAGGGCTCCGCCCCTCAAGCCTCTCGAGCCTTCCAGGGCTCCGCCTCTCAAGCCTCTCGAGCCTTCCAGGGCTCCGCCTTCCAGGCCTCTCGAGCCACCCAGGGCTCCGCCTCTCGAGCCTTCCAGGGCTCCGTCCCCAGAGCCTCTTGAGTCTCCTACGGCTCCGCCCCCAGAGCCTCCTACGGCTCCGCCTCCCGATCCACTCAAGCCTTCGACGGCTCTGCCCCCAGAGCCTCTGGAGCCTCCTGCAGCTCCGCCTCTCGAGCCTCCTGCAGCTCCGCCCCCGGGGCCTCCTGCGGCTCCGCCTCCAGAGCCTCCTATGGCTCCGCCGCTCGAGCCACTCAAGCCTTCGACGGCTCCGCCCTCAGAGCCTCCCGAGCCTCCTACGGCTCCGCCGCTCGAGCCACTCAAGCCTTCGGCGGCTCCGCCCTCAGAGCCTCCCGAGCCTCCTATGGCTCCGCCTCCCGAGCTTCCTCGCCCCGCCTCGAGCCACTCAAGCCTTCGACGGCTTCACCCTCAGAGCCTCCTACGTCTCTGCCCCCAGAGCCTCCAGAGTCTTCCTGGTCTCCGCTCCTAAAGCCTCCCACGGTGCTGCCTACCCCGGCTCCGCCTCCTGAGCCTCTTTCAGCTCCACCTCCTGAGCCTCCCTCGGCTCCGCCTCAGAGGTCCTCCTTGGCTCCGCCTCACGCAGCGCCGCCGGCCTCCCCTGTGGCCACTCCATCTCCTAGGCCACCAAAACCGGCCTCTGTTCCGTGGTCACCTCCCAGGTCCCCTGAACCGGCCCTTGGCCCACGACCACCTCCCAGGCCACCAAAGCCAGCCTCTATCCTGTGGCCTCCTCCCAGGCCTCCTGACCCAGTCCCTGTCTTGTGGCCTCCTCCCAGGGCTTCTGACCCTGTTCCCGTCCTGTGGCCTCTTCCCAGGCCCCCTGATCCAGTCCCTGTCCTGTGGCTTCCCCCCAGACCTCCTGACCCAGCCCCAGTCCCGTGGCCTCTTCCCAGGCCCCCTGATCCAGTCCCTGTCCTGTGGCCTCCACCCAGGCCTCCTGACCCAGTCCCCGTCCAGTGGCCTCCTCCCAGGCTCCCCAAACCTGTCCTTGCCCGATGGCCCGCTCCCAGACCATCAAAACCTGTCCCTGCCCGGTCGATACCTCCCTGGGCCCCTAACCCTCATCTCCACTTGTGCCCCCGTGGACTGTCTCACCTTCGTTCGTGCCCTCGTGGACTGACTCATTTCCCCCCCGGACTTCCTGTCTGCCCCTGGCACCTCCCGGACCTGCCTGTCTTGCCCTCTGTGCCCCCCGGACTTCCTGCCTGCCCAGTGTGCCCCCCTGGTCTGCCTGTCTGCCCATGTGCCCACTTGTACTGTCTGTTTGCCCCTGGTGCCCTCATGTTGTCCTTGTGGATTTTTGTTGTTTGTTGTCAAGGATCGTCTGGTATCCGATCCTTGAGGGGGGGCTATGTAACGGCTACCCTGTCTTGTTTCACTGTTGCCCTCTTGTTTTCCATCTTGTCACTTTTGCACTTCTTAGTTTTCACTTTAGTCCCTTATGTAACTCCATAGTCCTCTGTTAGCGTTCGTGTTCCCTGTCATTGTTTTCACCTGCCCTCATTAGTTTGCCGTTTGCTTCTGTTAATCACCTTATTATCTTGTTTGAGTTCTGTTCGTTCATTGGCCCCTTTCCCCCTTGTTTATGTATTTATACCCTGTGTCTTTGTTCAGTCTCCGTCGATCGTCGTTTGATGTCAACCTGGTGTGTTTCCTCCTCGAGTCCCCTGTTGCTTACCTCGTGTTTAATTAGCTATTTTATGTTTCATTTCCCCATCGTGGGTTGTTCCTTTGTGTTTTCCTGTTTGGTTCACGTAATAAAGTTCAAACTGCGTTTGGATCCGCATCTCCTCGCTCTGCCTCGTTACTCAAGCATAACACATATACTGTTAATAGTTGAATGGCAAGTGATTAATATCCCTCAAAGCAGTTACAGTGCATAGAAATTGTCAGTAAATTATTTTGCTTCCATTCAATGTCAACATGAAATTTGAGAAGGTAGTATAAAGGTCAAACATTTTCTAAAGCAATGCATCCTAGACAATAACCAAGTATACATTTTAAAGAATAAAATAAACATAAACCTTGAAATAAAATGTTTTACAGTTAGATGTCACCTTGTTTCAGCGATTACACTACAAATCACATAAAAACAAATAACAGCCTGCCGGTCTTCTCCAAGGATACGTCAAATACTTGTTATCATTTTACTCAACCCCTTTATTTTGACATTAGCCCTCACTAAACTTTTGCCACCATATATCTTTAATTTTCAAAATCAGCAAGTCGTGATGTCTCAAAGATGCTGCTGATCAAGCAGTCAGTCTTTATGGATGTTGGTGATTTTAATATAAATAATAACAGTAAAGAAATTAGAGGAATATCTAAAGATGGTAAAATGTTATTGCTATAATGCTGAAACTCTGACTGCATAATTGCACTATGGTAGTACTCCGGTTCAAACAAAAAAGGCTGGGCATAGAAATGCATCTATTCTTCGACTAAAATCTCTTCAGGCATGTTTTGTAAGTTCGGTTCTCTTGTTTTATGTGCATCTGTGTTGTGTTCTTTTGTTACTAGCGCTGTGACAGACCTGTTTTAGATCAACCAAACTATTTTGAACGCCCCATCTCATGAGTGAGTGACCTTATCGTATGCCTTCAGAACAAGCAATGAGTCACATTTAATAATTTATTATACTTCTGAATTATATTTTTGCATTATAAACATATGCCATTGTGTGTCATCACTGAGCAGATGATATTTTCAAAATGTCTGCCTTTGTGTACTGAAAAAGAAAGAAAGTCATATTTGTTTAAAACAAGATGAGGGGGAGTAAATAATGAATGCATTACTCAACCTTTCCACACACAAATGCTTTCACATGACTTTAGAAGTCCTAAAGCACAAGTTGGATGGAATAGACCCTTTTCACAGACTGTGATGGAGCATTCTCCATTTTTTTCTTCATTTGGAAAGTTTAGGAAATGTAATAGTGGTGGGGGGCTTTTTATAGTGTAGCTAATGTTTAAGCAAAAATTATATTTGCCATGGTCTCCCATTCACCATTATTGAAGTTTGCCCTGCAATCGTTTACTTCTGTGTTCCAAAACCCAGAAGTATGAAGAGGGTCTATACTTTCAAGGTTTTTATTTATTTATTTAGTCTTTAAAGCTGTTTTATTTTTCTCAGAGAAAATGTCCCTCTGCGTTGTCTGCTAACCTGGGAGAACCGAGAGCAAATAGAGTAAAATAATTGAGGAAAGTGGTAGAAAGTGTACTACTCAATGAACACACTGCTGAAATATTTATGATTAAGTGAAATGTGAGCTGGAGTGCAAATAGGGGAAAATTTAAGAGTGAAGATCCACAGTTACATGGCTATAATGAGCACATCAGTAGTGACTGACCATTTTAAATTAGATTTAGAGAGTGCATGGAGAAAGCTAGCCACCCAGCTGTAAATACATTTAGACACAATGGCTACTCCAGTTTACAGCCATGCAGTTAAGAGTTGTTTAAAAAAATGCATCATTGCATTTGTTTGTGTATTTTATTTGCTATTATCTACAAACTAGAAAAGAAAAGTGGATGCTTAAATGGTGGATATTCTAACACAATTTTGCTAAGTTGCTAAGGTATTGCTAGGCTGTTGACCTGCTGTTGCTAAGGTGTTCCAAGTGGTTTCACTAATTAAATGTTGTTCTGAGTGATTGTGAGGTGATTGATAAGTGTTATTAGTAATTGCTAGGTAGTTCATTTTGGTATGCATTGCTAACTGGTTTGCTATTAAGCGTTGGCTTGCTAAGTGGCTGCTAGTGTTTTGAGAGATTACTAGACAGGCATAGATAGATGGATAGATGGACGGACGGACCGATAGACAGGCAGATTTAATGAATAACACATGAGCTACATGATTCCAATCTAATAATCCTTATGAAAAAGGGAATGTTTTATGCAACAACAAAAAGAAACCATTGTGCCCTTTAGTAAGACACATAAATTGACTACTTAAGGAGGAATGATCCAGCAATTAGTATGCTAGTGGAATTATGTTTTTAATTGTATATATATATATTATGTATTATATATTTTTGCAATTAATTCATGCAATTCATTTTCAATCTGTGAATAAAACATTGAATTAAAAAAATCCTGTGACAAATATCCAAATGAATAAAAATGTATTTGTGCTAATACCTTGCTAATCCCTAGAGCTCAGTTAGAGGTTTGGGTAGTTTATTGTATTTTATAAATAATTTTATTGACCTTATAATAAAAAAAAATACAAAAGAAAAGAAAAAAGAGCTTTGATCACCTGTACAAAACCTCAACATGCCAGAACAAATGCACTACCCACCAGGCCACATTTCCAACAAAGGTTGCTGATTCTTACAAAACCCATGAAATGGCTTTACAATTTATTTCCTGTTTTGACATATTTCCTATTGAAATTGACCGTATGGGTGGGACATATCAAAGAGGTTGTCCTTTTCTTTTTCTCTTTTAATAGCCAATATGTTTTAGTTTACATGACAGCCATGAACCATGATTTGCTACTTGCTATTGCTGGCTGATTGAAGTGATATTTAGGGAAGGAACATTCTTATTCTGGCATTTTATCGATTCATAAAATTGTATACAGGTCATTGGAGTATTTTTGGCAATTTTCCCAGATTGTACTGTACTTTTAAATGTGTATATCTGCAACAGGTGAATTTTGTCATTGTTTAGGAGCACACTAGCATGTACAGTATTAGCCTTAGAGCTAATAGGTATGGACTACACAAATTTAATTTTGATTTCATTGTAGTTAAGTGTATTTTATAACAGAAAAATTATTTTCTCAATTATTAAAGTGTTTTCCAACATGGTCTCGTAGAATGACATTACTATAACTAGGCAATACTGAAACAATTATATATAATTATTATTATTATTTTTTTACATGGCAGGTCTTACATACTGCGGCAGTTTTCTTCTCCAAAAACAATTACTTTTTTCACTTTCACTCAAATCACATGTAAAATGGCAGATTATCAGTTCAGAAACACTTTTCGCTCTGTTCCTCACACAATGATATGACCAGGGCTGAACTGGTAATCTGGCATATCGGGCACTTTGGGGCCAATCAGGGGTAGACTGTCCATCGGGAGAACTGAAAACGTGCCGAATGGGCCGCGATAAATCAAATGAACCGCCACGTTATGCAGAACGGACCACAAAACGGCGCCGCGATATGCAGAAAAGGACAGCGAACGGATCACCCCCCAACAAGTTTTGGGGCAGTTGACATGTAAAATCCCGGGCCGATTACTCTTCCCAGTCCAGCCCTGCCTATGACATCTAAATACTTTTACTACAGTACATGACTTGTGAGGCGAAACATTTGAACATGCAATAGAATTGTGTAGTAGCTCAACTGATGGAGCGTTGCACCTGAGATGCGAAGGACCGTGGTATGAGTCCTGAAGAGCATGTGAGACAACACTTTTGCCGAAAGCATCATAGAAGCACCCCAACATTATATGGTAGCTTCAGCAATTGCTTTTTTCATGTCATATTTAGGGTTTAGAGTAGGGAGGTAGGTTGCATTGATTTAAATCTCGATAGAGCATTAAACTTAAAAAAATCATACTGTATGTTTGGGATTAGGTTTTTATGGTTTTAAAGACATTTCACCCCGGAACTGCCGCGATATTTATAACAAACCACGTAATATAATTTAGCAAAAAGTATACCGCAATCATGTAATTTATATGAGATCAGGTTGGCATTTTCAACTCAACACAGCTGCATTTCAGAACCAGCAAGAAAAAAATTACATTACTCAGCAGACGCACACGTCCATCTCCTTTTAACCCAGCTAGTGTACAGGCCGTCCACATATTAAGCGTCAACACAGATATAAGAAGAAGCCTGCAGATTTTGTTGCTAGCTCATGAATTGAGAGATAAAATGCATGAGCCTTCAGGTATTATAAATTACTAAGGTCTGTTTTCTCAGGAGGCAGTAATAGAATAACCTCAGGGACATGTTGCCAAGTTTCCAAGTATAGCAGCTTTTTTATGATAAAGTTTGTAAGTGCTGCACTGCAGCTTGTTAAATTTATGTTGAAAGTGTAACAAACGAGAGGTCATGCTCTTGTCCAGATCTGTATTGTCAACACAAATGCAATTTGCAATTTCCAACTGATACAGTCAGATAAAAGATACTCAACAGTGAGTAATTTATGGTTGTGTATTCATTTCAAGGTCCAATATGATCTAGGACTGTGGGCGGGTGAAAAAGTCTATGGGAAAATGTTCCCAGCTCTCAGAGAGTTGTGAAAACCACGAGCTCTAACTGCAAAAAGTCTTGCAGCTCTCACCAGTCTAATTGTGCTGTTTGTTGGCTCATAATATCCTCAGTGTTCTGGGTATGGCACGTGTCCTTGCTATTTATAAAACATGTTGTTAATTTTAACATGTCAGACTAATAAAGTCTGGCTGTTGATTTGTTCATTTCCAGCTTTATTTTGCTAGAATTAATTAAAGTCAGGTTGATTAAGTCTTAAAGTAGCCCAAGTGGTTATAGTGCTCATACTGTATGTGTGATAATCCACACTATAGAGACTGAAATATTCACCATCAACTTATTCAAAGCATCTACTTAAACTATTTCATGTTTATATGCAAAAGTATGAAATAAAGAAAGTGTACAAATGTCAATGTTGCAGTGTCCATATGTTGATATTTAACCTATCAGTGGCTATCCAAACTTATAACTGTAAATGCTTGTGCGCTAAAAACACACTTTATGTACAAATACCTACAAATACTACTGAGATCACATTGGTTATTCTTTATTATTTGGCCTCCAGTGACATCAAATAAACCTCTGCAGTTGTAAAATATCATAGAACATTTTCCAGATGAGCCACTCTGCTAATATCAGAACCTTGCAAGATTTAACACTATTTGACGTGGTGTGGGTGCCCAGACAAAGCGAATTTGCATGATTAAATTAGGACGTTCAACTGCATATGCCAGCCCATATTTTTCCCATCGCACCAATGTTGGGCTTATTTGCTCTGGACCAGATGTTGTAAATTATGTTCTCCTGAGGAGCATTATGTCATTACACACAACATCCTGACTGTTAAGTCCAGAATGTTTTCACAGAATCATGTCACTATACAAACATTTTTGCTAAATTATTTTTACATGGATCATTGTATATATGCCAAGGCCGCCCCAGACTTTGTAGGCACCTTAGGCGAGTATTCAGACCCCAGCCCCCCATTATTTGACAAACAACAAATAACCAGTTCCAAACTAATTTCTGATTGTTAAAAACTATTACAAAATAATTACATTAAATACAAACAGGCAAAAAAAAAAAGAAAAGAAAAAAACATTTTGAGGTTAGTGGTTACCCTATGTAACAAGTAGTACTAAAAGTCAGTACTAAAAGGAAAGGATGTTTGTGGAACATTTTGCTCAGCAGAGTGGTAACGTGGTTGCGTCAGCAATTGATTTTTGCATGTCACAATTGCATTTTATGACAC
This sequence comes from Xyrauchen texanus, assembly GCF_025860055.1. Classification (NCBI taxonomy): domain Eukaryota; kingdom Metazoa; phylum Chordata; class Actinopteri; order Cypriniformes; family Catostomidae; genus Xyrauchen; species Xyrauchen texanus. The sequence goes on along the minus strand of NC_068286.1, from coordinate 8,550,440 downwards.
TATCAGTTAGCTTTAGGATTGAGATGCAGGTTTTGTTGATTTCAAACTCGATAGAGCAGGGGCGGATTTAGGCATGGGCATGGACGACATGGGCAGCATCTTGCCGGGAGCAAGTGGGCGCGCTGAAGTCTACGAGCCATCTCATCTCTCAAAATTCAGTCATTGTTTACTCACCCCTGTGTTGTTATAACCCAATTTGGCTTTCTTTCTTTTTCTTAACTCCAAGGGAGAAATTGTGAGAAAGGTTTGTGCTCAGTGATGTCACAATGGCAGTTTATGGTGACCAACTCTTCAAGCTTCAAAAGGATGCAAAAGAATAATTCAGAAGTCTAATAAATTATTCCAAGAGATTTATGATTGTTATGAAAGCATAAGATGAGCTTTGGTGAGAAACAAACCCAAATCGAATGTATTATTTCGTGAAACTGTTGACTGACCATTACTCTCCTCTGCGCGTTCATGTTTAGACTGCACGAGAGAAACAATTCACGCAGCCCCTCTAGACAAAAATATACAACTCCACAGTGATATAAACAACAGAACACTACACAGATGCATACAAAACAGAGAACCGAACTGTCGGTTCTGTATGTCTGATGAGTTTGTAGTCAGAGATTAGATGGGTTAGGGTGCGTAACGTTATCATTTGATGACCATGCACTACACAGACGTGTATAGCATTGCGCACTCTCTCTGTGTTTACATCAGCGTTTCCCACTGAACGTGTTTACATGGGGGGAGAATACCGTGACTGCCCTGGCTGTGTTGTGTTCTGTTGTTTCTTTCGCCGTGGTGGATGGTGGACCTGTCTTTAGATAAACAAAGGGAGTTTTCGCTTGAATGCCCCATGTCACTGCCATTGTATGACATCACTGAGCACAGAATTTTTTTTACAATTTCTCCCTTTGTCAAGTCAAGTGGTTTTTGTGTTGAGAAAAATAAAGAAAGTAAAATTGGGAATTAACAGCACAGGGGAGAGTAAACAATGAAATTCAATTTTCTTTTTTGGGTGAACTAATCCTTTAAATTGGATGTATTCCTCCTCTCTCTCTCTCTCTCTCTCTCTCTCTCTCTCAGGGAAGTCAGGTTTTAAAGATCCTTTTTAAGCCTTTGCTCTGTGTTCAGGAACCTTTGCCAATCACTCTTGTTGGATCTGATTCCTGGTGCTTCTATCTATAATTCTATGAATGTTTTTGTCCCACAGCTGAGTAATGAGTCCCTTTGGCCTTCAAACACTTCTAAAACACAGCTGAGACAGATTTTAATTCTGCAGTTCTGAGAGCATAAAAATTCAGGCATTAGGACGTAATCCATGTCTACCGGCTTTGCCTTATGCCAGGAATTTGTATTGTGTCCCCCACCCCCAAGTTACAAAGCAATTTCCCAAAATTGTCCTATGCAAATGCTCTTTCAGTGTGTTTTAAGCTTTAAAGGAATAGTCCAAGTTAAGGCTCAACCAACAGCATTTGTGGCATAATGTTGATTACCACAAAAATCTATTCCAACTTGTCCATCTTTTTCTTAAAAAAAAAACCACCAAAAAAAGGTTATAGTGAGGCACTTACAAGTGAAACTGGGGAAATACTTTTTTTTTTGCTGTTCCTTAAGGAAATTGGTACTTTAATTCACCAAAGGGGCATTTAACTGATCACAAAATATAGTCAGGACATTACTGATGTAAAAAAACAGCAATATCACTATTAGAAAAAAGTCATTTTTGATTAAATCAAGACAGGCCACATTTCCAGCAGCCATCACTCCAACACCTGATCCTTGAATAATCATGCAAAATTGTTAATTTGGTACTAGAAAATCACTTTCCATTATATCAAACACAGTTGAAAGCTGTTTGGTTCATTAAATGAAACTTAACATTGTCTTTGTGTTTGTTTTTGAGCTGCCACACTATGTAATAGACCGGCATGTCTTAAGGTGAATATTAGGTCAAAAATGGCAAAAAATTACAAAGCTTTCTCTAGAAACTTGTCAGTCAATCATTTTTTGAGGAATTCAGCCTATACAATGCTTGAAATTGCCAAAAACTGAAGATTTCATACAAAGGTGTACACTACAGTCTTCAAAGATAAAGGACAACTGGCTCTAACAAGGACAGAAAGAGATGTGGAAGGCCAGATGTACAACTAAACAAGAGGATAAGTACATCAGAGTCTCTAGTTTGAGAAATAGACGCCTCACATTCATTGAATTCTACCCGCTCAACACCAGTTTCATGTACAACCCCAATTCCGAAAAAGTTGGGACTGTATGAATAATGCTAATAAAAACAAAAATTTGTGATTTGTAAATATATTCACCCTTTGCTATATTTGAAGCACTACAACTACACATTGTATTATGTTTTTCCTTGAGAATGTCATTGTTTTTGAAAACGTACAAATTTCAAATCAGATGATTGTAACACACTCCAAAAACGTTGAGACAGGGGTAATTTAAGACTAATAATAATTTGACGAGTTGAAAAAACAAGGCGATGTAAACAGGTGAGGCAATTGTGTAATAGTATGTAAGGAGCCTCCAAAAACAGCCTAGTGCTTCAAGAGCAAGGATCATTTGAGACTTGTCAATTTGCCAACAGATGCTTCAGCAAATAATCCAGCACTTTGAGAACAATGTTCCCCAAAGACAAATTGGAAGGATTTTGGTTATTTCATCCTCTAGAGTGCACAATATATTTAAAAGAGTCAAGGGATCTGGTCAAATCTCGGTGTGTAAAGGGCAAGATAGAAGCCATTTCTGAATGCGTGTGATCTCTGATACCTCAGACATCACTGTCTTAAAAATCATCATGGGATTACTTTAGTAAACCTTTGTTAGTCAACAACATTCGCCGGTGCATCCACAGATGCAAGTTAAGACTTTACTATGCAAAGCAGAAGCCATACATCAACACTGTCCAGAAACACCGCCGACTTCTCTGGGCTCGGTCATATGAACAGTGGAACTGTGTTTTTTAGTCTGAAGAGTCTGAAGTTTTTGAAAAAAAAAAAAGCCATTGTGTTAACCGGGCCAAAGAGGAAAAGGGCCATCCAAGCTGTTATTAGCATCAGGTTCAAAATCCAGTGTCTGTATGGGCCAGGGATTTGTCAATGCCCAAGGCATGAGTAACTCGCACATCTGTGAGGGCACTATTAAAGCAGACAGATACAGAACATTTTGGTGCAACATATACTGCCATCCAGCACCATCTTTTCCAGGGACATCTATGCCTTTCCAGCAGGACAACTTCAAACTACATACTGTCCAGATTTCAAGCACATGGCTGTGTGAGCAGAGAGTATGAGTGCTATACTAGCCTGCCTGCAGTCCTGACCTGTCTCCAATTGAGAATGTGTGGTGCATTATGAAGCACACCAGACGGCAACAAAGACCCTGTACTATTGTGCAGCTAAAGACCTACATAATGGATGATTGGGGGAAAATTTCACTTTCTAACCTTATTAAACTTATGTCTTCAGTGCCTAAATGCTTAATAAGTGTTATTAAAAAAAATGCCGATGTTGTAACACTCGACTGTCCCACATTTTTTGGAGCATGTTACAATCATCTGATTTTAAATTACTGTACATTTTCAAAAAAAACAATGTAATTCTCAGGGAAAAACATCACATAATGTGTATTTTTAGTGCTTTCAATATAGCAAAGGGTGAAAATCATTTTATAAATCAGTCCTTTTTGTTTTTGTTATCATTTTTCATACTGTCCCAACTTTTTCGGAATTGGGGTTGTACAACAGTAAAGAGAAGACTCAAGGTTTGTAAAGAAAAAGCTACTTTTGAAACAGAAAAACAAAAAGAAAATGTTATAGTGGGCAAAGAAACACATACATTGGACAACAGATAATTGCTGCTGGAACTGTGGGGTGAAATGTCTCTGGACCACCAAGTGTCTGGTTGATGTATAGGTCATACGTTTTCATACAAAAGAAGTTGTAAAAATTTGTACGAATTTGTCACCTCAAAGTATTCTGATGAATTTTCATGTTGGGTTGGTATTTATTTACATAAAAAATAAATTTTTGGATAGACACCAAACCGTACAATATTATATATTGTCAGCATTTAAATTGAAAACTATTTTATTCAAAGCTGAAAGCTTTGGATGTGGAGGGGGTGTCATGGATGACACGCCTCTTCAACATTGCATGGAAATCTGGGACAGTGCCTAAGGAGTGGCAGAACCACAAGGAGTGAAGAGGGTGGTTCCCCTCTTCAAAAAGGGGGATCAGAGAGTTTACTCCAAGGTGCTGGAGAGGAGGGTTCGGCCGATTGTCGAACCTCGGATTGAAGAGGAACAATGCGGTTTTCGTCCTGGCCGTGGAATGACAGACCAGATCTTTTCTCTCGCAAGGATCCTGGAGGGGGCCTGGGAGTATGCCCATCCGGTCTACATGTTTTTTTTTTGTGGATCTGGAGAAGGCGTATGAAAGGGTCCCCCGGGAGAGACTGTGGGAGGTGCTGCGGGAGTACGGGGTGGGGGGTCCCTTCTTAGGGCAATCCAATCCCTGTACGTACAAAGCGAGAGCTGTGTCCGGGTCCTCGGCACGAAGTCGGGTTCATTCCATGTGGGGGTTGGTCTCCGCCAAGGCTGCGATTTGTCACCAATCCTGTTTGTGATATTCATGGAAGGATATCGAGGCGTAGTCGGGGTGGGGAAGGTGTGCAGTTTGGTGGGCTGGGGATCTCATCGCTGATTTTTGCAGATGATGTTGTCTTCATGTCATCATCGGTCCGTGACCTTCAGCTCTCACTGGATCGCTTGGCAGTCGAGTGTGAAGCGGCTGGGATGAGGATTAGCACCTCTAAATCTGAGGCCATGGTTCTCATCAGGAAACCAATGGAGTGCGTACTCCAGGTAGGGAAGGAGGTATTGCCCCAAGTGAAGGAGTTCAAGTACCTCGGGGTCTTGTTCACGAGTGAGGGGACAATGGAGTGGGAGGTTGGCCGGAGAATTGGGGCAGCGGGGGTGGTATTGCGCTCGCTCTATCGCACCGTTGTCATGAAAAGAGAGCTGAGCTGGAAGGCAAAGCTCACGATCTACCGGTCAATTTTTGTTCCTACCCTCACCTATGGTCATGAAGGCTGGGTCATGACCGAAAGAACTAGGTCACGAGTACAAGCGGCCGAAATGGGCTTCCTCAGAAGGGTGGCGGGCTTATCCCTTAGAGATAGGGTGAGGAGCTCAGTCATCCGTGAGGAGCTCGGAGTAGAGCCGCTGCTCCTTAGCGTCGAAAGGAGTCAGTTGAGGTGGTTTGGGCATCTGGTAAGGATGCCCCCCGGCTGCCTCCCTAGGGAGGTGTTTCAGGCATGTCCAGCTTTTCAGTGCATAAATCTGCGAGTGTGTGTGAGCGCGTGAGTTTACAGCAGCGGGTGAGGAGCTGACTGAACTGACTGGAGCTGACTGGTGCGTGAGAGAGTGCACAACACAACCTTTTATCTTATGTTATTATGAGACTAAGAAGTGCAAAAATATTTTAGATGAGAAGTGTAAAAAAATATATGGTTAATTATGAGAACGTGGCGGGGCAAATGAGACTGTGGCGGGCCGCCAGGGTCTAGTCAATTAATGGGAAACACTGAAGTACATGTGTACCGTAATTTCCGGACTATTGAGCGCACCTGAATATAAGCCGCATCCACTGATTTTTAAATAAAATATTATTTTGAACATAAATAAGCCGCACCTGTCTATAAGCCGCAGGTGCCTACCGGTACATTGAAACAAATGAACTTTACTCAGGCTTTAACGAAACACGGCTTGTAACAAAAATAAATAGGCTTTAACGAAACACGGCGTGGCAGCGGGGCGTGGTCAAGTGCCCGTCCGGAGAGAAAAGCGGTAAGGGCTTACACCTGAGCTAAATTATGTCTAACACCGGTGTCTAATTTCAGTAAGCATGGGGAGAGCGGCATAAAAGGCAGCAGCCACAGAGCTGAGAGAGTGACACACGTCAGTCTAGTGTTGGCGCATAGAAGAATTGAGAAACTTTATAAAATTGATTGTAAACATTGCTGTGGCCATTAAAAGCCTTACCTGGAACGTCAAGTGCCCTGCTGAAAACTGTCACACTGGTTCCCGTGTGACAGTTTTCCCAAGAAGGACACGTGAAGCAGGGCACTTGAAATTAGACACCGGTGTTAGACATAATTTAGCACAGGTGTAAGCGCCCTTACAGCTTTTCTCTCCCGGACGGGCGCTTGACCACGCCCCCGCTGCCACACACGGCTTGTAATAAAACATTTGCAGTAAATAGTAGCCTACCAAGAAAGTTATTGGTCACTATCTTCCTTCCTCCTGTGCACTGAAACCACTGAAGCCATCTCCTTCGGTATCGGAGTTGAATAGCCTCAGATTTAGTTGTATTTTTGCACTGAGTCAATTACTCACGCTGCTGTTTCCAACATCTTATCATCGACTCATTAAGACCAAGCTCCCGTGCAGCAGCTCTATTTCCTTTTCCAACAGCCAGATCAATCCCCTTCAACTTGAAAGCAGCATCATATGCGTTTCTCCATGTCTTTGCCATAGTGAGGGTGACAAAATTACTACCGTAATCAGAATGATGGGAAGTTTGAGCGCGCTCGATTTAATCTAAACAGTAAACAAAAAAAGTTGTTTTGACCTTAACCCGTTCGGCAATTTCATTGGTCTAATGAAAGCTTCACGCCGCCAAAAAACTGAGCACGTCACAGAATGTTTTTTTTTTTAATAAAATTTGAAAGCGGGAAAAATCCATATATTAGCCGCGTCATTGTATAAGCCGCGAGGTTCAAAGCGTGGGAAAAAAGTTGCGGCTTATAGTCCGGAAATTACGGTACCTCAAAATTGGCTAATTTCCTGATTTATCATTAAACAGTAAAACAATTTATTTTGGTGTAACATTAGTTTAGACAATTTATAATAGGGTTCAAAAGATTGCTACTATGAATGTAAACTTTAATACTGTGAACAAGACACTCTATTAGCATAACATAAATATATATAAATAAATAAATATAAATGTCCAACATTCTTTTGAATGTCCATGTACAAATATAAATATTTGATGCCATGTGTTTACCTTCATTTACTATTACTATTAATTTGAATTGCCGTGGAAAATGAAGCAATGTAATAACAATTTTACCTGGTCACAAAAAGTAGACGTTAACTTACCTGATGACCTTCCCCTTTTGCTGACCCTTTATGCATCTTATGCAGCTTATGTGTGCTTCTAAATAACTTGCACCTTTATTAGCAACTGACACATAAGTGCCAGCTTTACATGTCATACATTCTGCTTCCCACGGATCTCGACCTGGACGAGAGCATGGGGATTATTTGTGCAAATCTTCTGTACATTTTCACTTTCATTTGGGCATTGTTTCCATTCAGCTATCATTTGCTGCTACTGTCAGTGTCAAGCAACTGTTTGATGCTGAACACAACAGTGCTTCATGGAGAGATTGACAGGCAGTAATTTGGCCAATATTTGCTGCAAGTCTCTTATAATCGACCAATTGTCTGGGAGAAGGCGGGTCTTAAACAGAGGGATTAAAGCAATGCAAATATGCACACACACAATGAAGTATTAGATCAGATGCACATCATAATGCAACTAAAGACGAATCTCGGACATTTTCGCAAATTAAAAATCACGGCTGGGCGCTTTTTTAAGGTCTTTTTCAAGGACATGTCTGGGAAAAATAGGACGTATGGTCACCCTACATTTGGACGTCCTTGACCAGCCCACAAGTTTAAAAATATTAAGGTAACATCATCAAATCCTCACCATTACTCTTCTTTTCAATAAAATCCAAAAGGCTGTTTTGCTTTTTTTCTTGACGTTTCATTTTTCCACCAGAGTGACACAAGCTGCCTCTCTCTAGTAGCGGGAGGCGGAGGGGGAGGGTGTCACGCCACGTGAACTTCAAACAAAATGTAGCAATATTATTGCGAGTAGCCTACATTCTTCGAAGACCTGCGTGATAGGCTGCGTCATGAAGATTATTGAATATTCATACAGAAATATTTTTGTTGTTGTTGTTGAGCTTCACCTGAACTTGTGTTGCCTACATGTAAAATTACATTTGGGGCTACAGTCAAAACATTCAGGGCTGAAGCCCCGGAAAAATGACCTGGTGATGCGGATGGTGTCTGCCTAAAATGCTCAAAATCATGTGTGCACTTTACATGAATTACCTTTATTACCTATGAATTCAAATGAGATCACGATATATACCCAGACATTTTTAAATATACATGTACAGTTATATGTGCATAACACTCTTTATGTCAGATAGCAGCATGCTTTTAATAACTTGACCTACAGCTTAACCTAACTGCTGTTTTTTTATGTATTATTATGATTATACAGTATAATGTCAAAAGACTTTAATCAGAAAGACAGACAAAATTATGCAAATCTTTCTGCACCTGATGGGCACAATAATGGACTTTATATCTATCATAAACCATAAGTGGGTCGCATCCTTTTGTTTTGAGTCATCTCAAAACATCATGATTGAAAATCTGTGGGCATATTTGAGATTGCCATTCTTACTCTCCTGACCTGTAAGCATTTTACGAACAATGGACATTCTACTCTAGATGACCTTTTGCCAGATTCAGACATACTTGTGAATAATAAGCACATTGATTTTTTAGAAGAACACTTTGTCTCCAATTTGGAGGAAAGAACACCCTGCACAGGTGATTATTGAAGAATACATTCTCACTCTGATTCAACAGAGATGAATTACACTAACAAAAAGGAACTCAATGTGCTTTTGTGGTTGACTCATTCGGGTGGGAATACACATTCATGTAGCACATATGTGTTATCATATGAAATAATTAAGTATACACATTAGATCAGTCAATAGACAACATGAGACTAAGTAAATTATGTCAGAATTTTAATTTTTGGGTGAACTATTCCTTTAACGGTCAGTGTTTTCATAGGTCATAAGCTGTGTCCTTTTGGGTGGCTGTTAGTACTATTTGAGTCACAAGTAAATTAAATCCCCTCCACTCTCAATACTACGGAAGCCCTGAACCGCAAGGTGAAAAAAAATAATAATGGTGAAAAAAAAAACATGTCTCAGTTCCTTCCTGATCCTAAGTCATATTTTTTTTCTCTCTTCCTAAACACTTTTTTTGCTCTCTTCCAAAAAATAATGTGTCTCTCTTCAAATGTTTTTTTTTTTTCAATCTTCAAAAAAATACATTTGGTTCCAACCTTGGCCACCAGGTGCCACTATTAGTAAACGTGTAATCTTATGCTTTTAATGCTTTCTCTCTTGGTATTAAGTTGAATATTTAGTATTTATTTAAGGTTTTGCAAACCTTAATCAAGACAAAATCAGGTTACATATGTTTGATATTGCATTTGATGTCGTGTAACAACTGGAGTTATGAGTTATGAAATTGAAATATGTTTGAAATTGTTGGTCTTTCTAAACACTCATATGCCGTTTGCTCAGTGTTACATGGTGGAAGCGAAAGAATGTATTGAGGATAATGGGAAACATTATTATTATGTCTATTTTTTGGAAGTGTAACATCTGGTGATGTTAATAATGTTGTAAGAATAAAAAAATATTATTTTTGAAGAGAGGAAGAGAGAGAAAAAAAATTTAAGAGAGAAAAAAAAATTAAGAAGAGAGAAACAAATTAAGACTTAGGCTCAGGAAGGAACTGAGACAATTTTGTTTTTTTTCACCATTATTTTTTTCCACCTTGTGGTTCAGGGCTTCCGTAGTATTGAGAGTGGAGGGGATTACATTTACTTGTGACTCAAAAAGTACTAACAGCTAAAGTGAAATCTCTAGGATTAATAGCGGTGTTTTCCTTATTATGTCACGTGTTGTTCTGAAATAAAAAATAAACAAATGAAACAAGGAATGTTGGCTGTCATCCACGCAGCCTGACAGAAGCAAAGCGGGTGCGTTTACTCGCACGATTAAAGCGCTGATGCGCTGCATGAGTCTGTTGGGTCTTTTTGTTTTTGTTTTGTTTAGCCTCAGATTCAGCTCATGAAAACACACTGAGTAATCATGAGGAAGGATTACATCAAGATGTAGATGCGGACTTTCATTTGAATAAAATAGTCTACTCCTCCCTCACTTTTGCTGGCGTGCCAGTGATAAAATGACTACCTTCATATAGTGATGCACTCGTCTTTTTGATGTGAAATCTTTGCTGATACTGATTTAAATTAAAAAGTACAATAATAATGATATTTTACTGATATTTTAAAATGAGTATTGAATGAACTTGATGCAACGTGTGTGCTCTTAAAATGTAATTATTTTATAGACAAATCATGCTGAAAATATGTGTATGAAATATAATAAAACAGTCCTTTGAGATTATCTCTCAATCATCATTCTTTCCATTCATGTCCACCACAATAAAAAAGCTTTTAAAATACTGACACATAATATTTGAAGATATATTTGTGTGATTTATTTTACATATGCAGCTTTTGCTATCATTATATAGATCTTGTGTTTTTAATACATATCTCATGGTTTGTTATTATAATGTGATTTAACAATAAAAAATATTTTAATATATATATATATATATATATATATATATATATATATATATATATATATATATATATATATATATATATATATAATATTTCATTTTAGGTGCTAAATTGTAATCTCTGAAAAGCCCAGGGTGTCCTCTTAAGATACACAAACTATATATACTATTCACAGATATGACTGCATGTTTGCCCTACATTGCAAAAAAAAAAAAAAAAAAAAAAAATATATATATATATATATAATAATAATAATATAACTTGGCTTAGGTGGTTGGGAAAAATTCAATTTTGATATTTTATTTTGTGTGGTACAAACAAACTTATTTAACAAGCTCTGTAAATTTGTTGAGACAAAATATAATGTTTATTTGACAAAACCTTTTTTTAAAGTTTTAAATTGTTTTAAATAGGGTAAAAACAGGGTAAAGGGATGATCACTTCTGAATGACTTAGAAAAGATTTGGCAAAAGTTAGAAAAGATATATAATTCTTCAATATTTAAAGACTTTGATGAATTTAAAATATTTCATAATGTATTATTTCCCCTTTAAATATATGCACATTAACATTTTGTTACATTCGTGTTTTTTATCCGTAACTTTTTACAAGTATTTCCATTGAGTTTACATTGATACAGTATAACAAATGCTAAAATAGTACTCTCTCTTTAAGAACAGTGGCCGTTCAGTAAACAATTCAGCAGTTTATTTTCCGCATTTGTGCTATGTGATTGAATAAATCTGATTGTAAATAACAGAACAGGTATTAAAAGAGACTTAAAAAAAAAATAAACAAAATGCATTGCATGGATCTCTGCTTTAAAAGATAATTCAATCTAAAAGATAATTGGCCCAGGGTGCTCTAAATGAAATCGCTCGCTGTCCTTGTCTGCATATCGCGACACCGTTTTGTGGTCCATTCTGTATAACATGGCGGCTCATTTTATCTTATGGCGGCCCATTCGGCACATTTCGCGTCCACCCCTGAGTCCACCCCTGCCCCAAAGTGTGTCGGCCTACCGGGAAAATACCTGGTATGCCAGATTACCAGTCCAACCCTGACCAGAAATAAATTATGTTTGCATAATCAGTTGATTATGTTGTAAAATGGTAACGTATTCCATTAGATTACTCAAGGAATTGCTACAGGACAACAATACAAATATCATGAATATGATTTTTGCCCTAATATCAAAAGTCTTACAAGAAAAAATGAATTATGATCCAACGTGAATTTTCTTGATACAAAAATATGATCGTGCCTGTTAACATGTGCATGTAAAATGGCTAGAAACAGCATTTTAGCTTAGCGTAAAGCTAACAATTTACACAAGATTTATTTCTATTTCTTTTGCTTCAAACTTGCTTCAAACGTACTTCTCTGTCTGCTCGTATGAATGTAACACATCAGAAGAAAGTCTTTCACCGCAGTTAAAATGCACTTTTTATCGCATCAATTCAAGTGGTTTTTCAAGAGTGTTTTTTATTGTCTTTCAACCATATACAGTTATTACAGTACACAGTGAAACCAGACAACGTTCCTCCAGGACTATGGTGCTACATAAAACAACATAGGACAAACACAGAACCACATGAGACTACACAGACTAAATAACATACCTATATAAAGTGCACGTGCAAACGTGTGCAAAAAGTATGGGACAGTACAATAAATTACTCAAAATGAACAAGACAAAAGGCACAGTGAGAGACAGTGAGAGACAGTGCAGCGCCGACCAGAACACAGTAGTGCAAAAAGATGACAGTTTCTAAAAATGCCAAATGTAAACACAACATACTATGAGATAGTAGCAGTTATTGATGTAGCAGCCATGTATAAAGTGACAATAATTAAAGTGCAACTCAGGACACGTGTGTGTGTGTGTGTCAGTCCAGTCCCTGAGTATTGAGGAGTCTGATGGCTTGGGGGAAGAAGCTGTTACACAGTCTGGCCGTGAGGGCCCGAATGCTTCGGTACCTCTTGCCAGACGGGAGGAGGGTAAAGAGTTTGTGTGAGGGGTGTGTGGGGTCGTCCACAATGTTGGTTGCTTTGCGGATGCAGTGTTTTTTGTAAATGTCTTTGATGGAGGGAAGAGAGACCCCAATGATCTTCTCAGCTGTCCTCACTATCCTCTGCAGGGCTTTGCGGTCCGAAACGGTGCAAGTCCCAAACCAGGCAGTGATGCAGCTGCTCAGGATGCTCTCAATAGTCCCTCTATAGAATGTAGTGAGGATGGGGGGTGGGAGATGTGCTTTCCTCAGGCTTCGAAGAAAGTAGAGACGCTGCTGGGCTTTCTTGGTAATAGCGCTGGTGTTGAGGGACCAGGTGAGGTTCTCCGCCAGGTGAACACCAAGGAATTTGGTGCTCATTTATATCATTTATTTGTATAAATGTTTTTCATCTGAAAGGACAAAATATTAAATTAAACAAATGACAATAAAATGCAAAGTAATCTCTTCAGTAATCAAAATACTTTTTGAATGTAACTGTATTCTAATTACCAATGATTTAAATTGTAACTTTAGTGAAATACAGTTACTTATATTTTGTATTTTAAATATGTAATCCCATTACATGTATTCCGTTACTCCCCAACCCTGCCCATACATCCAACAACACTTACGTGCTAGCCACTGGGAGCAGTGTTTCAAATTTCCTTAAGCAAAGACCAATTTCAGCTAAAGAAACGTCAAACCACTGTTTCCGATTTCACTGTGAGATCAGTCTGCTCTGCCACACATCTCCGACCTAATCCATTGGAAAGAACCGAAAGTGTTGCATCTCTTCATCCTCTCAATTTGTGATTGAGAGGATGAAGTATTAGTACATAACAGACCCTTTTATGGTACTCTGCAATCATTTTAATTTTCAGTTCCTCACATGGGAAGATCCTACACAAGCTTATAAAGAAATTCCTACCCTGATTCTTGAGAGCCATTCTCCGGGAAATCATGATGAAATCGTCGAACAGATGACAGATTGCTCTCTTTTTTAGAGAACTACTGGTAGTAATTGAAGTCATTCTCTGGTGCAACCTATGACCTATAAGTGTTCTTCCCAGATACCATATTCTCTTTTTCTAACTTGACGAAATTAAATTAACCTCAAAATCTGGCAAATATGCAGAGGGTAAAATAACAATAGCCATGTCGCAGACTTATTTATCAAGGCAACCTTGTTTGAAGATCTGCTAATATGTTTTATTGACTTAGTAATTACACAGTAATAACAAGTTATTAACTTTGTATAAACAATAAACTATCTGAATAACCTCCTGGTTGAGCCAGAAAATGTATTGCATTATTATTTTCAGGTATGAAAGCTCTTTGCCATTCTTTCTAATTCAGATGAGTGCTAGCCATGCAGGTTGCATCCATATACTTGAACTAATGAGGTCTGAATTGTCTTTGGAGTGGCACAGCTGCCACTTAATTAATCTTTATATTTGTGTGTGAAAATGACCCAGTGTAAATAAGCCCATTTACGCTCCTTTCACAGCCTCTCATTCTTCTTTTGTCTTGCTATTTTAATCATTTGTTTTTACACTGTCCATGACTTCCTGTGAAAAATGTTTAAGAATAAAGAAAGCACTCCAGGTGGCATAGTAATATGGCATATTGAACAGAAATATGCATTCACACCCTTAAATTTCCACTACCAAAATTTTGTTGTTGTTGTTGTTTTTTTTTGTTGTTGTTTTTTACATGGTGTCATGACTGTCAAGTCTGAGCTTTCATAGATTTCATGAACATGTAAATAAAAGTTCCACAAAGATGCTTTTTTGCAAGTTTTGAATCTTGTAATTAAGGTAATTCTGACATGATGTGAACACACCATAACAGAGGTGACATAGAGGTGACATGCCCACTCAAACTGAAGGGGACACATGCAAATTGATTTTTTTTATGGATTGTATGAACTTCAAAAAACCTATTTGTTCCTTCTATAATTGAATAATATGGTTACTGTATGTAAATAATTATCTCTCTGGCAGACTTCTTTATTTACATGTCTAAATTGGGTCAGTCTAATCAAGTCACATGTTCCGCTGCAGGCTGATCATGAACTCATGCTTACAGGGAAGGTCAAGCACCCACTGGGTTTAATAAGTGGTGACACTAGTGCCTCCTCAAAAAGAAAGAAAGAAAGAACCAACGTTGGACTTTGGACTTAGAAGACTGAGGTTTGAGCCCTGCCAAGCATGCAAGCTGAAATGTAAGACCAAATACCATAAAAGTGGCGCAAAATAACTCATTTGCTTTATAAAATTAGCTTTTCATGTCGTGTGTTGTTTTAGGTTAAAGATGTCTTTTAGAATGTACATCCCTACCCTAAGTTAGGTTGATAGGTATGTTTTATTAATTAAAACCTACATCTAATATTCACCTGAACACTTCCGCAAATAAATTCTAAATGATTTAACTGATCCACCTTGCGTGAATTTTTTCCTGCGGTTGTTATACAACGTATCAAATATTAAACTCCAGTGTGACACATCAAGCTTGTCACCGCTGGATAGGCAGACATTGCAGTGCCGTCTGGTCCTGCTGCCCTGGGAAGCTGCAGTGGAGTGGAGTGTCCAAGGTAGGGTGGCCTCTTCCAGCAGTCCTCTCATCAGGTTCCTTCTGAATTGCAGAGCACATGGGTGGGAAGTGAGGAGGAGTGTGGAATATGGCAGTATGGTCATTGTTGTTTTTTGTTCATTTTAATTTTGAAGTTTAAATGTATTAATTTAGTTTACATGAAAAAAAGATATTAAAATGTTTAAAATAAACTCTTTATTTATTTGTTTATTTATATGTAAACTATGATGTTCAAATTTCTCACCTGTAAGTTGGCGGTGGACAATGTGGCTGTTCAGTACTGCAGTGTCAATGAGGTGAAAGAAGACTTTCTTGTACCATTTGATGGTTTTTCTGGTACAATCAAGAAAGCCTTCCATCATGTCAGTCTTGTCCACTGCCCCATCTTTTTATTATATTCCAGGCTTCATCTTTCTTTTTCTGGTGATATAATCTACCTTTCAGGTGGCTGGTGGTATTCCATTTTCTTTACATTCAACCTGGCCCTTTGTCATTTTGCAGTATTCCCTTCCTGTTGGCTCGTACAGTCCAGTGACAGGAGGTGCTGGAACTGTGTGGGACTACTGTAACAGTTGTCAATTAACAGGATGTGACCCTTTTTCAAGTACTTGTCCAGCAATGTCATGACAACGGACCCAGAGATTCCAAGGCCTTCATAGTGCTGTATGTCGGTGGTGGATCCTATGTATAATCAAATCAAATCAAATCACTTTATTGTCAGTAGGTCAAAGTCTCGTGTGCAGTTCCGAATAACATAGCAGTACCAATTACAATAAACAACATATTTACACAACACAATTTACATAACAAATGTACACATACTTACACAACACAATATACAATGTACAGTAAACAATACACACAATATAGAATACACATACAATAAAATACAAAATAAGGGTAAGGGTATATAAAATATATATACAATATATATATATATATATATATATATATATATATATATATATATATATATAAATATATATAATTGGGGAGAATATATTTGACAGTCCAGTGTGTGATACAAGATGATAATTAATAAAGTGCAGTGCTGGTTATTGATCGTGAGAGATCAAGTGTTCAAAAGGCTGACTGCTTAGGGGAAGAAGCTGTCATGTAGTCGGCTGGTGCGGTTCCTGACCACCTGCCTGATGGTAGCAGTGAGAACAGCACATGACTCTGGTGGCTGGAGTCTCTGATGATCCTCCGAGCTTTTTTCACACACCGCCTGTTATAGATGTCCTGGAGGGAGGGAAGCTCACCTCCGATGATGTTTCTGGCAATTCGCACCACCCTTTGCAGGTCTTTGCGGTTGTGGGCAGTGCTACTGCCATACCAGGCGGTGATGCAGCCAGTCAGGATGCTCTCTACAGTGCTGGTGTAGAACCGTGTGAGGATGTGGTGGTTCATTCCAAACTTCCTCAGCCGTCTCAGGAAGAAGAGGCACTGGTGAGCCTTCTTCACAACGGCCTCAGTGTGGATGGACCATGTGAGTTCCTCAGTGATGTGGACACAGAGGAACTTGAAACTGCTGACTCTCTCCACCGGTGCCCCATTAATGGTGATGGGGTCATGTTCTTTGTCTTTCCTCCTGAAGTCCACCACAAGCTCCTTGGTATTACTGACGTTGAGGGAGAGGTTGTGCTCCTGACACCAGTGTGTCAGAGTGTGCACCTCCTTTCTGTAGGCTGTTTCATCACTGTAGGCTGTTCACATCAAGACAGTGATCAGACCTACCACTGTCGTATCGTCAGCAAACTTAATGATGGCATTGGAGCTATGTGTTGCCAAATAGATATGATTATGTCCTGCACGTAACCAGTGAAAATATCACATAACACAAACAATATGACCCCAAATCAGTGGCGTTTAGTTGGTATGAACTGGCAAAATGCCAGCCTACCCTTGAATTTCTTCAGTGACTCATCAACACACAGATCCCTGTAGAGCACAAAGATGTGTCAAAAGGGTGACATGAAAGCAGTGAATATGTTTCTGATTTTTGGCAGGGGGTCATTGATGTTTGCCATGGCTTTGTTGAAGTGTAGGCTGTGGAGGAGCAAAAGGAAGCGGTCCTGGGAAAACAAAGTCTTGAAAATGGTGTCAGGAGCATGGGGTCTGTCCTCCAATAATCACAAAGTGAGTTTTTTATTCACAATTCCCATTAGGAGCACTGCCACCAGGAATGTGTACATTTCGTGAGCATTTGTTGGAACCCACTTTGCAATCTTCCCTTTCATTTCAGGTGGTGTTTTCTCCTGCAGCTCTGAGGCATAGCGGTTTGTTTCCTCAATTATTTCCTCAGTAAGGAACATCTTAAAACATTGGACTTCACTGGGAAATTCTGGAGGGTTTTGCAAGCACATGCCGGTCATCAAAAGCAACCCCAGGTCCAGGATGGTTAAATTGTTGGTAGCACTCCAGCAGGATGAGCTTACCTCCTCCACCTCCCTTGGTGTTGTATGTGCAGGAGCAGTGGTTGAGGTATCTTCATCCTCAGCATCAAGGGCTTGTGTCACTTCCCTCATTGTCAAAATCTCCCTTTCATCAGAAATAAAACAAATATTTCTCTGAGCTCCTCATCCATAAATAGTTTTCTTTTTAAATAAGACATCTTTTTCTGTGGCAAATGTGTAAATAAAACTGTAAATAAATCAAATTAAAACAAGTTGTGTGTGTAAAATAGATGTCGAGCTCCGATGCGAGTCTGAGGTAAAAGTGAC
The DNA here is from genome assembly GCF_025860055.1 of Xyrauchen texanus. Classification (NCBI taxonomy): domain Eukaryota; kingdom Metazoa; phylum Chordata; class Actinopteri; order Cypriniformes; family Catostomidae; genus Xyrauchen; species Xyrauchen texanus. Next base: position 8,532,573 of record NC_068286.1, on the reverse strand, counting down.
GTGCCGTGAAGTCACTTGTCACTGGGGGAAAGAGAAGACTAGTGATAGCCACGATTTTTTCTTTTTCTTTTTTATTGCAGTGCAGGCCTATCTGATAATATATATATATATATATATATATATATATATATATATATATATATATATATATATATATATAAGACTGTTTGAGCAGCTGTTTTAGATGTAAATGAGTCACTCTCTCTATTGCAATGGCAGCTATACAGCAACGCGAAAGCAGATTTGATGAGTTTATCGTCTAGTTTTGCTGCTGTTAGTAAATTTCATGTTAGTAAACACAGTGTGTGGATATGGACAGTAAACATATATGGTCAGTATTATGTGTTTGTTTGAATGCATGTAAAATAAAATAAACATCCTGTGGTTGAAAAGACTGTTCAAACAGCTTTTTTAGGCATGTAAATGGCATTGCTTAGCCTGTCCATCTCTGTAGCAGCAGCAGCTAAACAGCGGGAAAGCAGATTTGAATTAAAAAATTTGCCAGTTGATGACAACAGACACAAACTTTCTAATCAAACCGGTGTGATGTAATTCCCATGATCCTACCAGTATGATGGTATGTGCAAAAGGGTTAAAAACCTTGTTCGGTTCTGACTCCATTTCACTTGCTTTTGGCGCCCCCCATGGACATTTCATTGGACAAACTGCAGCGAAACATGTAAAGCATTTCTTTTGGCAAAAATTTTGCCACGGAATGAGATTTCCATGAGATCAAGCAGGATACATCATTTCATGTTATTAAATGTATGAATTCCTTCAAGCCTGCACTTTTGCGCCCCCTGTTTGATTCTCCTTTTCCTATGTATATTGACTTGAATTGCTTTCCTGAACTTATAATTACAACATTGGCATTTGAGGCCAAAAACTACAATCTTGGACATAGAATTTTATGTGTTACGTCCATGCCTCCATTCTCTCACGCCTCTGTCCACAATATTTGATTATACATTGATAAAATAATAGCTATTTTTAAAACCTCTTTGGGATGAACATATGTTGCATAAATGTAGAACATATGTTGCATAAATTGTGAGATCCCATTTCACCTTGAGGTAAGGTCGCTCAGTCAATGCTGAAAACTTCCAATTGCCTTGCTGGGGTCTTAATTCATTCGGAGTGACTATTTTCACCCTGCTGTGAATAGCATCTGCCACATAATGCAGCTATTGCACCCCAGTAGTCTGATGGAACCACAGAAATATATGACAAACTAGACAATAGGTGTTTTCAACTGCTATAAGACACCAGACTATTTCTCTTCAGGAGTTTAGGCACACAAAGATACAGTATCTTTATGGTCCTTCCGGCTCGAGTAATACAAAAGTAGGTATCTCCTGACCACTTCACACATGTGCTCTTGACATACAAATCCACTGTTGTTGTTTTTACTTTCATCTCCTGTCGTTTAGCAGCTATTACATCTTCAGAAACCAAAGTTTTAATGCAATTACAGTTTTTTCTGATTGCTTAAGCACATTTTTTGTAACTATTGGCTATTTTTGCAAAACTCTACACACAAATAAGAAAACCTTTCACCCAATTATCAAAACATTGTAGTTCTCTTGCAAAAGCGAACACAGCTAGATTAACTCTTCACACCTTCGTAAAAATGGTGTTTTCGTATCAAACAGTAAACACAAGCCATCATCTACTAAGCACACAATGTGCCAACTACACACTGATGGTATGAATACAAAACACATCTGGCTTTTGCTTTCTCTGTGTACAGATGTCAATTTGAGGTCATACTTTTGTCATAGTGTCATGTAAACATACAAGGATCCAAACTTCAAGTATTGGTGTTTATTCACACTCATCAAAACCAAGACAAAGTCAGAACACAAAATAGTAACTTCACAAAAAAAAAAAAAACAATCAGCCTACATCATGTCGTCTTTCTGGGTCCGGCCACAAAATTTCGATCCACATCGCATGCGATATCCTCCAGTCCAAGGCACCGGGGAAAATATCTCCTTGAATGCCGTATCCAGGCCTGACATGATGCCTGGTCAATATCTCCACATGCCTCCTCCATTGCCAGTAAAAGGGCTACCTGTTGATGAGGATGACGGTCGTACACTTTCCAGCGCCAGGCAGAGAAGAACTCCTCGATGGGATTTAAGAATGGAGAGTATGGAGGGAGGTTGAGTGCCATGAAGAATGGGTGGTCTGTAAACCAGTTGCGGACCAAAGCAGCCCTATGGAAACTAACATTGTCCCATATGATGACATATCGGGTATGCTCTGGTCTCTGAACAGTGAGCATGTCATGTAAGGTGTCCAGGAATGCAATAATGTGTGCAGTGTTGTATGGGCCTATGGTTGCATGATGGTGAACAACACCATTTTGGCTTATAGCTGCACACATGTTTATGTTACCGCCACGTTGTCCTGGGACATTGATGATGGCACGGTGTCCAATAATGTTCCTGCTTCTGCTTCTAGTTCCATCACTCTCTGGACAAGACAAAACAAATGCAACACATCAGGCCCATGCACAGCACTACAGTATGCACTTCCAAATTCAGAACCAATGACACTATAGCTTACCTGCACATAGTCATATCGCAGTTGCTTTACATGTTCTGTGTTTCTCTCGAAAGGAACTCTGTAAATTTGCTTCATTCTTATTCTGTGGCGCGCAAGTACACGACTTAGTGCAGAAATGCTTACACTGTGTATATTTTGAAAGATGGTGTCATTATCAATTATGCGCTGCTGTATTTCACGCAGTCTTATTGCATTATTGGCAATCACCATGTTCACTATATGGGTCTCTTGCTCTGGAGTGAACATTATTCCTCTGCCCCCAACATCTGGACGTCTAGCAATTCTGTAAAGTAACATTTTCAGTATTTTTGCATGTATGGTACTGTTGTGTTTCTCATTAGAGTATGGCAGTGCTACAAAGTACTTACCGATTCTTATTTCGAAATGTCCTAATGATGCTTGCCACAGTGTAGCGGCTCAAATTAGGCTGAACCCGTTGGCCAGCTTCCCTCAGGGTCATCCCATGGTTGATGACATGGTCCACTATTGTAGCTCTGATGTCATCAGTTATTCTATTTCTTACTCTTCTTACCCTTCCTCTTTCCCCTCCACGTCCTCTCCCTCGGCCACCTCGGCCTCCTCTGATTCTCACTCTTCTCACTCTTACTGCTCCTTCCATTGTACTCCACACAGACAGCTTACCTGTGGCTTATTTATAGTGCTTATAGGCTGATTGCAAAGTGAACTAATTATCAAAACAGTTTTCACATGTGAAAGTGTGCCAGACAGTTGGCAAAATAGTGTTAATGATAGCCATACATGTGTATAATTTTGCTAGGAGTGTGTTGGAAATTTGGTAATTGAGTGTAAGCAGTGAGTTGTGTTTAAAGTTCTGCAAAAAGAGTGTTGTGCAGTGAATTGTCCCTACAGTTTTGCAAAGTGTGTGTTACAAAATTGCAAACTGAGTGCAAAGCAGTGTTTGTGCTTTTAGTTTTGCACACTCAGTGAGTGGTTTTGCTATACGTATTAATAGTTTTAGAAATTGTGCTACAAGAATCACGATTAGCGCTTAAGCATTCAGAAAAAACTGTAAGACCTGGTTTGGGCTATTTAACCAAGATTATTTCTATGTCACCTTGCTTGCAGACTATTAATTTTCAGGCTTTCTCTCCTCCCCCATTTGAGTTGGAGGAAAATTAAAGGTTACATATGCTTTGCTCAGTTCAGGCGCTGTGAGTTTTGGTTGACCGTACTAGCCATTGGCATAAGTCAGAACAGTTGTCTGTGTGCTTTGTTTGCTACAACAGAGGTGTTTCAGAAAAGACTGTCTTATTGGCTTATTGATGCAAATTTGAGTGCTTATGAAGCGTGCAGTTTACCTTCGCCTTCGGGTATTCAAGCCCATTCTATGAGGATCAATGGTGTCCTCATGGGCTTTGGAGGAAATTTGTATGGTGGCAGGGTGGTCCTCGCCACATAAATTAGTTACATTTTATAATCTTGATGAGGGTTTGACTCCTGCTTCCCAGGTTCTCTCTGTTGACATATGAGCCATAATTCCTTTAACTCAGATGCTTTATCTCCCTTGTGCGCTGTTGTATGCTTACCACATGGGATAAGAAAGCTGGCAGCTACTGTTTGCATTGTGTGAATGTATTTGTCTCCCGTAGCAATCATACACAGTTAGAGCTCCACGAAAGGGCACTTTTCTGTTAAGTACATAACCTTGGTTCCCAAAGGGGAACAGCTGCATAGCTGGCCATACTCTCTAGCAGCTGAATAGGCTCTTGCCTTTTGCAGAAAACCTGACTCAATGGCGTGAAAGTAAGCACCTTTATGGAACATGTGACATAGCTTCCTAGGGGGTGTCGCTTAAGCACCATCAGCCAATAAATTGCCGTGATTGTATAAGGGCTTCAGACCACGTGACACTCGGACGGTGTCCCATAGCAATCATATGCAGCATCTCGTTCCCCTCAGGGAACCAAGGTTGCGTATGGAACCGAGACATTTTACAACAGTAACCATAGCTTCACCATAGTATTTTGTAATAAAATAATAGTACCACAAAAATAATCATGGTTACTATATTACCACCATATAACTTTTGTAACTCCATGGTTACAGTTTTTCTCAATCGATTTGGTACATTTATCCAAACTCGGGTAACTGCTCTCAAAACATTTAACACAGTGATCTGTACACTTCGTAATTGTCCTAAACAGATAGTAAATTCTCCTTCATTTCATACAAATTACAAATCAAAAGCATAATTTCTCAAAACACTGTGCACAAAATTCCCTAATGTTATCACAGCAGTTCATACAGCCAACCAAATCTTTAATATACCAGGAAAAAATTTTGCAGCTTTTTCATTGGTCTTCACAAAGATCACAAGCATTTTTGTACCATTTTCAAAACACAACAAACAAAACTCTATGAATTGTAAAATAGTCAGTTGCACACCTTATGTCCTCAATTAACCCCAAATTGATATCTGATGAGTTAATAATCCACTCAACACAGAAAAAGCCAATTTCCTAATTGTTCACACAGCTGTCTTAATTACAACAACTACAAAAGGGGAAGAGAAGAAGAACAAAGATGAATGAGGAGAAAAGACAATAAAAAGAATGAGCAGTGGAAAAGGAAGAGGTGTAAGAGTGAGAGGTGGTGGACAGGGTAGAGGGAAAAGAAGAGGAAGAGGAGATGGAGAAGGAGCATGAAGAGCTGAATATGTAGGAGAAAGAAGAGTTGAGGATGTAGGAAGAGGGGAAGAGAGAGGAGTAGAGGGAGAAGAGATGGATAGATTGGAGGGCAATGATATAGTGGAAAGAGAAAGAGTAGAACATATAAGAAGAGATGGACAGAGAGGAAGAGGAGGGCGAGGTGTAAGAGGAGGGCGAGGTGTAAGGCAAGGTGTAAGAGGAGGGCAAGGTGTAAGAGGAGGGCAAGGTGTAAGAGGAGGGAGGAGAGGTAGAAGGATAGGGTACATGCGTGTTTCAAATGAAATCAGAGCCACACTGATTGACCATGTCATAAATCATGGTCTCTCACTGAGAGAAGCTGGGTAGAGAGTTCAGCCCAATATAAACAGATCCACAGTGGCTTCAATTATCTGCACATTTCAGAGGGAAAACCGGTAAGTAACTATATCATTCTACTTCTACAATGATAGTCCATGTAGTCTTGTTTGACATAGGTCTAGATTTCTACAGTAAATGTTCCTGCTTGTCCAAACATTTTTCAGAATTGAAGTTCGAGAACATTCAGGTGGACAAACAAGACTTCTTTCAATTGAACAAGAGCATGCCATTGTTGACATGGTGGTCCAGAACAACACCCTCTGCCTCAAAGAAATTCAGCAAAGGATAACACAGGACAATCAACTGTTCCACAATATCCACCAATGCAGTCTCTCCACAATTGATCGTGTTCTAAGGAGAAATTCAATCCGAATGAAGCAAGTATACAAAGTGCCCTTTGAGAGGAACTCCGTTAGAGTGAAGGAGTTGCGATTCCAGTTTGTTCAAGTATGTGCAACCCAATTACTGCACTTTTATTGTCAAAACAAAGATATATTTTTTCTGAATTTTAAGTATGTGTCAAACTATTCCATGCTACTGTAAGTGAAAAGATTTAGGCATATCTATGTATACTGCTGCGTCAAAGTGTGAACTCAAACTTCAGCAACAGTTTCACAGTAGTATTGACTGCAATCAATGCCATTACTGTAAAACACTAACTTACTGTATTGTACCTTGTGTTCTTTTTACTCTAGAGAATCTTGGAGTTGGATAGCAGTGCAACTCATTATGAGTACCTGTATATTGATGAAGCAGGCTTCAATCTTCACAAAAAAAGGAGAAGAGGGAGAAATGTGATCGGCCGTCGTGCTACAGTCAATGTCCCTGGACAACGAGGAGGCAACATCACTCTCTGTGCCACAATTTCTACAACTGGTGTTGTGGCACACAATGCTGTCTTGGGACCATACAACACAGCAAGGCTCCTACATTATTTAAATCTCCTCAATGAAATCCTCTTTCCGCAGGGTGATCAGGAGCAAATGGTGCGGAATTTTGTAGTTGTTTGGGACAATGTCCAATTCCACCATTCAGCACTAGTGCGAGAGTGGTTTGAGAATCACCCATGTTTCAGGATGGTGTTCCTTCCACCATATTCTCCTTTCCTGAATCCAATTGAGGAATTCTTCTCCTCTTGGAGATGGAAAGTACATGACCGCAACCCTTACAACCAAGTAAGTCTTCTTCAAGCGATGGAAGAGGCCTGTGGAGATATTGGGGCACAAGCATGTCAAGGATGGATACAGCATTCAAGGCGTTTTTTCCCACGATGCATGACTCGTGAAAACATTTGCTGTGATGTTGATGAAATTCTCTGGCCAGATGTAATTGAGAGGCATGATCAATAAATTAATTGATTCAATGAATGCAGTTTTTTTTTTTTTTTTTTTAAACCTATGTACTTATTTGCATTTTTTTTTTTTTTTTGTGGGGTGACAACTCATTGTAATACACCTGGACTCATCATTAAAGAACTTAATGAAAAACATGTATTTGCATTTATTTCTTTGTGTATCTTCAGCTGAATTTGTTATCAAATCAACAGAGAACACACTTTTAGTTTTGATGTTAATATTGAATTTTAATAAATGCATTACTAGAATAAAATGCTGTGTTTCATTGTGCAGTGAATACTTAAATGTTTCGCCAACATAAGAGTGTGTTTAGTTTGCTGTGTTAACTGTTTTGAGAGCAGTTACCTGAGTTTGGAGAAATGTACCAAATCGATTGAGAAAAACTGTAGTACCACATAGATCCATTCCGAAAGCTATACAGGTACCTGTGTGGAGGGGGTGGGTCGGTTCTGTATGTGTATTAGTGTAGGTGTGTGCTTTGAGTAAAGCCATCCACAATATGTATTTTTTGTTACAGAGAATCTTGGACATGGATGGAGCTGCCCAGCCACATGAATATATTTACATTGACGAGGCTGGATTTAACCATAGCAAAAACAGACGACGGGGACGTAATATAATTGGCCAAAGGGCAATTGTGCACATCCCGGGGCAGCGTGGGGGAAATATCACATTGTGTGCTGCCATAAGTCTTCGAGGGCAACTGCACCATCATGCCAAACTGGGTCCCTATAATGCACAACACATAATCACATTTCTAGATGCACTTCATGATGCAGTTGTACAGGATGGACCAGAGCAGCCCAGGTTTGTTGGTGTCTGGGATAATGTTAGTTTCCTTCGGGCTGCTCTGGTCCAGAACTGGTTCACCAACCATGATCAATTTGAAGTTGTGTACTTGCCCCCTTACTCGCCATTTCTAAATCCTATAGGAGGAATTTTTTCCGCTTGGAGATGGCGCGTATATGACCATCAACCACATGCCCGTATGCCTCTTCTGCTGGCAATGGAACAGGCCTGCGGAGACATTGAGGTGAGGTCAATCCAGGGATGGATTCGGCACACAAGGGGATATTTTGTTTTTATTTTTAAAATGTTTTTATTTTAAGAAATATCAGCATATCCACATTTTCCGGCAGAAGCTGAGATCTCTGCACATTCACAATGTCCCATGCTGATGAAAAAACCCTTTCACTAGTGACAGAGGTGGCTGGTGTGGAGAGGTACGCTTTTGCTATACTGGGTAGCAGTGAGTATAGCCTAGCATTCTCTTTACACCACTTGAGTGGACAGCTATTGAGGGAAATGGATGTTTTAGCTCTGTACTTATAATTTCTGCATCAATATGACTGATGTGCTGTGTAACTGGTTAATCGAAAGTCCCTCCAAGGAGATCTTCCAATGCTGTTTTCTTGGAAGGAGGTTGTTTCAGCTCAGCTCCTGCTCTGTCTGGTCAAGAGGCTGCTCTGCTGCAGGGGGGTGGCCACTGGCACCTTCTTAGCCCTCATCCTGCACAGAGGAAATAGCAGAAATAAAAAGACTAAGTCAAATCTAAGTACAACAGTGACAGGGGTTTCACATTGTTATAAAGGCAAGATTTTAATATAATTTGTTATAATTTGTATCATTATTCTTGTAAAAGTTAACACGAATACATTTAGAAAAATATGCCATAATAATCAACAAATGATTACAAGATCAATTCAGAGAAAGAGAGTAAAATAAATACAATACCTGGTTCTGCAACATCAGCACAGCTTTCTCCTTCAGTCTGTGGAATACATACTCATGCTGGTCTTTCTTTAGATGAGGCAGAGCCTGAAATCTGAGGTCTAATGCGGTGCACTCCAGCAGGTGGTTGTACTCTGAAGTGTATCTGTCTGAAAGGTTGTTCAGTATAGCTCTCTTCATGTTGCTCACAGTGAAGGAGTCTTCTTTGTTGGATGCCATGTTATGCACGATCCTACGTTTTAAGGGCACAATGATAGACACAGTTGGATTTTTTTATCACAGCACAGTGGTGGCTATTTTGAGTGGCTTAAGAAGCCTCACCATGTCCTCTGCATCACGGATGTCTGAGCCATCCAAAGTATCGATGTCACACATTTCGTTGAACGTCATTGCTCAGGAGAGTTGCTGTCACAGCCGCTTGATGTTCAAGATAGCGTTCGATCATATCAGACTGCTGTTCCAGCGTGGAGCGATGGATGTTCCAGTAGTATCTACAGTAGTAAACGGCTCACGCGGGACACACTCAAACCAACTTGACCACAGCAATTACATGGTTTGCCTTTTGAAGCCCCTATTCACTCACAGCTGATTTTAAAAATTCAGCAATATTAGCTCCGGTGTGTGTTTCGAACAATGGGCGAGTTTGGAGAACAAAATTAACCATCTCCCACTCACTGGTTATCACATGGGCTGTGACTGTAAAATAACTCTGGGTAGCCCTGGAGGTCCAGCTGTCGGTTGTAATTGATACACTATACTGTATGCTTTTCAGAGGGTCTCAACCAACTAAGATTTTGTTTCCCTGTAATGTGCTGGCATGACAGTCTGGCTAAAGTGAGGGCATGATGGGATGGTGTATTTCAGCTCCAATGTGTTGACCAGTAGCTTAAATCCTTAATTTTCGATGACAGAAAACAGCCTCATATCTTTTGCCATGAAAACACTGATGCACCTTGTGATCTCCATGACTGTTGCACTTGTCGCCACAAGTGGGGCTGCAAATCCGCCGGTCAGTGTGGTTTGGCCAACTAATAGGTTTTTATGTGCAGACTGAGGTGACTGGAGCTTCTCACTGTGGTGATGGTTTTTATGCTACATTATGTTTGTTGTGCTATTGGTGTATATTAACATATTGCAGTATCTGCACACAGTTTTTATTTTGTCTGTTACCACCTCAACGCTTTCATTTTTAGTCTTCGAAAAGCAAAAATGCGGCCACAACTCAGATTTGAATGAGGATGGGGTATCCTCAACATCAAGATCTACACTTGGCGCCACCATGTTTGCTACTGTTTACGTAACACAACAACATGCTCGCTGCTATCGCGCCTGAAAAGCGAGGTCAAAGTATGCCATAATTACTAAAAAAGAAGTTGATAAAAAGAACTAATGCAATATATTTTGATAATATTTGCAACATGAGAGATTTATAAACAATCTTAGTGGGTTGGTCATTTTTGACTGTTAGCACAAAATGAATGCAGCACAAGGGTGAAACAGTTTGTTAATCTTTGATTCCTTGTTCTGTATTGTTCCCATTTGCTATCTCTTTCCACTCTCCATGGTTGAAGAGATGTGCTAGATTTCTTTGACAGCAATTGTATTGACATTTCTTGTTGTAGCACACAATAAAGTGGTTTAAAAAGTAGTCCTGTAAGCAAGATTCATCCCTTGCCCTCACTGGCTGGAAAAGTCACACAAAGCATGCTGAATAAGTTTCTGGAGAAAGTTGCCAAAATACCTGAATCAGGGAAAACCGTAAAACACTGGACCTTAACAATAACTGTTCTACAAGAGACAAAATATGACCTTGTATGTTCATAACAGCATGCCACAAGAACAAAAAGGCTCTCTGAAAATGTCATGCACAACTGGGTAACGTCTTTCTTTTACCTAATAAAATGATGAGAATCGGTCATAGCCAGTGGTGTAGTAGCGTCTGAATTTATGAGCCCTTCACCCCACCTCTATTTCCTGTGCCATCGCTCCCATCTCCCACAACTTTGTGCGCATTTAGAGAGAAACTCTGTACAGTAACAAATATAAAAATAAATAAATAAACATGCACTCAACTTTGCTGCGGCATTGCGTAAGTAGATTGAAAAAGTTCTGGGTCAAAAGTCTACTCGATTTTCTGGCAGCCATTTGTATCATCACTTATTTTAGGTGGGCATGCACAAAATCCAAAGAAAGATAGGTGGGCATACAACGTATGCCTGCATATTCCCTAGACTACACTACTAGTAATGGATAGCCAATCCATTTTTCCAATTTCACCTTATTTTTCACACTGCATTGCTTGCAATGATACATTTGCTACATGCATTGAATTAAATTTCCCATGCTCCCATTATGCTAGATTCCAAACAAACTCAGAAACAGCCTCTTGGGAGCCATAAGACTGGCCGTGATTGGTGAGTTTCCATTTCATGTGCCCTCAACCAGAGATACTGAGTACTCCATAATTCAGCTCCATCTTGCACACTCCTTGTGCTTTATTGCTTCTCATGAGTGACACACAGCAGGTTATTACTCACCTGGTCTTCTCCCGAGCATACTACACCTCTGCATTGTTACTGGAAGCTTTGGAAGTGTATATGGCCATTAGCCAAGTAACACTACCATGATTTCTTGAAAGCAATCACCAGCAAGGTGGCGCCATGGTCACTTTGTGTAAGGGCACTACATCCACACCAGATGTGCTCTGGAAAGTAGTGATGGGAAGATCGGATAATTTTACTGACTTGGATCTTTGAGTCTCGTTCAGCAAAATGAACAAATATTTATTCAAGTAAATTCATTCATTTGAGCAGAATTCATTAAATGTTAATGTTTCAATAGCCAAATTCCCCCCAACATGTCTACTTACGCAAACTTTGATTATAGTCCCAATAAGGAAAAAATTATAATGCAGCCAAGGACAAATTATGACATTTATGCATTTGGCAGATGGTTTTATCCAAAGCGACTTACAGAGCCCTTATTACAGGGACAATCCCCCCGGAGCAACCTGGAGTTAAGTGCCTTGCTCAAGGACACAATGGTGGTGGCTGTGGGGCTTGAACCAACAACCTTCTGATAACCAGTTTACCAGTACTGTGGTTTAGACCACTACCCCACAACCACCACTTATGAGAAACAGAAAGATTAGTTCACCTCTGGATTGAATCTTCTTGTCCGAGTCATTTGTTCTTTTGTCACGTGACAGCCGTATATACTATGCATAAGAAGTGTGAGCAATGCATAGCATATACGGCTGTCAAGAGACAAAAGAACGAACGACTTGGACCAAAAGAGTTGAAAGGTAAACTAATAATTTCTGTTTCCTGTACAGCACCTATGCCTATTCAAAATGAATGAATCATTCATGAAAGACACATCACTACTGGAAGCTCACAGTGCTGTCCTCCTATATTACGTCTAGGGCTAGTCAAAAAGCAGTGTTGGCCATTTAGTGCAAGTATGTCTACATGTTATCACATGGAAGTCTCATTAACTATACTGACATGAAATAATATTATAGGGTTTAAATGCTTCACAAAACATGTTATTTTAGATGTCATTCATTTGATATAAGGCAAAAAATTACTTTCCCAAACTGTCACATTCACTGTACCTCAATAGTGGGATTGCCTTCCCCTCTTTGGTGAGCACTTATTCTTCCTAAAAATAAAATATTCAGCCAACAAAAAATGTAAACTTAAAGACTCCATTATATTTCTTGCCAATCACAATTTGCAGAGGGAACATATGAAATATCAGGGGCTTGGCAGAATAGATCAGGGGCTTAATTTGAATGTTTAATTATTTAATTTGAGTTTTTCATAATAATAATTTTAAATTGATTGTTAAGGGAAACACAAGGAATTTATAGAACATGATGTGTCTCAGTATATAATATATATATATACATATATTGTGGCATTGGGGGGGGGGGGGTTGGGGCATGACCATGTGTCTGTCTGCGGGAGAGCATCGTCAACTGGGTTATTATTTCTCTAATACCTGTCTCTGATTATAGTGATGGCAGAGGGAGACCTTAAAAGCCATGCCAGGGCATCAGAGCAGGGAGAGAGAGCACCAGGGATGAGCTACAAGCAGAGCTACACAATTGTCTCCTTTTTGAGTTGGCTATAAGCCATGTCAGTGTGACCTTGAGTAAAAATTAAGAGACTGGCCTTAACTGTTAACAGTCTCCTGACTCCTCCATTTCCCATGAACCTAGAGCTTTCAAACTTTGAAACAGTTGCAGTCACGAGGTGGTCTCAGGAGGGAGATATATATATATATATATATATATATATATATATATATATATATATATATATATATATATATAGTGTACTGTATATGGAGTGGTGATGGCATAGTGGGCTAAAGCATGTAACTGCTAATCAGAAGGTCACTGGTTCGATCCCCACAGCCACCACCATTGTGTCCTTGAGCAAGGCACTTAACTCCAGATTGCTCCGGGGGGATTGTCCCTGTAATTAGTGCTTTGTAAGTCGCTTTGGATAAAAGCATCTGCCAAATGCATAAATGTAGATGTATAGGTAAGCACCATAAACTAATCATAAAAGTTAGCCCTTAAATTAATGTCCTATGATAATAATAATAATAATAATATAGGAATATTTTTGGTCCAACATGATCACAGGGGAAGATAACATGATTCCAAAAGTTCCGGTACCCAAGGATCGACCACATTATGCTGACTCACCGACAAGCAGCATCTCCTATCAGACATGTTTACATCGGCTCCAGTGTGTTTACCTTCCCTTGTGATGCGACAGCAAGCCCTTTGCGTCAGCAGTGTCGGAGACCACTAATCGCGTTCGCATAATCAGTGACGACCATGATTTGGAGGTTGAATTTTTCCCTCTAAAATGACATTTAAATTTCACTAATGGTTAGGATTAGGTTTTGGTTTGGGTTGGGGTTTACAGTTTATAAAATGTGCATTTCTCTACACTATTATAGCCTGTACAGCTGAAAACAACGCACTTCACAACTCGCTTTCGGTACTCCTCCATGGACAATACACCCACAAACTGGAGCTCACATGTGTCCACTGGGGGCAGTGTTTTGAATTTCGGTAAACACAGGCTGATTTCAGCTAGAGAAAAGTCAACCTACTGTTTCCAATTTCACTGTGAGAACAGTCTGGAAAGACTGTACATTTTAGTGTCTGTATCAAGTATCTGCTAAAAGACAAAAAAAAATTCAGCTTTTAGAAGTACACTATAGCATATAGATGGGTTCAATTAAATGGCTGAAATCTTTATTGTTAAAACATAATGATGAAAAATCACCAGGGTACTATATTCTTTCTATTTTGTCAGTGTCGCATTTATTACACTGTACTACCTCATACTTTTGTTCTCTTCAGAGCAAGTTTAAAACTTTATATTGCTGCACTTCACACGTTACTGTCTTCTTACAATGAATTTTGTTGTAGCATTCCCCCATTTTTAAGTGGCTATGTATAATAATGTCTGCTAAATGAATAAATGTACTTGTTAAATGCAAATGAGTCAGTTAACTAGAATAAAACAGAAGGTGGTAGGCAGAGAAACTTTGATACATTCATTTCAATTGAGTCAGCAGTAGACTGTGAGAAACAGAAGGACAATAATTGCTTTAACAGAACATTTGTAGACTGTGATTTCTCAGTCAGCACTATAATGAATGTTTCAATGAATGATCTGCTGCTATATAGACAGTGACTGTCAGCATGCAAGATGAGCCAAGCCCTCTGAAGGACTTTGGGCAGGATTCAAATGGTGCTGCAAAGCCATTGCTCACTGAATGAAAAGTTCCTTAAATCTAAATGCTGAACACGTGCCGTACTTCTATGAGAGAGAGACATTACTATTAGCCCCAGGAGACAAATATCATTGTAGAGTTGTTTTCACCTTTATGATGGTTGGTAAGATGATTATTTATCACATCGTATTGTTGTGATCACCCATAGTTTTGCCAGGTAGGGGAGAACCTGTATGTAATGCTCAATAAATGTAACATCAGTAATGCATTAAAGTCTAATGCACACCCTTGAATAGTAGCAATTAACGTCTCGACTTCTCCTGCCAAAATAACGTCAGTTCCTATAATGACAGACATGGATACCGTAAAAAAAAATGTAATTTTTTTTTATTAAGTATATTTCAACTCAAAATGTAAATTGATCTTGTCATTTACTCGCCCTCATGCTATTCCATGTGTATGACTTTCTTTCTTCTACACAAACAAAGATTTTTAGAAGCATATCTCAGCTCTGCTAGTCAATTCTGTGCATGTGAATGGTGGCTTTTATAGGGTAATTTTAGTTATAATTTCTTTTTAACAATATATAAAATCATTTTAGACAGATAATTTAAATAATTTCCTTCAAACATTAAATATGATTTTTGTTTTGTTTACTGGTCTGATTTGGTCACAATGTCACACAAAAATCTGCACTGGTCCTGTCAGTATCAATGTCAATGGAAATGAGGGTCCAGGAAATGAAAAATACTCAAAGGGCAACCTAGCATAAACTTGCCAAAACTCATAATATAAAAAAGTGTCGATTTTAAACAGAGGTGGGTAGAGTAGCAAAAAACTGTACTCAAGTAAAAGTACAATTACTTAAAAATATATATATATTACTCAAGTAGAAGAAAAAGTACTAACAGAAATAATTACATGAGTAAGAAAGCATCCAATTAAAATAGTACTGAAGTATTGACTAAATGATATAATGGACATTAACTCCCCTATATTCCATTACATAAAGCACATTTAACATGTATTACAGAATTATTATTGTTATTATAATTAATAATGGAGATTCTGTCATAATTCATCATCAGGTTTTTCCAAACCTGTATGACATTCTTTCTTCCATGCAACACAATAAGTAAATATTAGACAGAATGTTTGCCTGAGTCACTATTTACTTTCATTGAATGGTTTTTTTCTCCATATTTTGAAAGTGAATGGTGACTTACAGAGACTGTCAGTCCCTAACATTCTGTCTAACATATTTTGTGTTCCACATAATACAAAGAGTCACATGGGTTTGGAACAAGCATTAGGGTGGGGAAATGATGCCAGAATATAAAATGATCACTTCAAAGAGATTGTTCACCCAAAAATGAAAATGCTTTCATCAATTACTCCCCCTCATGCCATCCCAGATATGTATTCCTTTCTTCTGCAGAACACAAATTCATATTTTTAGAAGAATATTTTAGCTCTGTAGGTCAAAGTTTTGTTGCTCCAAAAAGCACATAAAGACAGCGTAAAAGTAATCTATAAGACTCCAGGAGTTAAATCCATGTCTTCAGAAGGGATATGATAGGTGTGGGTGAGAAATTGATCAATATTTGTCATTTTTTCCTATGTGAATCACTAAAAACACAAGAAGAAGAATGTGAAGGTGATCTGTGTCTCTGTTTCTCATCCACACCTATCACATCGCTTTTGAAGATACTGATTTAACCACTGAGTCTTATGGATTGCTTTTATGCTGACTTATGTGATTTTCTTTAGCTTTATGTTGCCACCCATTCACTTGCATTGTATGGACCTACAGAGCTGAGAAATTCTTAATTTGAGTCCAGCAGATGAACACATCTGGGATAGTAGGAGAGTGAGTAAATATTGAGAATTTTAATTTTTGGGTGAACTATCCCTTTAAGGGCTCTTGTCAGATCTGGATGAATTTGTCAATAAGATGAGAGAGTACCATCTGCTTCCTTCACTGCAGCATGATAATGTTTTATTTCATGCTGAATGTATTAAACTAATTTTTGACAAATAATTTATTGATTACAATAACAACATATAGAGTGGCAAAATTCAGATACATTTTAAAATGTGCTCTTTATTTGATCAAATGTGTTTACCCTTTAGATTAACACACAGTATATATTAAAAATGATAAACAAACAGAATGAAGATTTATTGTATTAATATATTATATAATAAGAGTAACAAGTAAGGTCCAAGTATTTAAAAAGTTTTGTGTGACTTTGTTTCTGCGACAGCCCCTGAGCTCCGACGCTCGGTGTATATGTCATCATCCGAATTCACTCACTCACTGCTGAGATATAGTGCACTCACTGCCATTCACTATATAGGAAATAGTGTATGAGTGAACGATTTCGGACACAGCCACTCTTTTCGCTATATGATCGATTCACATGCACATATCTCTCACGCGCTTACCACTCGCACCATGCTGTGCACTCGCAGAAATGCTGTCTGTTCACGCTCCAGTTGTCAATCACGTGAACGGCAGAGCAAAAAGGCATTTACACTTAACTTGGATGTTTACATGGATTTATACAGTTAATCCACCCAAAGCAGCTGCAATAGTTTCTAGTAAAAGCGTAAATACTGCTCATGACATGCGGGACGTACTGATATATTGCTGCACTTGTTTAAAAATGTACACTTAAAAACTGATGTGTTCAGAACCCAGTTACATTATCAACCTGAAAATGACCATCACATTACACAGAAAAGCTTGTGTTACAATTAGAGCCAAAACTTACCTCAGCGTGATGCCTTAAATTGAAGCTGAGATTTTAATCTTGAAATATCAGCTTGTCATGGTTTTAAATGAATGCATTACATGACGAAACTATTCTTTTTTTTTTTTTTTTCACTGTGTGAACCAAAGAAAGTGTTTTTTTTTTTTATTCATTTGGCAGAAGCTTTTATCCAATGCGACTTACAGAGCCCTTATTACAGGGACAATCCCCCCGGAGCAACCTGGAGTTAAGTGCCTTTACCACTCTACTTTGAAGAGCATGATGCTGCAGCAGTGATGGACTCGGCTTGAGTGACAGTCTGTGACAGCGCGTGCAGCTGGGTGAACTTCCGCTCTCGTAAAAGCCCCATTCAGTAATCTCTCAATAAATTACACATGAACTAAAATTAAACCCAGTAACGACAGGAATGCCACCCATTGTAAAGAAGTAAAAGTAAAAACATTCCATTAGAAATTTACTTGAGTGAGAGTAAAAGTACCCACTTTTAAACCTACACTAAAAGTACTTTTTTCAAAAAGTTACTCAAGTAAATGTAATGGAGTAAATGTAGCATATATATTTGTAGGCTATATGTGCCATGTAGAAATTAAGCAGTTAAAGCAAATGCTAATTTTTTTAAAAGTTTTGTTAAGTTTGATTGAAATAATTTATTTGTTAGGGTGAAGTTACATTTATAAATATTATATAGCCAGTTGTGAATAGGACTGTTACTGGAAAAATAAAACTAGAGAGGTAAGAAGGGTATGCTTAATACATTTTGGCTCCAGCATATTCCTTTTCGTACATACTAAAAAAATATATATTTAAAAAAGATGTTGGATGCATTGAACTGTCATGAATTGTATAAATGCATTAGTAAAACTGAATTAAAACCATTTTATTCCTAAAACATGGTTGCTTAACTTACCTTTCATAGTTACAACAAAATTACTATAGTAAAAGCATGGTTTCCACCAAAGAACAAAACACGGTTAGCCTACTACAGTTTTGGATACTACAATATTACCTATTAAACTGCTCTCTGCTACCTACCATAAAGTCCCCCAACTGACCCACACCATATGTGCAAGAAGACCAATTAAACAGTGGCATTCACTTGGCAACACTGTGAGCAGCAAAGCTGTGGCCTGTAGCTCAACAGAATTAATGTAATTTCCTCTCCAAACAGATGATGTTGCAACATACCATGGAGCCATTATGAGGGCATTCTCATATTGCTGTGTCAAAAGCCGGCCAGTACACTTCAAAACATTTGTCATGACACATCTCTTGGTGTCTGAAGATTTGTTGATACAAAGAACTAGACAATTCAAAGTCATTAGACTGTAGGGTGTAAGAATATGATCCTCAGAAAACCTTGCGGTTGGACAAATTGTTTTTCTTTGGGACAACTGTATACGTAGTTTAAAGGAATATTTCACTACTCCTCAATTTTGTTCCATGTTGTTCCAAACACGAATATTGTTATTTCTTTATTTCTTTATTTTCTGGGAAACATGAAAGATGACATTTTAAAGAATCTTCTCACACCTCTTTTCTATATGATGACAGTTTATTGATCTAACATGTACCAAAACACTCCTTTAAAGCAGTCCGTACGACTTGTGTACTATATTCAGATCTGATAGCTTTGTGTGAGGAACGGATCTAAATAGTCGATATTCACTGAAATTCTTCGTCCCACCGTAGTGACTCTGGTGCAGGATGGATGTCAATGATTTTGTCATTGGTTCTTGCGTATTTCCGTCTCCAAACAACTGATTTAAGAGCTAAAATCTCTCATCGCACTAAGCTATCATATGGCTTCAGAAGACTTGGAATATAGCGCACAAGTCACTTTGACTACTTTTATCAAGATGTAATTTTTGTTTATCTGTTTTGGAGCTTGTGATATATGGATCTCTGCTGTTTTTTTTATGGAACAGAGCTGTGTGATTTTAGTTACACATTCTCAGTTTGTGTTTAACAGAAAAATTTAAAATAACAACATGTGGATTGGAACAACATGAAGGTGAGTAAATAATGACAGAGCTGTTATTTCTGGATGAAGTGCTGTATTCCTTTAAGATTTTTTACATATAATACTGCATAAAAGTTTATTTTTTTAAATATATATTAGAAGTTTGATTAGAAAAAAAGAGTTGTGCTGTAAATGCTTGGGGTTGACTTATGAAAATATGTTTTTGCTGTTGTGCTTTTATATACCATTTTCCAGACTTTGACATCCTCTATTTTGTAAATCATTTTGCCTTCAAACCAAAGCGACACTCATCGTCAAAATTAAATGACTTGGGCATTGCCTGGCGAAACATTGAAAGCAAGCTTGAAAAAATAAATTGTTATTTTCCCATTACACTTGCTGCGGCGTTCCATCATCTGGGTTTGGATTGCTTCCTAAACTGCCCATAAAATAGCTGCATAAGAACCTGCACAATTATGGAAGCCATATGGAATAATAATGCTGCAGAATGAAAATGATTAACGCTAAAATAAACAGATGGCAAAGTGTTAGATTGCTGTTCGACAAGCACATAATAAGAGGCAACCTTAAGCCCAATTATACAAGCAGGACTCCATGTGCGAAGATGGGTTGGGGAATGAAAGGCTGCTAAATGAAGCCATCACAGCAGGGCAGGTGTAAAACTTGATTCACTGAACGACACAGACCGGCCAACCGGACATCTTTCAACCTCCCAAGAGAAGAAAGGATACTCACGTTGAGATGTTTGAAGGTTCCTAGATGGTGTCAAAGTGCACAATAGTTATGAGTATCAAACTGTAATGAGCTGTCAGGACCAGGAACCATCATGAGATTAGATTAAAAACATTTTGTCCTTCAAAAGTGATGGAAGAAGTCTCAACAATAGCATTGGGCTTCTAGGGTTCCTTTCTCAGGAGATTTGCACACTATCTACTGTGTGATCACTGTGTGATCACACCCTTACGGTTTTATTCCTCTGTTTTGCTGCATTCAAATTAATTCAAGACATGCTAGATGCTCCAAAATCCTTGGAGGAAGGTGTACAAAGATGATGTGAAATTATTTGTAAAGGTGGTTGAGGTTTGGATCAGGTTAGAAATTGGCGAGGGTTGGCCGTAGATGAATGAGGATTATCTCTGTTCCAAAACCAAAGAACATGCTGCCTTTTCTTCCCAAGGATGTAAATAACAACTGAAAAAATAAAAATAGCAAGAATAACTGGTTGCATCTTGCTTTAAAAGCCCAGACCTATGTTTATCTAGTAGCTGAGCAACTCTACATCTTTTATATTATTTTCTACCCACCTTCTTTTACAACCCTGAGTCAGTCTACACTTGCATGTCTAGGTGGCTTTATAATTTAAAGTAATCAAGGAAAATACAGTTTTTTTGGAGAGGGGTTTCTTGTATCAGTTTGAACTCAAAAGATTGAACACACCTGATCAATGTATGGTTCTACTTATTACATTTACATTTATTCATTTGGCATACGCTTTTATCCAAAGCGACTTACAAAATAGGAAAACATAAGCGAATCATTATTGGTATGAAAAGTGCCATACTACAAAGTTTCACTAGCATCAGAATAGTATTCAAAACAGATTTAAGTGTAAAAAGAATTATATATATATATATGTGTGTTTTTAGCACATCAGAGAGTGAGTCAGCTTCACGGATGGAGTTGGGTAGGTAAGATAAAGATTCAACTTTATTGTCATTGTGCAAAGTACAGGTACTGAGCCAATGAAATGCAGTTGTTTTCACATATCCCAACTAAGCTGGGGTCAGAGCACAGGGTTAGCCATGAAACAGCACCCCTGGAGCACTCAAGGGCCCCACAGTGGTATCTTGGCAGTGCTGGGGCTTGAACCCCCAACCTTTTGGACAGTAACCCATAGCCTTATCCTCTAAGCCACCACTGGCAACGGAAATATGATTTGGAATGGATGAACTCGACTTGATAGTGAAGGAAAAGTAGCCAACAAATGCCCAGCAGCATAAATTGGAAGTCATTTAATATTATTTGATGTGGCACAATTTGGTGGCCATGTTGAAGAAGCTACAAAATAATAATATAGTTTTGATTTTGTTTTTGGTTATTATATTGGCTTTTATAAAGCCACCATACCGTTATTCTAAAGACTTGACTTAGCTTATGAAAAAAAAAAAAAAACCTAAGACTGTTACTCATCCTATAGAAGTTTCTGGCTGCATTCACCAAATTTGGCACAGACATTCAGACTGTTCTCACTCAGGTTGCATTGACTCTTCTACCTGGCTGGGTTTGTCACATAATGGACATTGAAAGTGGCAAAATTTCCAATAGAATTTAAATGAGCCAAAAGTCTGAAATGGAATGTTCGTGAATTCAAATTTAAATATTCAAAAATTAAAATGTAAACAAACACACAAGAACTTAAATCTGTTTGGAGTTAATTCGTGCATCCATCTTACATTTTTGAAAACTAATTTTCAGACAAATTTGTAATTCTTGAAACCCCCCAAATAATCATTTCTCAATAAAACGAATTCATATTTAAGGTAAACCGGATCTGCAAATGTTTAAATCATTGGTAAGCTGGTTGAGAAACAAAAAAACATCAATTTATAATGTTGTTTTTTTTTTCTATATCTTTTTAATCTACATACAATTTATTATTTTGGCCTCACTTCAGCATTATTGCCACAAGCTGCCATTAACTGATGCATGGCTACTATTTTGTTCCTAGTAATCCATCAAAGTACTCAAGTATTCACAATAACAACACAGGAAAGTGTTCTTTGCATTCTGCTCCTCAGTCCCAGATCCAGTGATGTGCTTGCATAAATCTTCTTGAATCTTGATTGAATAGTGGAGACAACCATATAGGCACGGGCTTCAAAGCCTTAGTTGCGTAGAATGTAGGCAGCCAAATATGCCAAAGCATTCCAGCCAGTAGTTGTGGTGGAGAATGATTTGCTGTTGTTATAGGTGGAAGAATTTTAATGAATTTGTTAGAATAGGGCAAAGGAAGCTTATGCTACACTCTTTTTAAAATATAGGTTTCAAATAGAGGCAAAATTATTTTAGAGCCTGTTCTCACAAGTTACACAGAGTTTCTTTTTTACATAGTTCCAAAACCATCAATAGAGTATAGTCATTTAAAGAAACTATGAACTAATGGATAATATTTGCAGGCTGATTATGCATTTCCACTGTAAAACTTGCAAACAAATTTTACATTTTCATTATTATTCTTTGTGTTATATTCTTTGTTGATTTTTTAACTGTTACAATGAGTTTTTAAATACAGCTACTGTTTAACATCTTTCTCTCTTCTGACAGTCATATTTCATCTCGTTCTATTTTTTCTCCTTTTGGGATGTCGAAGGAACGTAAAAGTGAATATTTTCTTTAGCTTTTGCTGTTGTAATAAATATGGAGCTTGTTATAGAAAGAAGATTGTGGTGGCCTGGAAATTATATGCTGTGACATAACAGAGAACATTATATAACAATTGAATTGTATTTAATTGTTTCTATTTTTAAATAAGAAAGTATATATTTGCACTATTTGATGCATTAGGAGTGAGAAGCAGAGGTGCAAAAAAAAACAAAAATGCACTGTGTGGAATGCAAAGGGGTGCCACATAGGGGGGTGGCGAATCAAGGCAGTCAAGGCAGTCAGACGGTGAGTGGTTCAAAGGGGACTCCAATCTAGACTGTCTACCAATAGTCAGGTTGGAATTTCATAATTGACATTTTGGCCTGTCATTTTCAATTCATAAAAACTGCATGTCCCTTTGTTAATCAGATTGTCTGAAATGAAACTGTCTAATGTTTCCATGCTGTTTATTATTGAGACGTGTTATGAATGTGTGCCGCATTTCTTACATTCTCAGATGACTGAAATTATCTTTCATCCATTAACTGATTGTTGTACACTGTAAGCCCTGTGCAACGAGTTCAAGCTCGGATGTGGAAGGGAGGAGATGGAGAGCAGTGATGCAGTCAAGTAAGGCTCTTTATTTCTATGCCTTAAACACTCTGTGCACTCATCTTGGTGATTTTCTCAGTTCAATCAGATCAGTGTAACACAAAATATTTCAACGTAAACTTCTCTGAGTCTTCAGCTTCACAACAAAATACAACACTCAGTAAGACACACCAGTCACTGGTCACTCTCACTGGTCGTTCTCTCTCTCGTCTGGCGGTGGCTTGGCCGTATGTATATCACTCTTCCCATGCTCACTGGAATAAGAGACAGGTGTTAGACACAATTTAGCTCAGGTGCAAGCGCCCTTACCGCTGCCACACCCAGTTCATTGAGTAAGCCAAAGTTCATTGAATGTAAAGAAAATTATGGAAACTCATTGCCCTAAAAAAAAGGTAATTTTTCAGCCTTCAACTTATCTTAAATTTGTTATCTTTCCTTTGACTCAAGCTACATTGATAATAAAAATAAATTATAAAAAATAAAATTTACCTAAAGAAGTGACTTGTTTTGTTCAAATAGCATAAGTATAATTACAATTTATTTTAAACATATTTGTATTTCATATGCATTTCTTATGCAAAGTTTGCCTTATATGGCATTAACAGATTACTAAGCTAACACACAAATGCTAATATGTGATGGAGGCACATAGACCTCAATACTTGACACACACACCTCAGTAATGGTGACAATCAACAAACATCATTAAGTAAAAAGGTCAGCTCTGAATATCATTATGCAACTATTAACTAACAGTGATGACATAAACAACAACAGCAGCACAGATAAAGTCTGCAAACAGAAAACAATAAGCCTGTAATATTAAAACTAACCATAAAAACTGATTCATTTCGCAGTGCATGCTGGGATCTGGCAAATCAGAATCATTTTTCAATATTAAGTGGTTTGTTAAGACAAATTTATTAAGCTACATTTAACATTTAAGTTGATATTGTTTATCTAACGTGTTTAGATGGGGGCGTGAGTGTTATATAGTCCAACCAGATTATTTTTGTCCTTCCCTTAATTCTTATGGAATTCTTACCTATTTTTCATGGTTTTACATGGATTATTAGCACCTAAAGCATCAACAGGTATGTGATAATTAAGGCTTGGAATCACACAGGAATCCGTGTCCGGACTTTTCACTGGAGACAATGATCTCAGATTAATCCCTTTCCAAATGACTAGTGACATCCAACTGGGAAAAACACAAGTGCCAGGTAAAACCTAAACAGAGCAGGTGAGGGAAGTAGGAAACGAGAAAATGAGATGGCGAGAATCCCTCAACAGAAAGTCTCCCATAGTTCAGAGTCTCATTAATTATTAATCACAGCATGAAACGGCTTGTCAGACATGAAAAACCATCAGCGGAGCTGAACGGCTTAATAACATGGTTGTTCTGTCTGGAAGTAAAAATGCAATTGGAATTTTTATAGGGCAATCTGTGGATATTTGAAACAGATTATTTTAGCTTGCAAAGACACCAGAATTTAAGACTGGTCAAACTCTGATGGTCAAATGTGGGGGCCTGGGTAGCTCAGCGAGTATTGACACTGACTACTACACCTGGAGTCGTGAGTTTGAATCCAGGGTGTGCTGTGTGACCCCAGCCAGGTCTCCGAAGCAACCAAATTGGCCCAATTGCTAGGGAAGGTAGAGGCACATTGGGTTACCTCCTTGTGGTTGCTATAATGTGGTTCTTGCTCTCAGTGGGGCGCATGGTGAGTTGTGCGTGGATGCCGTGGCGAATGGCATGAAGCCTCCACATGTGCTATGTCTCCACGGTAACGCGCTCAACGAGCCACTTTATAAGATACATGGGCTGATGGTCTCAAACGCAAAGATTTGTCCTCCACTGTCTGGATTGAGGCGAGTCACAATGCCACCACATGTACTTAGAGCACATTGGGAATTGGATATTCCAATTGAGGTTAAAAAGGGGAGAAGAATAAAGAAAATAAATAAAGAAAGAAAATGGTCAAATGTAAATGCTTAAGGAATATTTCACCAAAATTGGTGGAAAAAAATTTCATTATATCATACAATTTTATTTAAAAACATTGTATATATATATATATATCACTCACTATGCACTTTATGAGGAACACCAGTACACCTACTTATTCATGCAATTATCTAATCAGCCAATCATGTGGCAGCAGAGCAATGCATAAAATCATGCAGATATGGGTCAAGAGCTTCTGTTAATGTTCACATCATTCATCAGAATGGGGAAAAAATTATCTCAGTGATTTGGACTGTGGCATGATTGTTGGTGCCAGATGGGCTGGCTTGAGTATTTCTGTAACTGCTTATCTCTTTTCACTCTTTTCACACACAACAGTCTCTAGAGTTTACTCAGAATGGTGCCAAAAAAAAATAAAATATAGAGAAATTTGTATAAATTTATAACTTTATTTACATATACTAAAATATACACATTTTTATACTTCAAAACCTTCTAAATCCACGGTTTTCAACAGACATTTATAGCATAAATATTTTTTTAACCTAATGTTGATATTTTAAAAATCAGCAATAATTAAGAATTTCAAAATAATATATTGTTAATTCTATAGTTTTCATTTTAAAAAATAATTGTACAAATGATTTAAAAAGAAACAACATCTTTGAAACTTCAGAGTCTTTTGATCTGTCAGCTGATGCATCCCTAAATGATGTCATATTTTATTTTCCACTATCCAGTTAGATCCTAGTAGATTAAAATCAAGTTCTGCTACATTACTTACATGCTATGCTACATAATAAGAGTCATTTTAAATCTGCTTTTCCCAACTACTATCAGCATGTTAAACATCCAACTAGGGGAGCACATATCCTGGATCACTGTTACAGTAATGTAAAATCTGCTTATCAATCTAGTCTCAGACCAGCCTTTGGAAAATCAGATCACTCCTCTGTGTTACTTCTTCCTACATATATACAGAGGAGTAAACAATTAAAACCTTCGTCATGTATTGTTCAGTGCTGGACGAAGGAGAGTGAAGTGAAACTACAAGGATGCTTTGATGCTACTGATTGGTCTGTGTTCCGTTCAGAAAATTTGGATGAGTATTGTGATGCAGTGACTGGGTACATTGATTTTTGCATTGATTGCTGTGTTCCAAAAAAGGTAACAAAACAGTATGCTAGTCAGAACCCGTGGTACAATGGTGATGTGAATAAGAAAATACAACAGCGGGCCGTGGCTTTTAAATCTGGTAACGCTGCTGCTTAAGTTGTCCAGATATTCTTTGGAGCGGTTAATTAAAGCTGCTAAACGAGCCTATGGAGCTAAGATAGAGGGACATTTCATGGAGGCGGACCCACGACGTATGTGGCGAGGGTTAAATTCTATTACCGCTTGGAAACCTAGAGGAGGATCCAGTCCCAATGTTGATCCATCCTTGTCAAACAAACTAAATAAGTTTTATTGTCGTTTTGACATTGGAAATGTTGAACCTGTTGTTTTTCCTGCTTGTAATGAGCAGAGTTTTACCATCATTCAGGAGGACGTTCAAAGGATCTTGTCCAGGACAAAGGTGAGGAAGGCACCTGGACCGGACGGTATTCCTCCTCGTGTCCTTTTACTGTGCTCCGAGCAACTTAGTCCTGCTCTGACTGATCTTTTCAACATGTCACTGGTGAGGTGTACTGTTCCAGTTAGCTTTAAAAGATCATTTATAATTCCAGTGCCCAAGAAGACACCTGTGACGAGTCTGAATGATTATCGGCCAGTGGCCCTCACATCTGTCCTGATGAAAACCTTTGAGCGGTTGGTGTTGAACTTTATCAAAGATCAAATCCCTGTGTCTGTGGACCCACTACAATTTGCATATAAGAAAAACAGAAGTGTTGAGGACGCCATCTCCTTTGCTTTAAACTCTGTCTATAAGCATCTAGATGTACATAAATCATATGCTAGAATGCTATTTATAGACTATAGTTCAGCTTTTAATTCAATGGTCCCAACAAAGCTCATTCACAAACTGAAATGTCTTGGACTCGATGATGCCATTTGTAAATGGATTTTAAATTTTCTTACTAGTCGACCACAAAGGGTCAAAATCAATGGTTGCATTTCAGATGAGCTGTATGTTAGCACTGGTTCACCGCTGGGGTGTATCTTGAGCCCCCTATTGTTCACATTGTATACTTATGACCTTGAAGCTTCCAATGCTAATATTGTGATAATCAAATATGCAGATGATACAACAGTCATTGGGCTGATCAGTTTAAATGATGAATCTCATTATCGTGGGGAGGTGGAGAAGGTTGTTCAATGGAGTAAGGAAAACAACTTGCTTTTGAACACTTCAAAAACGTGTGAACTTCTTATTGATTTTGGTCACAATAGAAATCAGGTGCCTATTACTATCGATGATTCAAATGTGCAGATTATTGAGAAATGTAAATTTTTGGGTGTGACTCTTTCTCATGATTTGAACTGGAGCTCAAATACAACTAACATTGCTAAGAAAGCGAGACAGCGCCTCTTCTTTTTACGTAGGCTTCGAGCGTTCACCCAAAATATTAAGATTCTTCTGAATTTTTACTACTGTGTAATTGAGAGTGTTCTAACTAGTTGTATTACTGTGTGGTTTGGTAATCTCACCTTGAAAGAGAAGAAGGCTTTGAACAAAGTGGTTCGTTCAGCCAGCGGGACTATTGGCTGCACTTTGCCGCTTCTGGAGGTTACATATAAAGCTAGACTTTTGGAGCGAGCTTTAAAAATTGTTAATGATGATTCGGGCCATCCTGCAGGGGCCTTTTTTGAGATGCTTCCCTCAGGGAGAAGGTATCGCTCTGTCAAATGTTCTACTGATCGTCATTTAAACAGTTTCTTTCCCCAAGCGGTGATCACTTTAAACAAAGCACTTTAAATTAGGCACTTTAAATCAATGTATGGATTTTATTGTACGGTGTTCTATTACTGAGTTTTATGTGGTATTTGCCCTGTACACAGGATAAGCGGTTGACGATGGATGGATGGATGGATGTGGTATTTGCTTGTCTGTTTTATGTTATCTCCTTTAATGTGTTGACGTTGCACCTTGAGCTTCTTGCACATTTTCTTTTTCCAATGTGGTTTTATACTGCAAATGGCTAATAAAGTGAAATGAATGAAATGATTATTTTCTGCAGAATATTCTGTTGCACTTGGAAATGTCACATTACGGAAGTTAAATGTTACAAACTATGTTTATATTGTCTGTGAGAACTATCCTTTGACTCCAGCATTTAAGCATGAAAAGAGCCTTCTCTTTTTTATTTTAAATATCTACTTTGATGTTTACTTGCTTTCTCCCTTCATTTAGATGAAAGAGAGGATGGTGGGTCCCCTGAAACCTATTAAATGAAATTTCTGAAATAGGTTTGGAGACCTGTGGCACAGAAGGGGGATTGAAAGGGGGCTTGAATCTGTTTATAAGTATTAGTATTAAGAATCTGTACACAATCAGTCAGCAATCGTTATGGCTGGATCACTCCTTAATATTTTTCAACCTTCTGTTGCGTTTAAGCGGTCTGACAGGTGTAAATAATCATTCCCTGGTTTAGAAAGACCCTTAATTCTTAACTTCACACTCTGGCTTTGGATGATCACTTGTCGGCATTAATCTGAGTTCCCTAGAACAGCAGAATGAATCAATAGAAAAGACCTTAACAGTGCCATTCATTCATCTGCTTTTGAAAAGAGGTTGCCATTCCTGGTGATATTATGAGATCCACATTTCTGCCTTTTTCTTATTCTCTACTTGTTTCCAAATAATTTGCTTTTTACAAATGCCTTCTTCTGTGTCCTTGAGGAAATTCAATACCTTATCAAATTGGTAGGGGAAGGACTTGTGGAAGAGTATAATTAAAGGGAATATGGTGTAATATTTAACTTTACAGGTATATAAACAATTTTCAGGTTGCAATGTCAGTTCTTAAAGGAATAGTGTAATGCAGTTCAAGGGAAAGGAGGAGGTGAGAACTGGCTTGACAATAAAAATAATAGTTTAATGAAGAAATAAACCAAAAGACACAAACACAAACATAGGATGGACAGCTGCTCGTAAACGTTCTCTCTCTGTCGCACCACCATCCGCAGTCCGCCTTTATCCCTCTCGGAGGCTTGATTAGCCTGATATGGAGCCTGATATGGGGCCGTTCGCTGTCCTTTTCTGCATATCGTGGCGCCGTTTTGTGGTCCATTCTGCATAACTCGGCAGCTCATTGTCCCGATGGACATTCCACCCTTGATTGGCACAAAAGTGTGTCCAGTATGCCGGATTACTAGTCCAGCCCTGCTGTCATAGTGTGTTTAGTGTGTGTGTTCCATTTGTATCAGCGGAAGAATGCATGTTTGAAAAGTCATGCAAAAAAGTTTTTATAAAAAAAAATGTATGTGTCCGTCTCTGAATAAGAACTGATTCTTTGTTCCCAACACAAAGAATGACATGAGAGCGATATATATGATGACCGATTTGGAATAAGTAGTGCAAGTATTAGTCTGTATACTTTTCAATTACCAGAAATTTATGGTCACTCATTTTATCACACACATGCATAAAAACCAACCTGGCCATATAAGGATGTGGGAGAGGATGGCACTGGTTCTCTCCTTTTCCTCTTCTTCAATGTTTCTTGATTCTCACTGTTAGCACAGGTCAATGTAGTGCCATCACTGCACTGTGGCTATTTGTCCACAGGCACTGCAAGTCCAAGATGGGGTCACCAGGGTAGCCTCTTGACTAGCCCTCTGATAAAAATTATTTGGAATAATTGGCTTATCACCTGCTGAGCAAAGGGCATAGCTTTCTAAGACAGCGGTATCTGATTTCTGCATGATTTTAGTCTACCTATGTCAATGTGCTGTAGTTTCCATGAAAATCAATTAGGAGGCAGGGACATATTATAATCCCAGAACTGGAGTTGCCACTGCTGACACAAAAAATCAGGGGGAGTCATTATGAAGAAATATGGACACTTTTCTTATTTTCCTAAGAAAAAATATATATGTAGTAATTTTTCAGTGAAACAAAAAAGGAGAAATTTCAAAGAATTGTCACAAAGCTCTTACCGTGAGATGTCCAACGTTTTAGGCATTATTCATACTAAAATGTTAGAGGTATAACCCAAAAAGGAAAATTCTGTCATTATTTCCTCACCTTAAAAAACTCATGCCTGTTGTGATTTTTAAATGTTTTTTATTTTTTCCATAGGACACAAAAGGGGGAATACTGAAGAGTCTTCATGCAGCTCTTTTCCATAGAGGGACACTGTTTAGTGACCGCAGCTCCAAAAGGACAGCAAACACCATAAAAGTCTCTTTGAATATATAGTTGTAAATCGTGAATATATATATATATATATATATATATATATATATATAAAATCTGAATATATAGTAAATCCTGAATATTTCTATATTCGAACTACAAAAAAGTATTCAGGATTTAGATTTATATATACAGATTTTACAAAATTGTTTCATGTTTGGCCCCCATAATATATATATATATATATATATATATATATATATATATACATACACACACACACACATACACACACACACACACACACACACACACACACACACACACACACACACACACACACTCTCTGCATCCGGAAAGTATTCACAGCGCTTCACTTTTTCCAAATGTTACAGCCTTATTCCAAAATGGATCAAATTCATTCTTTTCCTCAATTCTACAAATAATACCCAATAATGATAACATGAAAGAACTTTTTTTTGAAATATTTACAAATGTATTAAAAATAAAAAACTGAAGAAAAAAAAAAATCACATGTACATAAGTATTCACAGCCTTTGCTCAATACTTTGTTGAAGAACCTTTGGCACCAATTACAGCCTTAACTGTTTTTGTGTATGATGCTACAAGCTTGGCACACCTATTTTTGGGCAGTTTCTCCCATTCTTCTTTGCAGGACCTCTCAAGTTCCATCAGGTTGGATGGGGAGCCTCGGTGCACAGCCATTTTCAGATCTCTCCAGAGATGTTCAATCGGGTTCAAGTCTGGGCTTTAGCTGGGCCACTCAAGGACATTCACAGAGTTGTCCCGTAGCCACTCCTTTGTTATCTTGGCTGTGTGGTTAGGGTCGTTGTCCTGTTGGAAGATGAACCTTCGCCCCAGTCTGAGGTCCAGAGCACTCTGGAGCAGATTTTCATCAAGGATGTCTCTGTACAATGCTGCATTCATCTTTCCCTCGATCCTGACTAGTCTCCCAGTCCTGCAGTGGAAAAACATCCCCACAGCATGATGCTGCCACCAACATGCTTCACTGTAGGGATGTATTGGCCAGGTGATGAGCAGTGCCTGGTTTCCTCCAGCCATTCAGGCCAAAGAGTTCAATCTTTGTTTCATCAGACCAGAGAATTTTGTTTCTCAAGGTCTGAGAGTCCTTCAGGTGCCTTTTGGCAAACTACAGGCAGGCTGTCATGTGCCTTTTACAGAGGAGTGGCTTCTGTCTGGCCACTCTACCATACAGCCCTGATTGGTGGAGTGCGGCAGAGATGGTTGTTCTTCTAGAAGTTTCTCCTCTCTCCACAGAGAAATTCTTCGGGTTCTTGGTCAACTCCCTGACTAAGGCCCTTCTCCCCCGATCGCTCAGTTTGACCAGGCGGCCAGATCTAGGAAGAGTCCTGCTTGATGTAGGCCACTGTGCTCATT
This sequence comes from Xyrauchen texanus, assembly GCF_025860055.1. NCBI lineage: Eukaryota > Metazoa > Chordata > Actinopteri > Cypriniformes > Catostomidae > Xyrauchen > Xyrauchen texanus. Next base: position 8,500,704 of record NC_068286.1, on the reverse strand, counting down.
GTGACCTTCAATGCTGCAGAAATGTTTCTGTACCTTTCCCCAGATCTGTGGCTTGATACAATCATGTTAGGAGGTTTACAGACAATTCCTTGGACTTCATGGATTGGTTTGTGCGCTGACATGCATTGTTAACTGCGGGACCTTATATAGACTGGTGTGTGCCTTTCCAAATCATGTACAATCAACTGAATTTACCACAGGTGGACTTCATTCAAGTTGTAGAAACATCTCAAGGATGATCAGTGGAAACAGGATGCACTTGAGCACAATTTTGAGTGTCATGGCAAAGGCTGTGAATACGTATCATGCACATGTGATTTTTTTTCGTTTTATATTTTTAATAAATTTGCAAAGATTTCAAACTAACTCAAGGAAAATAATGAATTTAATCAATTTTGGAATAAGGCTGTAACATAACAAAATATGGAAAAAGTGAAGGGCTGTTAATACTTCCCGGATGCACTGTATATATATATATATATATATATATACTGTATATATATCAACCAGTGGGCTGCATAGCCGTAGAGCATTCAGAATTGTGTGGTATGCTCAAAGTTACTCTGACCATTAGACTGAGTATGTCTCAAATGCCAAATTCAAAAGACACGTTTCCAAACTGTCAGTAAAGTGGACACTGCCTCTTATGGCTTAAGACACTCGCTCTGCAGAACAAGGAATTTCACTCGCTCTGCAGGGGCCGTGCCAGCCTGATGTATATTCAGCAGTACAGGAAAAGGTGATGGCCTCTATTGAACATATGTCATCTCATATTCAAGCTCTGAGCCAGGAGGGCAGACTGCCAAGCAAGAACGAGACCACTGTAAGGAATACAGGTCTGACCTGATGGATCTAAGCCGGGCTGACCTTTGAGGATTTGATAGATGATTTGCTGCATCATAATGTGCAAGAGGTTGCCAGACCACTCGATAGGCAAGAAAAAAAACAAGGAGAGATGATTTGGCATAATTGTGTTATTAGCTGCTGAGCAAAAAATAAATGAAAAATAAAGCAAGCATCTCACAACATCTCTCAATGCCCCACAAATAATCCATTCGACCCATTCCTTCCAGAATGATGCCTTATTAGTGTTGACAGCAGCAGTTAAAATGTACAGCTGAGAATGTGAGATATCACAATGCTTCCTCTGATTTATTTATGATGCGTTTTCATGTTTGGTAACATACGGGGCTAGTCAATACAGTAACAAAGGACGTTTAATACTAAAATGTAATGAACGGCTGGAGGCTTTGGATAAGCTGGTTAATGATGGGTTTCCTTCTAAACATGGAACACTCTATATGTGAGCTGGCATGGAGGCCTATTACTTTAAATTGTTGGTTGAAAATTGCTTTATTAAGCTTGTTTTCAAGAAGTCTTAATTGTAGTATAATTCATGTAGCTGGTGGGTTTTAAATAATCACACAGGATACAAAACAATCTTTTTTTTTTAATCAGCGGTCGTTTTGAATAATGCATTAACATAAAGAATAAAGACAATACAAAAAATGAAATATGGTACAATTAAATACAAAAATGAAATATGGAATAGCATAATATCTGAATTAAAATAAAACCAGGGCATTTGCCTACCCATATATTTTAGCATACTTCATCTTAATACATGTTTATAACATTCACAGTATTGTATGCATTTAAGTACTTGCTTAAATCACTCAAATCATTTTATGCATGTAAGTACTTGCTTAAATCACTCAAATCATTTTATGCATGTAAGTACTTGCTTAAATAACTCAAAGCATTTTATGCATTTAAGAACTTGCTTAAATAACTCAAAGCATTTTATGCATGTAAGTACTTGCTTAAATCACTCAAAGCATTTTATGCATTTAAGTACTTGCTTAAATCACTCAAAGCATTTTATGTGTTTTTAAACAGGCTTTCTAGACATTAAAAGGGGCCATGTCCAATTAATGACTAGAGGCAAATTACATACAAATTTCTTCACTTGTCTACATTAACCTTTTCACATGTGAGTTTCTCCTGTACTGACGGACCTCCCAGCATGAGTTCTTTAATGTGCACTGTAAATTAAAATAAATCTTACCTTACACCTTACACCTGTATTTTTAAAATGTACGTAATTATTGTACGCAGTATTTTTGTTTCAGTCACCTAGCACTTCCATTCTCCCAGACCCTAGTGGTTGTGACCGGAATGGGAGAAGGCTCAAGTGGACTGACTAGTTTGTATATGCTTTGACGTCAGAAAACATGGCTGCAGCGCTGCATCTAAACAGTGCGCTCTGACGGTAACGACTTTATACTTTTATTTAGTGATTGTTTTAAAGTTTATAACATCCAAAAATGAAGATATTTTAATGCTGAATAGAATATTGAGCTGCTGGTTAAAACACCGGTTTTATCGTACATGCGAAAGGGTTAATAGCAGCAAACAGGTTATCTTTAATATAATTATAGACTAAATTGCTATCAATTAATTTGAGTCCTTCAAGCAAACACTTTGATATAAAGAAAAAATAATAATGTTTTAGCATAATCATGACCGGCCTAACAAAATCCTGGTAAATTCCTCCCATAAAATATATTTCATCTTTGATAATTCCTCACTATTTTCTAAGTATTTTGAAGTTCTCCTTGATTACAGTATTATTCAAATATCATTGCTAATGAGCGGTAATTTGTGGTGATTGAGAACTGTTTGAACCATTAGTGTCACTGGCAGACTATTTGCTGTATGATGCATGACTCTGAGAGTGGAAATCATATTGATGACCCTCCATATGACAAATATCAAGCAGAATTTAAGAGCTATGTTTTATGGTCCGTGATGAGCAGCCATTTTTTTGATAATCCATGACATTTATCCTAAAATATGGTTAAATGTGAAGTTTATCATTTAGTATCACCAAACGGAATTGCCAAAATAAGAACATTCCCCTTTCCGGTCATAGAACAGATTGAAAATGTATAATTTTGTGGGTGAGTAAATGTCAGAATTCTCATATTTAGGTGATCTGTCCCTTTAACGTTAAGATGTAGGTATGTCAAATTAGCAAGACTCGCATACTCATGGGAAAAACAATAACTGCAACTTCACTCCAGAGTGGAAAATAAAGTTTAATAACATCAAAGCACTCTTTCATTCGCTTACTGATAATTTTAGTGAGGATATGAAGCTCACACAACCTTTTCTTCTCGCAGCTAATGAAAGACAGATGTAGTTGTGTTTCTGAATACTTGCAAACAACAAAACTATTAGACAAGGAGTTTTAGTTCAGTTCAGGATCAAGACTAGAGCGAGACGTAAATGAGGCTGGTTGGCTTCCGTGCTGTTGCACACCGTCCCTAAAAAGTGTCTATTGTTGGATATTACGGCTGTATGCCAGGCTGACCCAAAAACTTGGTAAGTTCAGAAGACTTGTTGCATCCTCACTGCTTCAAAGAGCCAACTGTCCAGGGACCCAATTTAGCTTTTATTCTTGCATTGCTTTCACCGTGAATCGTGACAAGTGTGAGTGTGTGACAAAATAACACTCTAAAAGAGAGTTTGTGTGAGATGTCATTATATTAGCATTAGCGGTGATTCCTATACTTCACCTGTTATCTTCTCATATTAAAAGATAAAAGGCAAAACTTGCTGTAAATAATGATTATTTTGATAATCGATTAATCTTTGATTATTTATTCGATTCATCGATTAATCAGATAAAAATGTATTTCCCGTATATTTATTAAACTATCATTAAAAACTGCAACGATAAAGGGCATTTGAATTTGGTTACATTTATAGTACTGAATTCACAATTCTATACTCACAAAAGTTTGTACAATGCCTGGATCATGAAAAGTTACGTTTTAATTTATTATTATTACTTTCAAGACATAAACAAAACGGTTCCTTTTCTTTACTAGCAAAAAGTAATGTTCATTAAACTGTAAAATGATCCATCAGGGATGGAAATTGACTAAAAATCAGTCCAGCAGAGGGCAATGGTGACACCAGAATAGAAATATTAATAATTCAGCCCTGCTGAAAAATACATAATTATGTTAGATACATATACTTGTACACGGTCACTGATTACATATATTCTAAATGAGTATTGTATAGTATTGTCACTGATTACATTTTTCTTAACTATTCTTTTCAAAACTATGTGTATGTTTATCCAGTAAAATAATGTTTGCCATAGTATAAATTTGCTGGTGAAATCAGACATTGCATTTGGCATTATCAGGAGGACTGTCAAATATCAGAACCCTTATAATTATTATACATAATATTCAGCATTATACACTGTTTAATATAGTACAATTATCTGTAAAGACATCGGTGTGATAAGCATGAGAGCTGCACATTAGACCTTTTTAACACTCCAGGTTTTGGAGCACGGAAGTAAACGCTTGCAGGGTAAACTTCGACAGCGGTGAATGGGAGAACACAGCAAATATTATTTTCACTTACCCCTTTGCTCCAAGTCCAAAAGTAAAACTCAGGATTAAGCCAGTAAAATGGGAGAAGATGCCAAATTTACTGTCACTCTCAGCAGCTGTAATCGAAACCCCCAATGCGCCTGTGGCTAATGCCAGGGTAATATAACAATAAGCATAATGTTATAAATATACACTCAATATTTAAAAATGCATAATCTAAAAATAATTTTTAGAGATTTACGCTTCTAAATAAGGCTGAAAAAGCAAGTTGTTAGATTGACGGATGCATGCGCTCCCTTGCTCAATGCTGAGTGAAGTTTAGCATGTGTTTAAAACAAACAGATTTGCGAAATACACGGAAAAGCGCGCCTGATTTTTTAATTAATATATAATATAAAAACATGTGCTGGAGAGAAATAACTCTTCAGCGCATCAAACAGCAAAAGGACACTTTCAACGCACCTGAAGCAGTAACCGCTCCACATTAAAATGTTTGAAGTGTTTATTAAGTGCTCTCATGTACTGGACAACTTGGGTCATGTTTTTCTATCGGGAAGACATGCAGGCTTGAGTGAAGTTTAAGATGCCATTTATTTGATAAATGTAAAACAGAAAGTAATGTCTCTCTCTTTGGCGTAGGCCCCGTCCAGCGGTCCGAGGGAGTTACATTTACATTTACATTTATGCATTTGGCAGACGCTTTTATCCAAAGCGACTTACAGTGCACTTATTACAGGGACAATCCCCCCAGAGCAACCTGGAGTTAAGTGCCTTGCTCAAGGACACAATGGTGGTGGCGAGTTGTACCCGGAACCATCATGTCCTGCCGGAGATAGGAGGCAAGGGTGAGGAGCCTACCCCCGTGCAGGACAGGGCTCAACTGGTGGTGGTGGAGGTTGCCGTGTTAGCACAATGAAACAGCAATGTGATAGATTGTTTGCAGACTTATAAAGCAATGGCTTACATGCGATTGGCTAGGAATTACCCAGCTAATGATGTGATGTGATGAAGTACAGCTGCTAGTCTTCCCGCTAGAACTACGCTGCGCTTCCATTTACCAGTTCAACTTGTTTCAACATGCATGTTACATCATGCAACACATTTTCACTGGGCGGTAAAGTGACATCACTGACGGAGCTTCTCCGTGCTCGCTGCATAAATCCAACAAATCGATAATGAAATTCGTTGTCAACGATTTCCATTATCGAAAATAATCGATTTTAGCGATTAGTTGTTGCAGCCCTACTGTCAGTCTTTCTACCAATGACATACAAACATATAGCAGTTTAAAATATAGTTTCCTGTTCATATGGTTTTCTATATTGGATTCGCTGTTTTGAATCTTACCATGTCTGTGGTAATGTCTGGAGACAAAACAACTTAAAATACGACAATAAACGTGTATTTTCTTGTTGATGTTAAAGAAGTCCAAATAGATCCAACTGTACAAAAATGTGTAAAAGAAAATATGACCCAGATTAAACATTTATAAAACATAATATGTTTTGTGTGGTAGATTAGTGTAAGAAATATTAAAATAATACATTTAAAAGTTTGACGGATATGTTTGTGTATTTCTGTAGGTTCGCAATTGACCATTCACTATGCTCCATTCCTCTTGGCAACCATTGATAACTCTGACAAGTTTTGCTGAACTTCCGGTAGGAATGAATGGGAGATTGCCATGAACGACGCATTTATTTTATAAATTTTTTTGGGCAAAAAAATTGGAATTGACAACATTCTTACGTGGGGTGGAATGATACATTGTTAAATTACACAGTAATTTCATTGAAAACTGTGGAGATTATGAATCAGGATTGAGGCAAACAATTGTCACAGTCACGTAAAAAGAGAAAAGCTTTATTTGATCGCGATTAAACATCTAATAACTTTAGTGTAAGTGAACAGAACTGCTCATAACATCTCACACGTCTAACACACTCACTATGATGCTGTGAACTCTATTTCCTGTCGCCTTTACTAAGACTTAAATCAATGCATTAATTAATTCATGCTATGTTATAAGCTTTAATTTACCTCGTGTCACAAGTGGCCCAGCAACAAAATGGTTTATATTTTGTGGATCTTTTCTGTAAATTTCTGCTTAAAACTGCACAAACACACATCTGTCCCGTAAACCTTTGTTGGACAAAAGCAAGTGCTTGTCAGAGAAATGGCACAAGGCAACAGTTACAACCCTTTTAAGCTGGGTCTTAGCGAGGGGCCAATTGGTGTTCAGTGTAAAATCTGGGTCAGTTGATAATCATTGTCATAGTCCAGGGGCTGGGACCCACCAGGGGGCCTCTGCACACTTCTAAGGGGGCATCAAAATTACTTAAAATTAATTTAAAATAAGAAATATTAAGATAATTAAAATAACCCAATTTAATTAAAATGCCAAAAATACTTTAAGATGTATTCCCATAAAATATAAACAGACACTTTCTGAAATTTCTAGAAAAAAAAATAATCCATGATTATTAACACATGGTATGGGGCCTTCTAATATTGCCTTGGACATTGGGGGTCCTTGGAGTCAGAAAGTTTGAGTTCATAGACAACATTTATATTATTATTTTGAATTCAGTTTATAATTGTTGCAACATGATCACATTGACATGTTGCTTTCGAAAGTTCTTGTACTCTAAAATCAACACCATACTGCTGAATTACTGACAAGTGATATCCCCCATCAGACATTTTAGCATCAATCACATGTAATCACATTTCACTCTAGTACTACTGATAGCTTAGAGACTCATTGAGCGTGATTTAGAGTTTGCAATTTTGCTCTGAAATTACATTAGGCTACATTATTAAGGTTGGGGTTTTGGGTTAGGCGGTAGAGTAAAAAAAAATGCATTCCTGTTGACTGTATTACACAATTTACATTAAAAACAAAAACAAAACCAAAAAAATCACTTTTGGTGCCATTCTGTGGACATTTCATTTGCAAACTGAAGCTCACATGTGCCCATACATTCAGCAACACTTCTAGCTTCGACCACTGGGGGCAGTGGTTCGAATTTCCACAAGCACCAATTTCAGCTGCAGAATTTTTGACTAAGGCCTACTTTTGCCAGTTTCAAAGTGTGATAAGTCTGATTGTTTTTAAAGGCGTATGAGTGTTGGATCCACTAAAATGTATATTTTCAGCACAAATTATGCTTTGATAGTATCCAACAAGAATGCACTCTGTATGACTCAAAGGATAGTGAGTATCAATTATTCAGATGCAGAGCCATTCAATAATAGATATTAAATTGAGATTAAATCCCCATGGTGGAATGACGGATGTTATATTTGATTAGTTTGGTTTGAATTTAAGTTTGACCCAGCAGCACTTGGAGAAAAACTCACTAACTGAGGGCAGAGAGATGGACTGTGAGCCCGCTGGCAGGAAAAACAATTAGGAATTTGAAGTAAGGTCATTGCTGCTCATTTACTGTGCTAGAGCCGAGGTGCATTCTGAGACCCTGCCACAGGCACAGCACATAGCTCTTCAATCAGTGCTTGCATCATTTTCAATTTACGACTTTAAATTTATATATATATATACAGTACTTTACACTGTAAAGTCAGCTACATAAGGTCAAAAGTTTCTTCTGAAATTGGTCTGCACTTACCGAAGATGCAGACCTTTTTATTTACCACGGGAATATGGTTATTATAACCAGAGTTTACATTTCCCCAGCGCTAACGCTAAGGAAGCGCTCTGTGAAATGTATGGGGCTATGAGCGAACTGCAGAACGCTCACCTGTGTTTTTCCTATGTTGTTTTATGAAGCACCATGGTCCTGGAGGAACGTTGTCTCGTTTCACTGTGTACTGTAATAACTGTGTATGGTTGAACGGCAATAAAAACCACTTGACCACTTAACTTGACTTGAAATTCAAATCACTGTCCCCAGTGGCCAAAGCTGGAAGTGGTGTGAAACGTTTAGGCACACGTGAGCTCCAGTTTCTGGATGAAATGTATACATAATGGTGTTAAAGTTAGTCAAATGTTTTGTCTTAAATAGTGTTAGTTTACAATGTCCAACTGTGAATATGCATGCATTACAGGATATAAATATTTTAACACAACGAATATTGAAATGGTTTATTTATTTATTTTTACTCTGTTTAGGTTATTACATTTTTCATTTGTGCAATAATATTAATAACAATTTAGCCTGTGGTTTGAAAATAATCACCACAGGATACAAAAATATATATTCTGATAGCAGTTTATTAAAAGAAAAAAAAACAGTGGTCGATGGAGCTGTATTATATACAAAGATAAAAAGTAAAATACAAAATACAAAAAATGAAATCCAAAAATGAAACATGGTAATAAAATATATAAAAAGAAAAGCAATGGAATATGGAAATCAAAATATGGCAGAGACTAATGTTAAATTAAAATACAAACTATCCAAATGCCTCAACACATACATAATACATGCTTATATCATTCACAGAATTTTATTTATTTAAGTACTTGCTTAAACCTCTCAAAACATCTTATGAATTTAACACATGCTTAAATCACTCAAAACATCTTATGAATTTAACACATGCTTAAATCACTCAAAACATCTTATGAATTTAACACATGCTTAAATCACTCAAAGTATTCAATGCAATTTTAACCAGGCTTTAAAGATGTGCATAACAGTTTAAAACAATAACATTCACATTACACATGCTCACTTAATTGGAAAAAACTCTGGGCTATAAATCATTAAATGAGAAATAATGAATATTACATTTTCATACCCAGATCTTGCATGTGTACCAAACATGGTCAAACTCCACACATGCATTCCATATGCATCCTTCAAAAATGATCCATAACAAACACTCATTTTAACATACGACTCTTGTGAACACATATTTAATGTAATTTATAAGCATTTTGTGTAAAATGTGATATTTACCCAAAGAATTCTCAACCGATGAGCCAGACTGTGAGCTCTCTTGCACAACACACATGTTCTCACGTTCCTAACACAATAGAGTGCCGGAACGCAGGTGTCGCAAAACTTTGGTGTTGCAAAACTACAGTCTTAAAGGGGCCACCTCCAATTTTTGACTAGAGTTAAATTACATGAATTTTCTCCACTTGGTTAAATTAATAAGAAATAATTAACATTATTATGACGGATTTTAATGTTTTAAGATTGAAGTCTGGGTTTGGTAAGAGTATAAAATAATATTGTCTATTTAAGGTATTTGAAAGTAGCAAATACATGATGAAGGCATGAAAAAAAGTTTCAGAAACAGTTATGGCCTTCATATATCTTTATTTTCTATTATAAAATATGTTTTAATTAAAACCAAACCCTAGAACATAAATGTGATTCTCATACATTTTCTCATTTCAAACCAACATCCCATGTTTTAGATCAAAAACTCCTTAAACAACAAGCAAAACTCTAATTAAATTCATAAGAAACTTAAACCCCCTCTTCCCCGGTATCCGTTGTGGTCAGGTGGTCTGTAGTGCTGCCTCAGTGGCCAATATCCATTAAAAGATTTTGCCATTACTTATCTGTTTCAGCTACCAGAGGAGCTATCGGAAGAAGATATTGACAGCTACCAAGCCATCCCTTCCTGGTCACAGCCAGATGATTGATGGAAAATTTCAGGCTTCACTGTCTCCTAAGTAGCAACAACACACACACACACACACACACACACACACACAAACTAATAGCCCACCTTGATCCACTTGGTTAAACTATCACTTTGAACTCCTTGGCAGGCTTTTAAATCGGGGTGTCACACCAGTTCAGAGAGAAAGTATGTTGGTATTCTAGAGCCTTCCTCTCTCTGGACAAATCAGCATTGATGAACCAATAACTCTGCTCGTGCTAGCTTACATTTGGAATTGTAAAAAAGTTACCTACCCTATGTAACATTCCGCACTGGAACTGATAGATCTTTTGTAATTTTCAGTTTAATTGCTTAGATTCTTTAGATTATGAACATGAATATTGAGCCAGTTAAAACCCCATTCATTTTCTACATAAATATATATATTTTTTTAAATGTAAAATGATAAAGTATAAATGAAAAAAAAATTACAAAATAAAATAAAAATAGGGCTGTCAATTTATTTCAATGCGATTTAATTTTATTAATAATACTGCTTTAAAAAAATAAAAATGAATCATGCATTCTGACCCATAAGTAAATTTCATAATAAATGTATTTTCCTGCAACTCAATGATAAAAATGGATTGCTGTCGACTGTAGGCTTATTTGAAATAATATAGGAATAAAACAAACATTAGGCCTATGGTGACTTCTAAAGCCAGTTTTTGTAATGTGTGATCAATGCTTTATTTGTCTGCCACAATAAGACAATATATTTCAATGTGAATATCTGAAGTAATATAAACTCAGCAAAAACAAAAAAGCCTCCTCTCACTTTCAACTGCTTTTGTTTTCAACAAACTTAACATGTGTAAATATTTGTATGAACAAAAAGATTCAACAACTAGATTCAACAACAAAGATATAAACTGAACATAAACTGGTGGGGTTAAAATAGTAACCAAAAGTATCTGGTGTGGCAACCAGCTCCATTAAGTACTGCAGTGCATCTCCTCCACATGGACTGCACCAGATTTGTCGTTTTTGCTGTGAGATGTTACACTCTTCCACCAAGGGACTTGCCATTTCCCAGACTGGGGGAATGGCCCTAGCCCTCACCCTCAGATCCAACTGGTCCCAGACGTGCTCAATGGGATTGAGATCCTGTGGCAGAACACTGACATTCTTATCTTGGAGGAAGTCATGCACAGAACGAGCAGTATGGCTGGTGGCATTGTCATGCTGGAGGGTCATGTCAGGATGAGCCTGTAGGAAGGGTACCACATGAGGGAGGAGGATGTCTTCCCTGTGATGCACAGCGTTGAGATTGCCTGCAATGACAACAAGCTCAGTCCGACGATGCAGCATGCCTAAGGCACGTTTGTGCAGTTGAGCAGGGACCATGGGCATCTTTCTTTTGGTGTTTTTCAGAGTCAGTAGAAAGGTCTCTTTAGTGTCTTAAGTTTTTATAACCGTGACCTTAATTGCCTACCATCTGTAAGATGTTAGTGTCTTAATGACCGTTCCACAGCTGCATGTTCATTAATTGTTCATGGTTCATTAAAAAAGCATGGAAAACATTGTTTAAACCCTTTACAATGAAGATATATAAAGTTATTTGGATTTGTATAAAATTATCTTTAAAATACAGTGTCCTGAAAAAGGAGCGTTTCTTTTTTGCTGAGTTTACATATGCAGTAATATATAGTGTATATACTGTATGTACACTCACCGGCCACTTTATTAGACACACTTGTACATCCAGTGGTCAAATTCTGATTTATACCGCTCCATCTTCACCTGGCTAATGATGAGCATCAGGTCTGTGTGCAATTTGACAACCTTCCCCCTCTCCCTCTCTTTTACTGCTCGCAATTTACCGCTGTTGCCTAATAAACATGTGATCATGTAATCCATAAGAAAGTTAGTCCAATTACAAGTATTTTAAAATGTAATTTAATCCAATTACAAGTAAATGAGTTCCATAATCTAATTACATAATCCAGATTACATGTAATCAGTTACTACCAAGAACTGTATATATACTGTATATATATTTAATTGATTGACAGCCCTAGTAAAAATTGTATGTACACATTTTAATTGCTAAATTCTCAGTGAACAACTACACTACCCATAATTCTGAAGACAAATCCACCAATCAGAGAAGTCGCTGTTACCTTGGAAACATAAATCATGGCAAGAGTTCAGCAGTGACCCTCCACTTCCATGAAGCATTGCAAATTGCAAAATTAAGTAGTCTTCCTACACTCTTAAACAAATTTTATATTTGAATAAATATGCATATTTTGCATTACTCTTAAAAACATTGTTTTTTTTTTACATATTATCAGTTATTATACAGTAAGTCAATATTTTTATATTGTACCATTGATTTAATGTCATTCATCATGATTGTTCACTAATGAGTTGTTCATTCCCTCATAAAATAATTTAAGGACACAGTCTTGTACATTTCTGTTTTTTTAATTTCACATGCTTTTTTGCTTCAAAACATGCTTTTTTTGTTTGTATTAATTTTGGAGCTAGTTGGGTTGGCTCTTAATTTAAGAGTTTGTTAAATATCTATGGAGAACATGAAAGACTGTTATGGTTGAGAATAGAAGAAGTGAGACTGTGGAAACAATTTCAGGGTCCAATGATACATTAACCAATGTGGTCTGATTATATTATATTAGGATTCCTACCAACTTAATTATCTAATGTTTCAGAAAGGTACTTTGGAAAGCTTTTTGTTGGAGAATAAACCAGCACTGCAAGTGCATCCAAACAGAGTTGTCTCTATAAATGTATAACGTATAAACTTGTATAAACGTACACAATAGCTGAGGACGTTGCTTTTACTGTTGAAAAACTTTTCAATTTGATGTTGCCAAATGTGAGGTACTGCATTACTCCATTACCCTCTGAATTTTCATTATGCAACACATGATACATTATATGGACACAATGAACTTTAACCCATTTCTATTTCCCCAGTCCATTAGCACACAGAACTCTCAGCTTTACAAATTGAGAAAATGGAAACAGGAAAAAAATAAACATTGTATATACTCAAACTTTTTGTTTTCCCAGATATGCCCTTTTGCCTTGTCTGTTCACATTTTCAGTTCAGCTCAGTGATTCAGAACACAGGAAAAATGATCTCGCAAATCAAAAGCAAATGTTCTTGATGCAAACATGCGATGAGTGCCTTTCACATCAATGAAGATGCACTGATGCACCATCTTCACAAAATTATCAAGCTAATGTACAATATACTGTATGGATAAGGGAGACCAGCTTGTCTCATGGGAATGTTGTCAAGAGCTACAATATATCTCTGTAACCATAAACTTGATTCCAGAAAAAGTTTTGTATGTTAATTGGTTTCAAAAATCTAGTTAGAAAATGTCTTACATTTTGTGAATCCTCCAAACAACCCTTCAGTGTAATCATATTTTTGCTATAGTTGTTGGATAAACAAGGTAATGCAATAAAACTGCGCTGCCATACATTTTAGATGAAGTAAGTCATTTATTTGGAATACCTTGCATACAATGTCCCTACTACCTGACAGATCGCTCTCAAATAGGAGTCCTGAGAAAACACCCCTGTCTCTGTAATAGCCCTAGACTCTGTAAACTGAAAAAAGTCTGAGGGGTCAACGCTTTTTCAGGCAAGCAAAAAACTAGCCAATCTGAAGCATTCTTTGCCTGTGAATCATTTTAAACTTTTGTGTAACACAGTTAAAGATGGGCAAGGAGGAGGCGAGAACCGGCTTGTCAACATAAATCATAATTTAATGCAAACTGAACTCAAAACACACAAACATAAACACACATGACGGACATGTCCATAATTCTCTCTCTCTCTAACCATCGTCACCGGCCGCCTTTATCCCTCGTGACCGGGCGTGCGATATTCCAACCCGGCCCCGCCCCCCTCCGCTCCACACTCCTCCCGGCGTTATCTCAGTCCGGGATGCCACCGGCATGACGTACATCCCCCCTATCCCTGGGGCAGGGTGTAACTTGCATCCCGTGTGGTCATCCCTGCCTTCCTCGCCCTGGGAGGAGACAGGAGGGGAAGACAACAACAACAACAACAAAAAAAAAATAGGCGAGGAAAAAGGCCAACACGGTGCGAAAAAGAGAGAGAGGAGAGAGAGAAAAAGCTCACTCACCGGTTCTCTGATGTACGTGGTCCTCGAACACTCCTCCACACTCAGGCGGACGACAGCCGCTGCAACCCCGGGTGAACTGGAGTCAAACCTCCAACCCCCAGCGATCAGAACGCCCCTCCGCTTTTCTGGCAGCAAATGGGGACACGCCTCCGCCCCTGGCAGCGGCCCTACCGCTCCGGGCGGTCGGGGAGTTTCTTCCCTCCTCCCCTCACGGACGGCGGTCTCCCTCGGCCCCTCCGCGTCTCTGGGGACGGCAGGGCACTCCTCCACACCCAGCAGCGGGTCCCTCGCTCCAGGTGGTCGGGGAATCCAGTCCCCACTTGCCCCGCGGACGGTGGCCGTTCCCCGCATCCGGGCGGTCGGGCTACTCCGTCACCCGGCAGATGGCAGTGGCGCTCCCCTGGTTGGACGGCAGTGTCGAGGACTCTGCAACGGGCATCCCTCCTCCTTCCCGGGCTTTCGGCACTAATGTGAAGACAGTTAAGGATGGGCAAGGAGGAGCCTATTATGGGCTATTTAATGGTAGGTTCCCATTGTGACAACATGCCCCACTATTTGGGGCATAATGTCAACGTGTGTTGAATGAACTGTATATTTATTTTCATGGGCAGTTATGGTGGAACTGTCCAAAAGCATTTTGTAGCCCAATATTAGACTTTCAAGTATAAACATACCCTGATAAATATTCAATAGCCTCGCAATCTCACCTATTTGTAACTTACAACCCTTTCAAAACAACTCTGTGTTTTATGAATGATATTTCAATTACAGCCATTGTATATCACAGCTACTGTAATCATGTTTCATAGTCTGTTACATGAAATTTGGCCATGTTATTCATAGCTGATTATTATAAAACACATTTCTTACTTAAAAAATAAAAGCATAAAAAATGATACCAGCAACAATAGAATGTGTATCCTATACATGAACATCAGACACACACACACACACACACACACACACACAAACACTTGCCTTCTCTGTCAAGCAAAACAAAGAACAAATTCAAATTTGGCAAGAACACGCTAAAGTCATCTACACCTGACACTCATCATTTTCTATATTTTCACTCCAAATGAGCTTTGGCTTCTAGTTCCCAGCATGCTTAACTCTCTGACTCTGTGGGAGTGCTGCAGTTGCCAGTCCTGTGCGGCACAGACTACAGAAGCGCAGTGAATCAGTGGGGCGGTACATCTGTGCACTCAATATCCTAATACACGCACTATTCTTTATGATTAGTCAAAGTCACCGACACAGGCCCGCTCACCCAAATCCACCTCCTGACAAACACAATCACATACAAGCAAGGGCATAGAGTTGTGGGGGGCATGGAGGACATGTAAAAAAAACAAAATCTGGCACTCAGTCTCCAATTCCGAGTTAAATCCAAAAGTGCGTAATTTTTCACAAGTTGCAAGAAACTTTAGGGTCTGTCCAAAAAAAAAATATTATTTATTTATTTTATTTTTTTGTAAATAATTTTACGCAGGTTGGACTAACAAAGAAATAGGTGATTGTTGATCACTGTTGTTCTCGATTATTTCATTAGTAACATTTTCATGATGACAAAGTTATTTCATGCCCAAGCTACAACTGGTCACCGTCATAGATGTACAGAGCAAGGAAACACCCTCCATTAATTCTATTCCTTTACATCAAGCGATGGTTGTATTGTGATGTGATATCTAAATGATGATTATTAATTTGCTGGACCTAGTTCTTTCTTTTTAGATTGATCTCACTGTAAATTTGGCCAGAAGTAGAAAGTTATTTTGCTGAAATCGGTCTTTGCTTATCGAAATTCAAGCCACTGCCTCAATGGCTGAAGATGAAAGTGTTGCTGAATGTCTGGCAATGTAATAGTGATGTCCAGTTTGAGAACAAATTGTTCTTTTGAACCGGTTCTTTTTAGTGAACGAGTTGAACTAGTTCACCAAATCGGACCGAATCTTTTGTAACAGTCCGCATCTCGAGTCAACACTGATCCATAAGTTACTCTATCTTAACCTGTCTCTTGGATGTGCCTGACACCCCGAATCGAAATGAGCTGATAACCGGGATTAATATGATCAGTACACTGATCCGAGGACAGCAGTTCTCGAGTCAACAGTACACTGATCCGAGGACAGCAGTTCTCGAGTCAACAGTACACTGATCCGAGGACAGCAGTTCTCGAGTCAACAGTACACTGATCCGAGGACAGCAGTTCTCGAGTCAACAGTACACTGATCCGAGGACAGCAGTTCTCGAGTCAACATTACACTGATCCGAGGACAGCAGTTCTCGAGTCAACAGTACACTGATCCGAGGACAGCAGTTATAACAGAATATGCCCTTACATATGGCTTTATTGAATGTGTTTATGCATTTATTCTATAACGCCGACGTATTAGCATTATATATAGTGATGTCATTATGTGATGACGTAAATTACATTTTTTAACCAGTTCATTGGAACTAACCTTCCAAAAGAACCAGTTTGCGGAAAAGAATAGGACTTGCCATCACTACCATGTAAGAGCTCCATTTTCAGTTGAAATGTCCACAAACTGGCACCAAAGATGTAAATTATGTAATACAGTCAACAGGAATACACATTTTATTAACCATATGGTATAACCATCAGTAATTTTCAAATGGAAAAGCAACCTCCAAATCAAGCTCACCTTTGTTTGTGAACTTGATTACTTTCCGGTTTCCATTGGACAAGAACCCAGGTCAGTAGCGCCACAGGAAAAGGTTAAAACATTTAAATTCATGCAAAAATATCTGATGGAAGATGCCACTTGTCAGTAACGGTTACCATCTAAATGTTTTGCAATTTTTAAGTGCATTTCTAAAAATTCGACTGAAGAAAACATGAGTAGCTACAGAATGTGTTTTCATCAACACTGGTCACGATAGACCAGCTGAATGACCTCCTTTCTCTGGGGACAGTTTTATTTTCAGGATTGAAGCAACTGTACCTTTTTATTAAATGGTTTCGCCACAAGCCTCAGCATGCCTGGCAGTGCCCGCTCTCAAATCTGCTGGCGGATTGTGAAGACCCACTTTAACAACCAGCTGTGGGATAAACACTTACGAATGTCAAGGGGCTATGTTCGAAAGATTGTGTGCAAAGTTTGAACCTTTCATTTATTTCCATCACCTTAATGCACAGTTTTAAGAGATGCACTTGAGACCAAGGCTAGAGGCTATGGCTTTATAGCCTCTTTGTTAGCATGCCAACCTCCCATGCTGGGGATCGCTGGTTTGCTCGGAGCGGTTCAAGTAGGACCAGTGACACTAAGTGCATTACATTTTAAGCTAATTTTGAGAGATTATTTGCATATCAAGCGTTTCCATTAAGAATTTTCTAAGAATAATATTGTAAAATAACAGTAGTTTTTCTAATTTGTCTCTTCTGCATTATTATATAATTTCTTGCCAATTGTCGTGCAAAATGTATAATGAGGTGTGGTACAAATTATGCCATTTTGGCATATTACCATAAGCGATATACTGTATATATATGTTTATATGTGTATGTTTGGTTTTTTTTTACTGTCCCCATCAAGGACCAGAAGCAGTGCAATTATCATTATATCTAATGTGTTCAAACACATGTGCACAAAAATGAAAATTCTCTCATGAATTACCCACCCTCATTCCATCCCAGATGTGTATGTCTTTCTTTTATTTTTCAGCACTCTAGGTCCTCACAATGCAAGTGAATGGGTGTCAAAATTTGGTTAAAATCCACATAAAGGGAGCATAAAAATAATCCAGATGACTCCAGTGGTTAAATCCATGTGTTCAGACACGATATGATAAGTGGAGGTGAGAAACAAATCAAAATATATTTATATAATATAATATATTCAATAAACTTTTATTTTACCCTTATGTGGATTCTGGAGCTTCGAAATTTTGGCACCCATTCACTTACATTGTATGGATCTAAAGATCTGAGAAATACTTCAGCAGAAGAAAGAAAGTCATAAACATCTTGGATGGCATGAGGGTGAGTAAATGAGAATTTTGATTTTTGGGTGAACTAACCCTTTAACTTCCATACAGATCTGGTAGGAACATAATCCTTAGTATATCCATTCGGCAGAGAGCTCAATTATATTTATCCATGTATCACTTTTTGAATTAAAGTTTTAAAGTGTTTTTTTTTTTTTACTTTGGAACAGCTCTCTCTAAAAACAGATACTGATCATAAGTGCTCTGTTCAGGATGAAGTGCTCTTTACCTTACATAAGGCTACTGCCATTTTTATATCATGAGCCATTATTTCTCATCTGTTAAATCATCAAAGTCCTTATTGTAAGCATTTCATGAGTGGGCACTGAAGTCAAATACGTTCAGCCTCCTTGTAAAACATGCACTTACCAGCCGAACAAACCAGCTTGACAACCATCTAAGGCCACTAAAGCGAATGTCAGAGATCAGTTTTGTTTATCTCCTCCTTATCGAGTGGATATGAGTGTTAGAAAAGCTAGATCGGTACTTTTAAAAATGCAGCTGAGCCAGAAGGTCTCTTTAAGATGAATAATTGTAAAATACAGTAGTAATGTAGCATAGTCTCATTTGCATTTGTGTGTAAAGTGTACACGTACATTTTTACAAGTTATGGTAGACTAGACACAAAAGTTTACATTATCAGTGTACAACAGCATCGTATATTGTCAAATTTATTTATTATTAAAATATATGAACTGCATTATATACATCTGATGGTGTTAAGTGCATTTAATTAATCTTAATTATTATAAATACAATAAAATCAACCTATGAAAGGGTTTGTAAAGATCTCTTTTTGTATTTGTAATGTCTCTAAAGTTGATTCGTAAAAGGATATTTTAGATGCTGTAAATACATTGATATTGTATGTTTACGTACAAATACCACTGAGATCATGTTGGAATAACTGCAAAAGAAAAATATAGTTGCATAAATAGTGACAATAATTGAACAATACCATCAATAGCAGAAAATAATTGGACGATACCCTCAATAGCAGAATATAATTGAACGATAGCCTCAATAGCAGAGCAATAGCAGATAATAATTTGACAATAGCCTGAATAGCAGAAAATAATTGCATGATGAAATGGATCTTATTATATTGTAATAAAATTATTTATTTATTTTATACACAGCTGGGAAAGACTTCTCAACATTCAAACTGTAAATTTAACAGCAGGTATGAGTGAATTCATATTTATGTCCTTAGTAGGGTCGGCTTGAGACTCTACTATACTGTATATGCTTTATTTATACCACAAACTGCACTGTCCACAAAATATATTTTTAAACAAATTATTACATATTACAGTACCATGTTTTTTTTTTTATTTAAGGTAGTCCATCCATCCATCCATCGTCAACCGCTTATCCTGTGTACAGGGTCGCGGGGGGCTGGAGCCTATCCCAGCTAACATTGGGCGAAAGGCGGGGGACACCCTGGACAGGTCGCCAGTCCATCCTATTTAAGGTAGTAATATATATAATTAATAATTCATATATATTAATATTACTAGTAATAATATATACTATGTATTGGCAAAGACCGAAATACTGTGGATCTGTTGGCTTCTTTGGATTTTATATATATATATATATATATATATATATATTTATATATATATATATTTTTTTTTTTTTTTTTTTTTTTTTTTGAACAAATGCCAAGAAAGTTGACCTAGTTAAATGAAAACCTTATCTTTATGAACAAGTTTAAAATGTTTTTTTTTTTTTTTCTTCATTGGTTTTTCCATATATTCATTGACATTAGTTTATTGGAAGTTCTTAAAGGCAACAAATTGGAGATAATGGACATGCATTGAACCAAATAATTGTTGGAACTAAAACGTGGCTGGAGCTGAAATCCTAATCCAATTATTACATTATTTAAAGCATAAAGTATTAAATGGAGTTGACCTCAAAGGGATAGAGAGTCACTAACCATTACAGCTTGATTTGAACATGATCTTGCACATATTAAACACATCAGCCAAGTAAATTACATCAATTTCCATCATCCTGGCCTTAGAACTCATGATTCAGTGTCTCAAACATTGTCTGCAACAAGGGCACATCTTTGGCTATCCAGACCATGTCAAGAATCTGTACAAAATCAAGAAATGTTCTTGTTAACTCATTTTGGCGAAATTACAAGCTAGTTAACACTTACAATGAAGTTATTGTATATACGGTAAGTTACTGTATTCAGATTTATAACTGTATATTCAGAGTTACAATTACATATTCAGGATTTATATTTGTGTTTTCAGATTTACAACTATATATTCAGAATTGTATCAATGTATAGTCATGTAGATAGACAGACAGATAGATAACTTTGATACATTGAAACATATATATCTGCTGATAGGCAATAGGTGCATTGGAATGGCACATAGGACAAAACATATTCTTATGCTTAAATCAATTCAAAGGATTATTATTTTTAATTGTGGAATTCAGTGAAGTATTAGAATCATTAGTTACAGAGCTGTGTGTCTCGTCTCTGTGCGACATACTAATTTGCCGCCACAGGGATTAAAGCATTCAGCAATGAATATGTCACAGGCCATTATCTTAAAATTACCAATCAAGCAGGTATTATCATGTCGAGCGTATTTCACAAGGCTAGTCAAAACAATGACTCATAGATACCCTAGGTGTCTGTTTTAAGTTGCTTCTCTTTTCTTTTCTTTTTCTTTTTCATTTAAAAAATATATTGCTCAATATACTGTAATACATTGCATTCAGGTAAAACTTCAGCACTCACATCAAGGGAAATAAATATTAATTTGTTTTCACTTTAATGTGATCAAAGAGGTCATGTAGGTATCATTTGCTGTATCTCTGACTTACAGAAACTCATTTCAAACCAGAATGTGCCAAATGTTCTGAGTAGGGCTGTCATGATCATGAAATTTGGCTAATGATTAATTGTCTCTTTATGTGAAATAATCTTTCACGATTATTGTAATATAAATTGTCATGTGTATTTGTGTTTCATATACATTAAGAAGTGTTTTTTTTTTTTACATATTTAACTTAATATTGAAGGTTCAATACAAGTAAAGCTGAATCGACAGCATTTGTGGCATAATGCTGAAAGCCACAAAAATAATTTGAGCTGTTAAATTGTGCAAATTGTAATTTTAGGGTTTTAGGGTTTTTAACATTACATTGTCATGGCAACGATGTTGTAAAATTGGCTATAACTTTACACAGAAAAGGTTAGTAAGTGATTTACATGTATAATGTTTATGTCTTGTGGCTATTCTTTTGAAAAATTGGCTCTCATTGACTTCCATTGTAAGTGCCTCACTGTAGCCTCGATTTGTGCTTTTTTTTTTTTTAAGAAAATGAGGGACGCAGTATGCATTGCTGAGTTTGGTTTTGTTAAAGTCTGGTTATTTATGTTCTCACATGGACAGAAAATGAGAAAAGTGATGGGAATGCTAATGGATAGCTTCATCATGTTCAATCATATTCGGTTTATTTAGACTGTGTTGCTCCCCTTAAGGCCAGGAAAGTTAAGGTGAAAGGGCATTGCTCAACCTTGTATAAATGATTATACCTGTTCTCTCAGACAAGAGTGCCATAAGGCTGAGCAAAAGTGGAAAAAATATGAATCACTAATTCCATGCTTAACCAGTTATCAAAGTTCAGTGAATGAGGCCAAGTCAAATGTCCTCGCCAGACTTATCACTGAAAATGCAAACAGCCCTAGTGTATCGTTTAAGACAATTGACTCGGTGCTAAATCAGCTCACTATCAGTTCCTTATCCTGTTCCTTCTCAGGAAACCTGTGAGAACTTTCTAAAAAATGATATGTTCACCAACAGGTTTGCTTGAACCAGTCACCTCTGCCCAGCTAGCTGATCTTGTTTCTAAGGCTAAATGTTCCAGTGTTGAGACAGACGTTATTACAGCTCATCTTGTTAAGGGAGTGTTTGAAACCGTGAGCCCAGATGTAACAGCTAATATGAACTGCTCTCTAGTAAATGGAGTTGTACCTGCCAGTTTTAAACATGCTATTGTTCCCCCTCTGCTTAAGAAACCTCATCTTGACCCATCTGTCCTAAGTAATTTTAGACCTATTTCCAAACTACCTTTTATCTATAAGGTCTTGGACAGAGTTGTGTATTGTCAGTTGAATTCTTATCTTAGCGTGATTCATATTTTAGACACATTTCAGTCTGGTTTCAGATCTTTGCATAGTACTGAAACAGCACTGCTGAATGTCAGTAATGACCTGTTACAGCACTCGATACTGGATGGCATGTTGTGCATGTCTTGTTGGATCTCAGCACTGCAGTTGATAAAATTGATTATAACATTCTGTTCAATAATTTGGATAGTGTGGTGGGCATTCGGGGTGTTGCCATGCAGTGGTTGGCCTCCTACATCAAAGACAGAACTTTCTCAGAGAGCATTGGGAAGTATTCCTCTTTATCAGGTCTCTTATCGTGCGGTGTGCCTCAGGGGTCCATTTTGGGCCCTTTTCTATTGTTGCTATACATGCTCCCCCTGGGTGCTATTTCTTACCATTGCTAAACTGATGACACACAATTTTATCTACCTGTTAAAACCGATAGTGGTTGTCCTTTTCAGGTGTTCTGTGACTGATTTGGGGATATTAAATGTTGGATGGCAAATCATTTTTTACAATTAACAAAAGTAAAAGTGAAATTTTGATTTTAGGCGCCCCCCAGGCCTCCATCTGCTTTGCATTTGGGTTCTTTCCTCTAGCGTTCAATCATAAGTGAGAAATCTTGGAGTTATTTTTGATTTGTCATTTATTTTTGATAAACAAATTAGTGCAGTGGTAAAGGGAAGTTTCTTTCATCTAAGGTCTTTCACTAAATTAAAACAGTTTATTTCTCAAAAAGATCTGGAGACTGTAATCCATGCTCTTATTACATCACGTTTGGATTACTGTAATTCTCTGTACATCGGTCTGCCTCAAACTGCTATTTCTCGTCTTCAAATTGTTCAAAATGAGGCAGCTAGACTTCTTACGTTTTAGCAACTTTACATTGTCTTCCCGTCAATTATAGAATTGATTTTAAAATTGCTGTATTATCTGTCCCTCGTTGTCGCTGCAAAATGAAGGGTGGTCGGGCCTTCTCCGCTGCAGCTCTGAAACTTTGGAACAGCCTGTCCATTCACATGAGTTATGCTAAAATATTGATTTGATTTGAGTTGAGCTTACTAGTAGAGATCGCACAGTGATCTGAGAAGCAGGAAAGATGGTTTGCAATACCCGGATGAGCAGTCTGATACGTGGATTTGCAGTTGTTACTGAGAAATATCAAACCGCTAGATGGCGCCATTGACCAGTCAGAATGGAGTATTCCAGAAAGATGTAAAAATGTTTGTTACAACCACAGTAAAGCAAACATTTTCAACAGGACAGCGTTTGCATCTTCAAGCGAGATATTTGCTTGTAACCTGAATGTTTGTTATATACTTCAAAGTGGATGGCTATATGGTGCAATGCTACAGTGCAGGTATTTGAGTTGTTGATTTCAATCACATTCTATTTATTTTAGAAACCTTGCACTTGTCTACTGTTTACCCTTTAATGAGCATTCATTAAAAGTTCAACATCACCTGCATGATTGTGAGTTCTTTAACAGAAACATTGTAGTGAATGCTTCATTTACTTGCAATAGCATTAACAGAACTATGAAAATTCACTCTATTCCAGAAATTCCTCTACCATCCCAAACCGAAAGAATGAAAGAACAAAAGAAAGAGAAAGAAAGAAAAGAAAGAGGTTGAGTTTTAAATTGTCTTTTTCCAATATGCCAAATCAGCCTCGGTTTTCAAAACCCCAGTACAAATCACATTCCTTTATAAACAATGCAAATTATAGTGGGGTGAAACTGAAAAGTGCTAAATCCTCTCAAAGCCGAGATGAATCTTTCATGACTGAGACACACTTCCATTTTTAAAAGAGCAGAGCAGAACATGCAACACACAAATCTGCACACACTCGACATTTTTAAATAAGACTATGCTCATGCTCAGACAACAAAAAGTGAAGCTGTTCGCATTTCTTCCGCCAACGATGTGAATTATGAATGAGCCTCGTTAATTTGGAGAAAGTTGTGAGCTTGTTATTCCTTTTTAAGGCCTCTATTATTGCTGAACTCTGATAAAAAATAAAAGACAGTTTTGGGGAAAGGGGTGTTCTTGGAGCTTTAATATTTCTGTATAATTTAACAATTCTGGTGCCGATTCCAATTCCACTTAACAAGTTCATTAACTATTCTTTTTGTAAAATTGTGGAAGCATCCCTCTACCCCCACTCAATAGGCCGAGATACTGATAAACAGCAAGATTCAGCATAACGACTAAACGCATCTAGTGTACTGCATATTGTTAGACCAACATTTAAAACATTAATACGCTTTCTGTGTGAACAGCCCCTATGAGTATTTTAGCTCAGTATTTGGTTCGCATAGGTAGAAGAATGCAAGAACCATTAATGGAACTTGAATAAAATGGGTTTTGAATTAGAATTGATTCTTGATTGCCATCCCAATTTTGAGTCAATGATTTTGTTTTGCTAAAGGGATCATTAACACAAAAATTGAGGATGAGTAAATGACAAATTTTCGTTTTTGGTTGAACTATCCATTTAATGATTTTCAGTCAGTGAATATTTCTCATCTCTCTCCCTCACTCACACATATCCACATCGGTCTTAATGAAGTTTGATGGTTGTGAAAGACTCCATTATCATATTACCTCAACACGTGTACCATTAGACATCCATTGACAGATTACTTCAGCAAAGCTTTATCTGTCTCATTTGTGACACCTGCAGAAACTCATTTGCTGTGAAGATACCCACGCAAATATCAGAGTTGCACAATTCTATGAGGTGCTATAGTAACCTTTTCTATTTTCACTCCTTTTCTATAAGGCATTTACTGCACATTTCACTGTCGCATGGATACATGGGATTATTTATTTTGAACAGAGAAATCTAATTTCAGTCCCATATCTAGGCATGGACAATAAATTAAGACCAAATTACAGGCTTTAAAAATAATATTTCAGGTTAAATACAACTTAAGCTCTCGACAACCACTGAAAATAATTTGTACCCTAAGTTTGTACATAAAAAAAAAAAAAAAAAAAAAGTGACAAATTTGTGCTTATTATGTTAGTTTATGAGGCAAACATGCTGACATGCTCAGTTACAATTTTTTAAAAATCAACATGGAATCCTAATTGAGCCTATTTATTTTCTTAAAGAAGTATTCATCAGCACATCCATTTCCAAAATATTTTCTTTTGTAAAGCTGCCGATTTAATATGTTAATTAATTAAGTATTGTATTTAGATTTTAAAAGAGCGTGTTATAAAAACATTTACACAATTAATTAAGGCCACTGACCGTATGTAAATTGTGTAATAATGGTTGTTTTTTTTCCACCAACAGAGCAATTCAAGCTTGTAGTACCACCCTGTTTTTTGCCAACTTATGTCAGCAGGGGACCGTCAGCAAAGCTTCAGCTGTTCAGGCAACATGCAGTTTTACAGGCAACATGCCAACAACTAGATGGAGCTTGGCGGAGTGCAGGGGTCTCGTCCTAACATGCTGCGTTTATGGGAAGAGATGCTGAAAACCAGTGAAACAACCACACCAAGATGCTCCAAAATCATCTGTATACAGACGTATCTCAGGTATACATCCTGTGAAAACAGCCCAAGACTACCTTGGATAGATTGCTGTTGAATCATGGAACCAAAAAATATATTTACTTATAAAGTGTAACTAAACCCTAAACCAACTTTTTTTAGTTAATGATCTGTAAGCATGGGGCTTTATTAGTACTGGTCATTGATTCAAGTAATTTTTTTGACATTTGTGTATAAAGTGTTTTAATTCTACAATATATGGTGTAAAAACGTCTGAGTGCTGCCCTCTTCAGGTTGAACGGTGGCTACTGCAGTTGAATTTTCCTATTGGCTGTTGCAGTACTTCGTGACGTAAGCAGTGACAGCTGACGTAAGCAGGTTCCAGCTCACCACGCCAGATTCATGTACATGTCGTCTTGCGACCGTGTGAGGAATAATAATAACATAGAGTCTGACAGCAGCTGTCAATTAATCTGTCACTACGAGTCTCAGGTGCCCCCCCCCCCCCCACTCGGTTCGTTCCCTCTATCCCCGCCGGGGTCTGCCCACTTTTCCTGCATTTTCAAATATTTCTAGTGGGTGGAGTCAGACTCTGAGCAGGTGTTTAGTTACCCTTTAAAGCCACTTTTTGTACTGTGTAATGAATGCTTTACTTGTCTAATACAGTAATGTAATGTCTATGAATTATTTGAATTATAAAACACTCAAATATTATTTTATTAAAACAATTATAAATACTCAAACTTTTTCAATAGCCTTCCACATGCTCCTCCAGACAGAACTGGTGTAACTGAGTCAGGTTTGTAGGCCTCCTTGCTCACACATGCCTTTTCAGTTCTGCCAACAAATTCATTCATCAGAATGAAGTCAGGACTTTGTGATGGCCACTCCAATACCTTGACTTTGTTGTCCTTAAACTATTTTGCCACAAATCTGGAGGTATGCTTGGGGTCATTGTCCATTTGGAAGACCCATTTTCGACCAAGTTTTAACTTCCTGATGTCTTGAGGTTTTACTTCAATATATCCACATAATTTTCCTTCCTCATGATGCCCTCTATTTTGTGAGGTGCACTAGTCCCTCCTACAGCAAAGAACCCCCACAACATGATGCATCCACCCCCATGCTTCACAGTTGGGATGGTGTTCTTTGGTTTGCAAACCTCACCCTTTTCCCTCCAAACATAACAATGGTCATTATGGCCAAAGAGTTAATATTAGATTCTTCAGACCAGAGGACATTCCTCCAAAAAGTAAGATTGTTTTGTCCCCATGAGCACTTGCAAACTGTAGTCTGGTTTTGGAGCAGTGGCTTCTTCCTTGCTGAGCAGCCTTTCAGCTTATGTCGAAATAGGACTCGTTTTGCTGTGGATATAGATACTTGTCTACCCGTTTCCTCCAGCATCTTCACATGGTCCTTTGCTGTTGGTTGTACTTTTCACACCAAACTACGTTCACCTCTTGGAGACAGAATGCGTCTCCTTCCTGAGTGGTATGATGGCTATGTGGTCCCATGATGTTTATACTTGATTACTATTGTTTTTACAGATCAACGTGCTACCTTCAGACATTTGGAAATTGCTCCCAAGGATGAACCAGACTTGTGGAGGTTTTTCTAAGGTCTTGGCTGATTTCTGTTGATTTTCCCATGATGTCAAGCAAAGAGGAACTGAGTTTAAAGGTAGGCCTTAAAATACATCCACAGGTACACCTCCAATTGACTCCAATTAGCCAGTAAGCCTATCAGAAGCTTAATCTTCATTTTATGGAATTTTCCATGCTGCTTAAAGGCACAGTTAACTTAGTGTTTGAAAATGTCTGACCAACTGGAATTTAAATTTAGTCAATTAAAAGTGAAACAATCTGTCTGTAAACAGTTGTGTGATATAAAGGAAACAATAATCAACAAAATATAGATCAACTGAGGTATCATGTACCATGAACATAAAAGACTTAACAATATTTACAAAGGTCTCTTACAGTCTGGAAATGGAGTATATGCTCTTTACAATACCCTAACTTCTTGAGAGTCCAAATGATAGTCCAAAGTGTTCACCAGTGTATATGCAATAATAATCCAAATGTGCTGTGATAATCACAGAAAGTTAAGTAGTCTAGTAGCAATAGTATCCACCAGTCTCTTACTGTACAATCCAGGAGAACCAATGAGCCTCGCCAAATCACAGGTAGCCATAATGCATAATGCAAAGCATAATGTTGCTTTCAATGGCCCTTTTTCACATATCCGGTATTGCAGAGCAGAAGTAGAATCATAGCTGGGCAAACTTAAATGGTGGTGAATGGGAGACCACAATAAATTTAATTTTTGCTCACCCATTTTGCTCCAACAGCAAAATAAATAATCAACAATTGCACTTTCAGGGCTTTTCAAAGGAAGATAAAAATATAGAGCACTGGATAACAGCAGTAAGAAGAGAGAAATGGGCTACATTTTCTGTCAATCCAAATTTTTAGTCTAACTTTTAGTCTTTATAACCATTCATTAAAATGTAATAACTTGCTCTGCCTCTGAAATTATTTTCCTTTTCGGCTGGTGTCACCAATGTCTCTGATTTTTTGTCCCCTCCCCTCTAACCACTGGTCTCCATTCTGACATGGAACAGCCACTTTTTATAATTCAGTCTGTTCCCATTTTATAAACTCTTTACTCATTACTTGGCTAATCAATGTCAATGGCAGCATGTTTGTGGCTTTGTTGTCAAACCCTTGTTATTATCATTGAATTACACAATTGTGTGGCCTTTAGCATTCTTCATTTCAAGTTTTAGGATGGGTGGGCTGTTCGTTTGGTGTTTCGATGTGAGCCAACAACAGACTTGACACACTGGGCATCCCTTGCACTTGTAACAACTTCAAATGTATATGTGTCAGTTTTAATATTGCATTGTATGATAAACATTTTTTTAATATTTGGGGTCTTCTCTCTTTGAGGAAAGAAAGTCTTTCTGACTTTCCTCAAATAAGCTTTGTTTTCTCTGATGTTTGCATATATGTGTAGAAGACCCTTTCATGCTGTCATCGGTGCAACGTAACGAGTTGACAGCAGCATTCATCCAAAGATGTTCAAGGCCATTATGTAATCTGAACTCAGAAGAGAAAATAACTGGAGCCAGTCCCATACACCATCAAAAGAAACCCTTAAAGACCAGAAAATAAGGTTTACCCATTGTTTTATGCATTATTTTATGAAGTCTGTACATTTTTTACACACAAACTAGTTTATTTGTCTTCTAAAAATGTCCAACGGTGGACATACATGCATTAAAACATTTTTTGTCCTGTTCATAGGCAGTAACTTGTTCCACACAAATCATGCCTCGTCTTGCAACTGATTTTCAATAGAAACACTTCAATAGAGACACTTTAATTATTCAAATAATGTAATACTCTAACTTGAATTGCCTAAGCATAACATGCATTAAATAGCACACAAAAATATTGGGTAAAATAATCTTTGTTTTTTCTCTCACTGATCTGTTTTTATGAATACTTTTCAGTATTGAATCAAATGTTTTTTAGCATTGATTTTTCTCTATCTTCATCTGCCATCTTGCATACATGCAATACTCCCTTAGGAGGCAAAATAAATAAATAATTAATTCACCCTAAAATTAATATTATGTGAATTTCATTAAGACTTTTCATAGTTTATTTGCCATGTATTGACAGTGAGTAGTGATTCCAAAAATGTAAGTTGCTGTTCACTCATATTTCAAATCAAATATGGCAGCTACTTTGATAACCTCAAACCTCATTGGTTCTTGCGATATTCCATGACATTTGGTCACGAGACTGGATGAGTCACTAAGGTTTGATGTTATCAACGTAGCCAGTAAATTTGGTTTTATCACTTTATTAATTATTTGATCTGAGAGTGAATAATGACATTCCGTTCATCACACAAAGTGATCGTATCGCTTTGGAAGGCTCAGAATATAGTGCACAAGTCATGGAAGCGCAGCGTAGTTCTAGCGGGAAGACTAGCAGCTGTACATCATCACATCATTAGCTGGGTAATTCCTAGCCAATCGCATGTAAGCCAATGCTTTATAAGTCTGCTCACAATCTATCACATTGCTGTTTCAGTGTGCTAACACAGGCAACCTCCACCACCCCACCACCACCAGTTGAGCCCTGTCCCGCACGGGGGTAGGATTCTAGCCCCTGCCTCCTATCTCCGGCAGGACATGACGGTTCCGGGTACTACTCCCTCGGACCGCCGGACGGGGCCTAGGCCAAAGAGAGAGACATTACTTCCTGTTTTACATTTATCAAATAAATGGCATCTTAAACTTCCTCCCGATAGAAATAGTTTTACTGTGGTATAGCAGTGTTTTTTTTTTTTTTTTAAAGCTTTACCGATCAGTCACAATATGACTTTTTAAATTTCACCTTTTGTGTTCCATGGAAGAAAGAAAGTCATATGGTTTGGAATGACTTAAGAGAGAAGGTATATTTGGCAGCGGGGGCGTGGTCAAGCGCCCGTCCGGGAGAGAAAAGTGGTAAGGGTGCTTACATCTGAGCTAAATTATGTCTAACACCTGTCTCTAGCACAGGGAGAGCGGCATAAAAGGCAGCCAGAGGGCCTCCATGGAGAGAGAGAGACTGACTTAAGAATTACTGTGTGTTATTAAGAAGCTTTCTTTGTAAAAGTGCTGTGTGCACATTAAGATAATAAAGAACCTCACCTCCGAGCCACTGCGTCAAGTGTCATCCCTTGGAGGAGATCTTTACAGTATATAATGACAGAACTTTCATCATAAGGAATAGGCTTTGCATCTGGAGCACACCTATGATGCCTTAAAATGTTGCATCCGTAGACAGCAGAAATCAACATGTCATGTGGACCATAAAAGTGCCCTCAGTTGAAGAAACACCCATAGACAACTTTTGTCATCTGTGTTCAAGAGCTCTATACTACAGCACACAAGTGGTCTTAGAAGCATCATATACTGTAATCATGTTCTTCACACTCACTTTGACCTGGTCGTTCACCAGATGCAGACAGTTTTCCACTTCAGAGCACTTGACATTCAAGCCTTCAGTCATGCCTCATTGGACAGCAGATCAATATTGAGATTGTAGTCATTCAATGATTATCAACCTGTAAATAAAGACAGTTTATTCCCATTCTGCCCATGCACTTGTGAAACTTATATAAGACTCTTTCTAATGACTTTTTCACCCACTGTAAAATTGTGCAAAATTGTGTTTTCATCATCCATCTAGAGTCAAAAGTCATCATATTCTCATAACATGGCTCAGGTTATTTTGCTCAAATTATATGCATGTATACATTATGCACAATTAAGAGACACATTCATGTTAAAACAAAGGGTATTATTATTTCCAACACAGAGGTTTCTAGTTTTTGCTATCACACCATATCCTCTATCAGCTATCCTCCATAACTACGTATGTATGCATGTATACCAAAAATTATCTCATAATTTACTCACCCACATGCCATGCCAAAAACATGTCTTTCTTTCTTTAACAGAATGCAAATGAAGATTTTTAGAAAAATATTTCTGCTCTGTAGGTCCATACAATGCAAGTGAATGTTGGCCAGAACCTTGAAGCTCCAAAAATCACATAAAGGCAGCATAAAAGTAATCCATAAGACTCCAGTGGTTTAATCTATGTCTTTAGAAGTGATATGATAGGTGTGGGTAAGAAAGAGATCGATAATCGCTTTTTACTCTAAATCTCCAATGAAACTTTCAGATCTGAAAGTGAAACTAAACAGGCACCACATGTGACTTTAAGATGTGAAAGTTGAGATATAGAGTAAAAAACAAAAACACATACGTATCTGTTTCTCGTACACACCTATTTTGTTTCTTCTAAACCACTGGAGTCTTATGGGCTACCTTTATGCTGCCTTTATGAGATTTTTGTAGCTTCAAAGTTATAACCAACATTTACTTGCTTTGTAAGGACCTACAAAACTGATATATTCTTCTAAAAATGTTTTCATTTGTGTTCAGCAGAAGAAAGAATGTTATACACATCTGGGATATCATGAGGGTGATTAAATGATGATATCATTTTCATTTTTGTAGGGGTTAGGAAGTTAAGGGGTGTGCCACGTTGGATCTCTCCTAGAGCACCAAGTAAGCCAGAACTGCCACTGGAGCAGCAAATACCACTATATTATATTGACAGATTTAGTTTTTTGTCAGGATATATCTAGAGCAGAGTAAGTGTGCTTCCAAGGTCCAGGTGAGCAGAAGGACTGGCAAGATGGTCCTATGAAAGAATGAGTCCCTCAATCCACATGTGGAATTGTTCATCAGAGACTTCAATGAGTGTTACTGGCAGAACAACTGATACCAGGTGAGACTGTTAATTCATTTTTACCTTGAATACTTTCCATAAAGTCATTACTCTAGAGTTCAAGTTTATTTATAGATCTTATTCACTATTATACAGAACACAGTGTGGTGTGTGTGTGTGTGTGTGTGTGAGCGTGTATTTATCACTTTGTGGGGACCAAATGTCCCCATAAGGATAGTAAAACCCGAAATTTTTGACCTTGTGGGGACATTTTGTCGGTCCCCATGAGGAAAACAGCTTATAAATCATACTAAATTATGTTTTTTGAAAATGTAAAAATGCAGAAAGTTTTCTGTGAGGGTTAGGTTTAGGGGTAGGGTTAGGTTTCGGGGATAGAATATAAAGTTTGTACAGTATAAAAACCATTATGTCTATGGAAAGTCCCCATAAAACATGGAAACACAACATGTGTGTGTGTGTGTGTGTGTGTGTGTGTGTGTGTGTGTGTGTGTGTGTGTGTGTGTGTGTTAATTTTACAGTATGTCAATATTTTACAGTTATTCATTTACAGTATTAAATTTAATGCATCAAGCATTAGCTTGTTACAGTAGTATAATATTGTGGCAGTGTGTCAGGGTGGAGGGCGGGGCTGGGACGTGATCCTACATATTAGGCTAATCAAGCCTTCGAGAGTGATAAAGGTCGACTGCAGAGGATCGTGCGGGAGAGTGAGAGAGATCGTTAACGGACATGTCCGCCATGTGTGTGTTTGTCTTTTGTTTCAGTTTATTATTAAAATATTATTTATGTTGAAAAGCCGGTTCTCGCCACCTCCTTTCCATTGATCACATTACAAATATTTGCTGTGATAAACAATACAGCATCTTATTACTCTGATGACAATTACAGTACTGTGATTATTACTGTAATAACAATTACAGTATTTTATATGTACTGTGATTGAATTTACAGTAAGCATACTGTGTGATGTACTACAGCAACTTATTAGCTAATTGCTGCCAGCCAGTTACTGTACATTCCACAGTGTTCTACCTTGTACTGTAGCTGTCTAGCAGTCAAATCTGTGTGCCAATGTGCAATTCTGCTAAACGTTCACTGAAAAATGTTGTAATGGGGGTTTAGCTTGAATGCTAACTATCTAGACAACCAGCTCTTCTGATATTTCTCTCAGCAATGGCCAGCATAGTTTTTGGTGGGCATATCATGCCTCATTAAACATTCCCCTCACTATGACCTAGCCCTTCTGTCTTTACCTCAGCCACCCTGGAGCTAATCCGCACAGCTGATGTAAAGAGAGTCACCTCAACACACATGCCGTCAAATCTCAGATCAGACCCCATGACAGCTTGAACCCTGGTCCACGGAGGCCTGTGTTATCCATGGCATGGGGAAGCTAAATATGTATAAATCTAGGATTTAATGTATGAAACGCCGCTGGTGACATCAGTCCATGCATGTAATGCCGGACTTAGCAGCTTTATGTCAGTTCGGCTTTGATCTTTTTTTATTCTGGTGAAGCCCGAGGTAAAGCTATGTTAGCAGAAACTTTCAGGGTCAATAGCAGGGCTAGAGTACGCTTCAGGTAAAGGTCTGACGTCCTGCTGTTGTTGAACAATATGTCCAACCACCCTTTGATGTCAGTGGTAACTTACTGTCTTAGACTGAAAATACCCTTCAGAGTTTCTTGTCTGAACAATAATTTTGTCTGATGCTTCTGTGCCCACCATAAATAGGACACATGGTTGAGTACATTTAATTTGGTTAGCCTATATATCACATATTTTTTTATTCCTTATATTTTTAGTTAAAGACCACTTTTTTGCCATTTTTCCACTTTCTCTCTGATACTTAGCCATGGTATAGGGTAGCCATGAAAACCTTTTTTTTTCTTTTACTTTCTCACATTTCAGAAAAATCTCAACGACTAAAAGAGCAGAAAGTAACCAAAAATATGCAGTTTTTAAGCCACATTCCCTACAAATAATTTTTTTTATGGATAGCGGAATCAAATTGATTATTGGATTTATTCATTTACTTGAATGTGTTTACCACAATATAAGAGCATAAATAACACAATGATAATTTGTATTTCTTCTTTGTGAGGAGGATCTAGGCTTTAGTGACAATAAAATAAATACATAATTTATATATAATATAAATTATTATTATTTATTTATTTATTTTACCATTTTTGTTGCGATTTGGAACGTTTCCCTCTTATTTTTGGTTTTCAAGCCATTTTATTTCTGAAAATAAAAAGGGAAAAATATTCCACCATTAGATCATAATGCAAATACCGGTTTCCAGATTTAATTTGGTTCTGTTTCATTTGGGTATATTTCAGTTGTAATGTCCATTTTGGTTACATATGAAAGAAATTATATCTCAACCTAAGCAATTAATGATCTAACTGTGTCGTTAGCTAATATTTGAACATATCTATGTATTCCATCAATAATTATGTACATATACACACACATATATATCCCTGATCAGTACTGTCCCTTTAAGAATACAGACAGTTCAGCGTGCCTCTGTTTCAGTTAAGCGCACATTAACAAGAGTGGAGACTAATTATTTATTTCCCGCATCTCTGCTGTGTTTGATTAGAATTAAAAAGAAATTCTGATATACTACAACTGACTATAATAACAGAAAGGATATTAAAAGAGACATTATTCAATGACAAATGGATTGCGTGGATCTCGTCTATGGATACACATTATACGAGCCACACCAAACTTTTTCTCTGAGCATGCAGTGAAAGGATCTCTGTGTTTAACGTGTTTGTCACTATAGCACTGGTGAGTGAAATCTGAAAACTCACCAGCCAGTGACCATTTTAAGTTGCATAGCACTAAATTTGGTTGCATAAGTGATTTACTTGCATTGTAGAGGGTTGCATATTGAATAAAAATCAATCTTTAGATTTAAGATTCAATACATATTTTTACCTAATTTTAAAATGATCAGTGAATTACTCAAACTTTGGACTTTTCCTCAAACAAAGCTATTGTAAGGCTTTGGAAGACTTAAAGTATAATCATATCATAATTGCACTTTTATGGCCTTTATTGTATTGCCTTGTACATAGTTTTTGAGCATATGTAGTCATTAGGACTGTTGCTGTATGGAAAATAACTGCCTAAAGATGCTTACATTTCTATTTTGGTGTTTCACGGAAAGATAAAAAAACAGCATAGGTGTTTGGAACAACTAATAATGGCGGCATTATCTTTTTTGGACTGAAATATTCCTTTAAGAAACTAAAAAGCTTAAGAACCACTGCATTGCACCACACAGCTGAGTTCCTTGACATTTCTACTTTGAAACTATTTAGTACTCTCTCAGCACACACCATCTCTCATTTCTGCCTAAAAAAGTTGATTTCCTCCCTTTCGGTGACCATAAATCTCTGATCATGCCTTGGGTCATATAGGTACATACTCATTTTCCCTGACCTCGTCTTACCTTCATCTCCTGTCCATAGCTTCCTTCCTCATTAGAAGCTTTCCCGTCTGCCGAAACAGATCTTGGAGACCGCCACTCTCCTGGCTTTTAAACTTATCTCTCTATCATCTTTCTCTCATCTTTTCCCTGCCGCGATGTTCAGTCTCTCTCGCAGTCCAGGGAGGGCGGTCTCCATTCCTCTACCTTCCTCCATCTGCGCATCTCCCTTTTTTCCTTTTAATTCCTCTTGATCTGCCATCTCTTGACTTTTAATAAGCGTGATCACTTGCTTTTTTGCTGTTCAAAACTCGATACTTGTGGAAGTATGTCACAGTCTGACATTGTACAGCTTGTAGTGGTTTTGTTGTGATGGCTTGGGTATTGTTGTCTCTTTTTCGAATGTTTATTGTGTGTTCATACTTCAGAATTCTTTATGTTTGACTGGGAGAAAGGTTGCATGTTGAAAACACACACACACACACACACACACACACACACACACACACTCTCTTTGTCCTCTTTGGTGTATTTTTGTTCCAGTCAAAAGGAGTCAAAAGTCTTTGCCTGAACAAAAGATGTCAAACATCATCGAGAACAAAGACATCACTTTGAAAGACAAACTCATTTGGGAATCAAAGCAACATTCCTGGTTGTTTTGGACCCAGTTTTGTTTACTGTCTCTTGTCAAGCTACAAATGTATTTTCCGTTGCACCTGATAATGTGAGTTCCTCCAAGATTGTATTTGAATGGAAGCAAAACAGAATCAAAACACAGCTGTAAGCAGCTATTAATTTAATTTTTCAATTGTCACACATTATACATACATTTCTGCATATACATGATGAAATTATTTATTTTTCACATATCCCAGCTAAGCTGGGGTCAGAGTGCAGGGTCAGCCATGATACGGCACCCCTGGAGCAGATAGGTTCAAGGGGCTTGCTCAAGGGCCCAACAGTGGTGTCTTGGTGGTGTTGGGGCTTGAACCCCTGACCTTCTGATCTGTAACCCAGAGCCTTAACCACTGAGCCACCACTGCCCAAGCTAACAGCCACAGATCCACCATTAGTGAAATTTAAAAACGATTAGAAAAATCCATACAATTGCTTATACTTTTGATTGATTAGGGCACAATGTTGATAACATGTACCAAGTTTTGTTTCAATAGCTCAAAGTGCTTTAATGATATGGGTACAGCCTCACTCCTGTTTCTCTCCTGATGCCCCCATTCATGAGACCATTTCTCACCAATGGTTTGGATTACCAAATAATAACTTTTTGTACACCTTTTCTGAAGATCATATAAGTGAAATTTAGTGAAGATTTCACAAGATTTGTAGGAAAGTGTGATATATAGAAAGACTCAAACCAGCCCATCTGGCACCAACAATCATATCACGGTCCAAATCCCTGAAATCAATTTTTTTTTCAACATTCTGATGGTTGATGTGAACATTAAAAGAAGCTCCTAACGCGTATCTGAATTATTTTATGCACTGCACTGCTACCACACCATTGGATAATTAGATAATCGCATGGATGATTGTTGGTGCCAGACGGGAGTCTCTAGAATTTACTCAGAATGGTGCCAAAAACAAAATATATCCAGTGAGCGGCAGTTCTGTAGACAGTGTATATATATATATATTTCTCTACTATTACTGCATCTGTTTAATTGCAATTAGCATAAAAACAAATACTGAGTGTACCTTTAAATGTGGCACTGTTGTGAACCCTTGTAATGAAGCATAACAATAATTGAAAGCTTATTTGCTTATTATCCAACTGATGTTGGATTTTAGAATTGACCTGACAAATTTCCCAGTATTTGTTAATTCAATACAAAGTTGTCCAGAGTTCTTATTAAGGCTATGCTAAGCTAGCTAAAGCTAAGCTAAATCGTTTTGGATTGTGCAAGACACTTAACCTCAGTTTACTAGGGGGACAGTCACTAAACTAAGTGTACTCTAAAACTCTAGTAACTTGATATTAGCTAACATACACAAGGAATATAACAAGACAAGATTCATGAAAATAGGCCAAACTCATAAAAAGTTATAAGCAAAAAAAAAAAAAAAAAAAAATGCTCAAAACACTCAAGCGTTGCTTATATACATCCTCACTTCCTGTTTTGATACCTGTTCATTGCAATTGTATGGTCATTTCTAACAAACTTTTGAAACAAATTAGTGATACATATTTTGTGGTTCTGTCTGATGTTTATCTGGGTAAAAAGTTTGTACAGATCGGACAACATTTATTAGGGAACAAGTAAAAAATGTGTTGTTAAAATTAAAAATGTTTTTTTTTTGTTTTTTTTGTTGTTTTTTTAAACTGTGGTAAGCATTCGACTCACCAAGGAATACATAAATATAATTTTTATTGACAACATAACAATGGTAAACTCTCTAAAGCAATATTACCACACTAAAATCATGTTAACATGTATAATGTTTACGTCTTGTTGCTGTAATTTTGAAATAGTGTGTATTTTAAAGTTAATGTACTGGTTCTATTTCATTGTAAAAGCTATTTACTGAAATACGTGCTGATTTTAAAATATTTGAGTAATGAGTTTGAATTCATTTCTGTGGTAAACTGTTACAGGTTTAACATGCTTGTTTCTCCTCTCAAACTCCATATTTATTAGAGAATGTTGTCATGTTGCTACATGTATACAAATTCTTGACACAAATGCAACTCCCCAATCGACAGCTGGAAGATTTGCTCATCATTTAAGTTGGCAATGAGCCTAATGAATCTAGAGATCTGGCATTTACATTCATTTATGATGGCTTTTAATTAATTTAATCCAAAATGTGTCAAATTCCATGTATTATAGTTAATTCCACTTTTATGACTGCATCTTCATTTGCATTTTACAAGTCACTAAAATCATAGAGCCATAATAATATTGCTGGCAGCTTTTTCTCAACAGCATTTCTTGAATGCCCCTTATTCTGATGTCATAAGTGGCATTATTTTACACTGCACCTAATGTATCATTCTGCTCAAACCTATTTGATTATAGCAGTGCACTACAGCAGCCATGTTTGACACACAAATCGTTACTGAAAACTTTCTTGCAAGTTATGAAAAGCTATCAGTGGCGTTTGCGTACAATTTTTCATATGATTTTACATACAATTTGTTGCCTGTCTGAAGTGGCCAGGTGAAACTCTCCTACGCTCTAAGTGGAATTGTGAATAATTAATTGGGATGACACCTCTGAGATAGGGACAAATGAGGGGTCGGTCCTTTTTCTTGCTTCCTTTGTAGTGCTGCGAGGGTTTGGTCATCTGCATTTTTTTACATTTGGGGGGTTACATTTGTTCAGCATATTGATGCAGGAAGAGGACGTTTTTAAGGTGTCTGCTGCCCTCTTTGGGTAAATGTGTGGCATTACAAACTCAAGAGAGAGAGCGAAAAGAGTTGCACTCTTTTTGCAGGCTCCTTGATAACAAAATAAATAACTTTTTCTGGAAGTCTATAAGCAGCGAAGATGTTCACTTCAGTTGTCTTGGCTGTAGTGGTAGTGGCCTTAGGATTTACCTTAAACCACTTTGATTATGTCAACGTGTAGGCCTTCATGTGAAAGTAGGCTATGGTTTATCTCTCTCATTCGACGTGAACCCTATATGTACCCTTCAACTCAGAACATCTATACTATACAAAATTCCATAAATTCCAAAATTTTACTACATTTATTGTTACTTCTGCTAAATTATTGGACAAGTTGTAAACAGTATACAAAGTTTTCAGAATCTTTGTCATTTTATTTAATTTATTTTTTGTTGACATAATATTTTTTTTTTATATGTTGGCTAATATCAAGTTACTAGAGTTTTAGGATAAACTTAGTATAGTGGCAGTCCCCGTAGTAAATTGAGGTTAAGTGCCTTGCACAATCCAAAACGATTTAGTTTAGCTTTAACTAGCTTAGCATAGCCTTAGAAATAACTCTGGACAATTTTGCAATGAATTAGCAAATACTGAGAAAGTTGTCAGGCCAACTCCGAATTCCAACATCAGTTCTGCATAAGCAAACATTACTTACATTTTCTAATTGTTCAGTAATTGTTGACCTGCAACAGGCTGAAGTTATAGAGGTGATGTTATAGATGCATAATAAAGATAATATAATAATATGATAATACAGAGTGTAATATTGCTTCAAGTGTGTGGTATTGAACAGTGAACCTAGTCCTGTTGTTGAACTTGGTTCAGGACACGGATGGCGTAGGGAAAGGATCTACTTCTCATTCTCTCTATTTTGGACATCAGGGAGCAGAATCATTTCCCTGACCGCAACAAAGAGAAGAGTCAATTTTTAGGATGGCTGAGGGCTTTCATGATCTTCCTGGCTTTGGTCCAGCATTGTTTGCTGTAGATGGACTGCAGGTCAGGGCGTTTGATGTGGGTGATGCACTCAGCTGATCGCACCACTCTTTGTAGAGCCAGTCTACAGTATCTTGTTTTGTGCAGTTTCCAAACCAGGCTGCAATGTTTCCTGTCAGGATGCATTCAATGGTGCAGGTGTAAATGTTTTTAGCACCATAGAGGGCAGATTAAAGTAATTTAAGCGCCGAAGGTGGTAAAGATGCTGACGGGCCTTCTTCAACATGGTGTTAATGTGGCAGGTCCATGACAGATTGTGTGAGATGAGTATGCAGAAATAACAGAATCTCTCCACTCTCTCAACTGTGGCCCTGTTGATCATAATGGGGTGGTAGTTCCTCACCTGCTTTGTGCTGAAGTCCACTATCAGCTCCTTTGTCTTGCTGACATTCAAAAGGAGGTTGTTCTCCTGGCACAAGTCCTCCATGCCTTTGATCTCCCGAGATAGTCCCTCTCGTCTTTATCAGAGATCAGGCCCACCACAACTGTGTCGTCAGCAAACTTGACAATGGTGGTGGAGTTGGAAGTGGCCACACAGTCATAAGCTTACAATGAGTACAACAGGAGGCTTAAAACACAACCCTGTGGGGCTCCAGTGCTGAAAGTATGGGGGGTGAGACATGTCTGCACACCCTTACTGCTTGTGGCCTGTCAGTCAGGAAGTTGGAGATCCACCAATGCAGAGATGGGCTAAATCCTAGGTCCTCCAACTAGGGTGAGTTTAGAGGAAATTATAGTA
Source organism: Xyrauchen texanus (assembly GCF_025860055.1). Classification (NCBI taxonomy): domain Eukaryota; kingdom Metazoa; phylum Chordata; class Actinopteri; order Cypriniformes; family Catostomidae; genus Xyrauchen; species Xyrauchen texanus. The sequence continues at coordinate 8,459,939 of NC_068286.1, read as the reverse complement.
TTAAAAGCTGAACTGTAATCATCAAACAGCATTTTAACATAACTTCCTCTTGTTCAGATGATTTAGGACTGTGTGGAGGAGATGTTTGATGAGAAATTTGGAAGGAAGCGAACTGTAACAGGGTGTCAGGTAATGAGGAAGTGATGAAGTCACTGACCAGTCTTTCAAAGCACTTCATCACAACTGAGGTCAGTGCTACAGGACGATAGTCATTAAGGCAGGTAGGTTGGGGTTTCTTCAGGACAGGATCAAAGATGGACTGTTTAAAGCAAGTTGGAATCACTGACTATTCCTGGGAGAGGTTGAATATCTCTGTGAGCACCGGTGCTACCTAATGAGCGCAGACTCTGAGGACCCAAACTGAGATTCCATCAGGTCCTGCTGCCTTCCTGATGTTTTAATGCTCTCCACATACAAGCAGCCGTTATTACTTTTAGAGAAGCATCAGCATCATAGTCCGTTATTGTTCTCAGTCCCTGCCACAGACTTCTAGAGCCACCCTGTTGAAACTGTGACTCCAATGTCTTCCCGTAGCACCACTTTGCCTCCCTCACTGCACTGCGTGTGTTGTAAGATGCGATTTTGTCATTTTCCATGTTCCCAGTGGAGAGCCCTGCTTTATAGGCAGCTGTGCAGGATGACAGAGCGTCGCAGATGGATTTATCCACTCACAGCTTCTGTTTGGGTAACATCCTGATGGTGATTTTACAGACTGTATCATCTACCAGTTCCCCGATCAGTCCCATGACTGCTTCCGTAAACACGTTGACGTCATCAGAGCTGTGCCGGAATATGTCCAAATCTGCGTCATCTAGACAGTCTTGCAGATTGGCCACTGATTGGTCTGTCCAGCATGCGACCTCCCTTTGAATCGGAGCTTCTTTTTTCAGCCTTTGTTTGTATTTGGGTATGAGGAAGATGGCAACATGATCCGATTTCCCAAACGGTGGTAGAGACTGTGCTTTCTAGCCTTCTTTAAATGGGGTGTAACAATGATCTAGAGTCCTGTTGCCTCTAGTAGGGCAGGTAAGGTAGTTTTAGATTGGCGCTGTTAAAGTCCTCCATCACAATGAGCGCAGCATCTCGGTGATGAGTCTGATGCACAACAAGAGCCTTATGTAGTTCACATAAGGCAGTGTCCATGTCTGCCTGAGGTGGTATATAAATGGCACTTACTATTCTCAAGGTAGAAAGGGCGACATTTGATGGTCAGAAGCTCCAGGTTGGGTGTGCAGGAACGTGTGAGAGGTTAGTTCGAATATCTGAGATTATATGACCAGCTGAATGTTACTAGCTTTATTTTACAGTAATTTATCCCTGAAATTAGACCCTTCACAGAGGGATAATTTAATTAGGGCAGACTGCGAATACCACATTTTAATTATGACATATTAGTAATAGATCTCCTGTTTTGTTGTGATGCTCCATTTATGCTCCCTTACAAAAATGGAGAGTTCATGGAAAATTTGCTTCAAACTTGACACAAATTCGCCACTGATCATGTTCACCTGTAATTGAGATTTGCGGCAAACTTGCAGCAAATTATCCATTATTGCCAAAGGTTTGCTGCAAGAGTTGCAAACGTCTAACAAACATTTGCTCTGTTTCACTTTGCAAAGTGACAAAATTGTGGACTAGATTGTTTCAATTGTCCAAATTTTACTAATTCTTTTTATATGCAAATTTCCTGTAGCTCAACTGGTAGAGCATGGTGCTTACAACTCCAAATCATGGGTTCAATTCCCAGAGAACACATAAACTGATTTTAAAAAGTATATACACAAAAAAAACAATGTTAAGTTCCTTTGGGTAAAAGTGTCTACCAAATGCAAACATTTTAATATAATTTTTTTATTTAGAATACTTTCTCCTGTTCCAGCTTTTATGCAGACACAACATTTAGCAAGCCAATCGTAGGCTGATTTCCCAAAAAGTGTACCTGTGGAGCTATCAAAATATTGCTCTGTTTGTTCAAGCATCCGATCAGCCCAACATAGCAAGTTTGGCTCAACCAATGGTGTGAGTTTGGGAGGGACTATCTGTTTGTGAGAGGGAGCATTCAGGGAACCTGTTTGAAAATAATTGTTATTTGATTTAGGATGCTAGTGGGGCAGAAATTGTTCCTCACCTTGAATTGTAATGCAATGCAAAGCAAACATTTGCCTTTATTTGTTTGAAATGGACTACTTAATTTCTTAAGTTTAATAGCCTACTCTGTTTAAATTATTGCAGGAAAACCAGAGAATAACACCCTTAAATGGAGAGAAATCCCTCTGTCCTTTATATAATGGCTATGTTTCCCTAATCCCTGTTGACTGTGGATTATTGGTTAACACCACTAGCTTTTCAGCAATTCTGTCCGTATTCGCTACCTCTTGCATGCATCTGTTCACTAAGGGACTCCTTTGTGACCATGAGAATGCAATTGGCAAGATGGGACATCAGATCTTGCTTTAAACCAAGAGAATGGCTAACACCAAAGTCCTTCGATGTGAGATAAATCGGGGAGAGGTTTCACTGTTGTCTATTTTCTGAGATCCAACCCCTTGATTGATGTTGCATGGTTTTCTGCACTGTGATAGTTTTTGACACCCTTGTCACCAGCCACTTTAATTGAAATTCAACATTATTTACACCCCAACCATCCACCCACCCATCCAGATCCCAATTGCAGTCTGTGGGGTGGATGAAATCTGTTTTGAACTGCTGCACATGATTGCTGCATGCAAGTGGATATTTTACGATTTACACAGTTTATTTTATTCTGACGGTTACATCAACAACCACTGGGTTTCCTATTTGTTTTCTGTCAATTTTTTTTTTAATATTTTCACCTCATTAAAAACTGAGAAAATCATGAATATATTATCAGCAATGAATACTGTATACAGTGGTTAAATTAAGTAATTCACCAATTTTGATGTAACTGATGTCCCATAATTTCATAAGTAAGGGATAATGCATGACTATATGTGCGTTAAATGATTTTTTTACACGGCTCTCAGAAAAACTCGATTCTGATTGGTCAATGGTGCCATCAAGCAGTCTAATATTTGTAACAACTGCACATCCATGTTTCAGACCGCTCATCCGGGTGTTACAACCCCAATCATGTGAGCGTAACAAATAAAAGGAGGAGACGAGCATAATTAACAAAATAGAAGCATTATATTAGAGAACACACATGACTTGCCAAACTACACAAATTTCTCGAGCCAAAAGAATCAACAATAAATTAGTAAGAACTGCATGTTGAATTGAGCCCAGAGTGAAACGAGACTCAACAACCTCTGGAAAGGAGGTGGGTTAAATAGACTGGGAAAACTGCACACCGGTATTCCCAATCACTCTTCAGCCCAGCAATCACCTGAGATCACGACACACAAAACACACACAACATAAGAAAAAGAAACACTTGCAGGTGGCAGACTGACAGGGTCGTAACACGGGTTCCTGCTTCACCAGCGTTCCTGCTTTCCGGATCATTGTGCGATCTCTATAAGTAAGTTGATAAAATAATTTAAACTCAAATAAATGTTTCATATGCATTTATTTGGCAAACAGTCTTGTATTAAAAGGCAAAACGAGCAGTCAGATGTTCAAGATTTCCAAAATAACACCAACAGAACTTCGACGCAAACCGGAGGTGGATTTCATCTGTTCAGCAATTTCGTTCTTGTCACGTAATTACATAACTTCAATGGAAATCAATATTTTAAATCCATGTGCTGTATTTATTTCCTTGGTTAGTAGCCGTGTTATAAGCAATATAATGTACTGTAAAATAAACGCATAATAAACCCAGACAGGGAGATGGACATGTATCACCATGAAGGGGATTATTTTGTGTTAACAAACAGCTGCCTGTGCATTATCTCTTACATAAATCACGACCTGGAGGCGAGGAAACATTATGATTAGTTGAAGCTGTCGTTCATTTCTGAAGCGCAAATTTAAACTGGACGAATAACAATAATGGACAACATTATCTGCGGGTCATTAGATCTAGAGCCCATTCTAAATCAGACATAGAGCTATAGAGCGATAAGATGACATTTATTTGATTGAATTAATAAAAAGCTGCATAACAATGGGGGGGGGTATATATATATATATATATATATATATATATATATATATATATATATCACACACACTCTGTTTACAAATGTACAATCCAGAAATAATAATAATAGCCATAAAATGTAGAAGGGTTGGCATTCCTAAGAACATGTCATATCAATATTTTATTCTTTGTACCTTTAACATTAATGTAGAAAAAACGACATTGCGCATGTGACAGCTGTAAAAGCTGCACTTACATGATGAGGGTTAAAACCAACTCTAATGTTTTGAAACCTGTAGACTTTGACCTCTGAGACATTGGTATTGTATCCATTAAGGCTGCATAATTGATTGAATTACTATTACAATCGTGATGCGGCCTTACATGATTGGTTGAAGGCTGTGTTGAGGGCCGTTTATAGGAATAGGTGAACATTTTCCTGTTTTGCTTCACAGTTGACTGTAAGGATAGTTTACCCAAAAATGCTATCCCATGTATGTATCAGCTGAACACAAACAAAGATTTTTAGAAGAATATTTAAGATCTGTAGGTCCATAAATGTAAGTGAATGGGTGCCAAAATGTTGAAGCTCCAAAATCCACATACGGGCAACATAAAAGTACTCCAGACAATGTGATTAAATCAATGTGATAGATGTGGGTGTGAAACAGATCAATATTTAAGTCATTTTACTATAAATAATACTTATACTCAGTCAATCTCCATTTTGCCTTCACATTCTTTGTTTGTTTTTGTTGATTCACATTCTTTGTGCATATTGTACTTTGGGACCGATCAGGTGAGGACTGGCCATCGGGAGAACCGAGCGGACAGGTGGGTCGGCAGCAAAATGAGCCGCGATAAGCTAAAATGAGCCACCGTGTTATGCAGAACGGACCACAAAAGGCGCCATGATATGCAGAAAAACATCCTGTGAAGCGTCAATGTTGCTCTAGAGGGCTTACACACTTTTGCTTCACTATGATCAAGGACTGAGTCCATCAATAGATTAAAGTCTCCTCACAATGTTATATCATGAGGGGTGTCAACGGTTTGCAACATCCCTTCAAGATTTATAAAAAGGTCCTGATCATCAACGTTAGGTGCGTAAATATTAGCCAGAATCAACATTTGCCCCTGAATGTCTGCTAAAACAATGATGACTCTTCCTATTTTTATCTTTAATCTGTTTGAGAAATTTGAATTGTTAATGTTTATTTATCAATATAATGTCTCCCCTGCTCTTACTTGAGCCAGCACTGAAGAAAACACGTCCACCCCATATCTTCCCAAATTTTTCAGCTTCCTGCGGGAAAAAATTTGTTTCTTGAAGAAACACTATATCATATTTATTACGTTTAAGAAAGATATAACCTTCCTTCTTTTTATGGGGTGCCCCAACCCATTCACATTCCATGTGGAGAGAGACAACCCACTCATATTGACATTTTACATTTTGATATAATAGAAAAAAATTAATTGTGTGTCAAAAGCAAAATTATAAAGACCACATTTCAACATTAGTGCAACAATAAAACCCTGAACTTCCCCCCGAACAAAAGATCGGGGGCCATGAGAAACTTTTACAGCAAAGGACCAGCACTGCTTGTGGTACTGCAGGGCTTGATTTCATTTTGGAGGAAGGACAATGGAACAAAAATGACTTAATGAAGGTATCAATGCCAATCTCTAAACCAGTTACTACTATAGTCTATTTGCCTGCTAGCTAAGTTATAATGATTTCCACCTTTTAACTTTATCTGATATGACTTACAATTGTTATGTCTAATGTCAGCGTTGCCTAACTTTTGTAACGTAATTTATTTATAGCAATTGTTTTCAATAACTCAAAACAACAGCAAAGATGTGCTACTTACCTGCTAATAACACATATTTTTTATATCTGTCTTTTTCTTCTCTTCATCATTTATTTATTTGTATTACATTTTTTTGAGGGGATAGGGTGAGTTTTGTTGTTGTTAGTGACATTCGCTCCGATAAGTTGATCACCTGTAACCATGGTTACACCAGTACTGCTCAAACCATCAGATTCATAAGAGCAGAGCCATAGCCCAGCCATGTAATTAGTAAAACAATGTTCCTGCGCAAGTAATTTGCAGTTCTGTGCTTCAAACGCTACAGGGCTAAAGATTACATAGTATAGCTGAATTTACTGTTTACAAACAGATGCCCCGCCCCTTCCGGGGTCTTTTGGTTATCCAGAAAAGAACTGCTGTGTATGGGCACTTCACTCAGATTGCGCTGAAACTGCACAAAAAGTGCTGTTTGTGGGGTTGAAACACCCCGTTTCCCACAGATTGTTGGAGAGTGGGGCTTCTTTAAATTTCAGGAAAACAGGATTTTACATAAATTATGAACATTTACAGGTCATCATCATTGTTAACGCATCTGCTCTATATACACAATTGGTTCACAGCAGCTATTAACTTTTTAATGAAGCAATTACGTAAACTCTGATTGTAAATTATTTTTTTAATTTCTAAAATGCTGTCGCTGTGACAGATATGAGGTCAAATATGATCTAACAATGATCCTGATCAATCAACCATATCTGATCAAGATAACCATATGATACAACAGGAGGAACAGATCCTGTCTCCAACACCGCAGCGCATGGACTATTTGTGCTAATGCTAAAAGAATTTCTTTGCATTTCTTTTGAATACAGTAAATAATATTATTCAATCGAAAAAGTTTTGATATGGAATATGATCATATTGGTGTAATATTATTATTATTTATTCTATGTGAGTTAATAATTTAAGCAGTAAAGACACATTTTGCATTTCTAGTGGTAGTTTTTATTCATATATATCACATTTCTTTCTTTAGAAGCGTGTTAAACACGTAAGGATGTGTATTCATCAACCTGTTATATGTCCGACATAATCATACCGGCTCATTGAACCAAGTTTAAACTTGTTTTTTTATTTTTCTGAAAAGAACCCAGATAATGTATTCACTGTAAACCATAGATAAATCAGTTATAATAACTTTTATCAACATTAAAAGACATTTAATGTTTTACATTCTGTAAAGCTTATTAAAACTGCAGCACTGCTTATTTCCACCATTGAAATCTGCTGCTTGAAAGAACCCGGAAGCGCGGTTTCCTGAGGTGTGACGTCAGAGTAATTTCATCTATAGCTTTAAGACAAACATCCAGCTAGCTAGCCAGATAGATAGCCAGATGAACTGTCAGAGAGAGAGAGAGAGAGAGCAAACAGATCATGGGCCTTTTGTGGGTTTGTTTACATTTGAATTTTTTGACAGGTAGAGTTTGAATTAATAAGCATTTTGTTTGTGTTTGATTGTTCCACTGTGCGAAAACATTAAGTTCGATAGATTAGAAATCATATAGCACACTAACTCATAACAGTTTGAAGGTCTTTACAAGTTTGATGGATATGGCTTGAAAGTTGTAGATAGTTTAAGAAATGTTGATCTAGTTATAGGAATTTTGAAAGAAAAGAAAAAACAACCTAAACAAAGTTTGCAGAATAACAGTAAATTGATTTTATCAAGCCACCATAATGAAATATATTGAAATGTACTATAACAGGGTGAAAGTTAAACCAAAACCAAAATACATTACATGTAGCTATTTTGTCAGTTGTATATATTCTGCTTGCAAATAAGGTTTGTTCAAAATTTTGGCACCAAATCACTGAAATATTAATTTGTGTTCTGCAGAAGAAAGAATCTCATACACATCTGGGATGTCAGTAAATCCTGAGAGAATTTAAATTTTTGGGTGAACTGTCCCTTTAAGACATATTCCATTGTGTTGTGTAACAGGGTAAGAATGGCAACATTATCACGCAGGAAGTCTGCATGCTGTTTCCGAAATTTCTCAGTGATTTGTGACAGTGTCTCACTGGAGATGCAGATCACTGACATTTTTCGACCTAATGGTCTGTCTGGGAGGGCTCTCACACTTTCTTGAAATTTCACTGTGATATCAGAGCTGACAAATGTCTATTGCTCTATAACAGTTACTATCAATGGCCTAGTGCTTGAACTTTTGATTGCAGATACCTGATTTGTTACATGTTTTCCTCAACTAAAATTTCCAAAATGTTGTTAAATTAGGCTGAAAATTGCTGTTTATAGTTATATCATGACCTATCTATGAACTATATATTCAGTACCTATATATATATATATATATCATATAATATCATATATATATTAAATTACAGTATTGATATATATATATATATATATATATATATATATATATATATAACTGAGAATGACCCTTAAAATTATTTCTTGTAATAGACTCCACCAGAATTTAACTTAAAGTCATTCTGAATATTGTAGCATCTGCTAAATTATTGCTGCTCATCATTCAAAAAGCATTAGACATGACCAGTAGATGGGGCTCATGTAAAATCTTTGAAAAAGTTCTTGCTAGCAGTATAAAGTTACTTCGGGACATGGGTGATTTTTTTCAGCAGAGCTGTCTCCTCTGATGTCTTAATATAGACATATACTAATATATTTTTTCTCCTGATAGAATTAGTAAGATATACATATTCTCATATCAAGAGGACAATAAGGGGACTTGCATATGATTTTATAAAGTTTATTACAAAATTACAAAACAATACAAAACGACACAGTAAAAATATCAGTTAACCTACAGGTGTTACTCTTTTCAGATACGTGTACCTTTCTTGTACTGATGTTTTGCCTTTATTTCTTTAAGACAAATTATTTGTATAAATGAAAGTCATTTTTAAGGGTCAGATCAGGCAGAAATAACACGTTCTGTAACAAATACACATTATATTAACATTTCGCATTACATTAAAAATATAAGTTAAACAATTGAATACAGCTTAAATAAATTCATTTAAATACTGCTTAACATTCAGTTGTAATCATATTGCAGTCAGTGCTACAGTCTCACAGCAAGTGAATCTGAAATTGAATGCTTTAGCCAAAAACGTCTACATCTGGAAGTTACTGGCAGTGCTCCTGGAGCTTTTAGGGTCTCGTGATTTCCCTTCAGCTGCATGAGTCCAAAACTCTGATCCCAGGATTCTGATTGGACATCGGCGGGTCATGTGACCGGATGGAATTCAGCTCACAGGGATTCTAGAGTTTCCAAATCCCCCCTCTGTTCATCTGTCCTTTATGGCTTTAGAAACACTCAGACATCTTAACTGTGCTCCTGGTGCCATTTGTGTTTTTCCTGTTGCGATCAAAGAACATTTATTCAGTATTTGTGACAAACCCTTCCAGATTAAATCACTTTGTATTTATATTTCAAATGCACATTATTTTAATGCATAATATATCAAAAGATACACATTAGCAACAGAATTGTTTTTAAATTGACTGACATACTAAAGGTAATTTTACTACCAAATTGAGTAAGTGTGACAATAGTTATGTGCATTATAATTAGCTAATATTGTCCAGAATTAGTTGGTTATAACTGACTGAAAAAGCAAGCAAAATAATAAAGTACCTTTGCCAGCAATGCTGTAGGTTAATGCCCTGCCTGGTCTCTGGACTTAAACAGCGTTGGATTTGTTCTGTTGTTGTTGAAGGTATAGTTGAATTTACAGGTTTTAGTGTCAATCTGCAAACAGAAAAAGCATATCAAATGAATAAGACTCTTAAACTAAGTCTTGATTCAGTGATTTCATGTTAACAAAGTTTAAATGTATATACCTAGAGAATAGAAATACAGTGTGCATTTATTTAGCAGCTGTCAAATTCAAGGTAATTTAAATGCATATAGAACTAGCCTATAAATTGCATCTTATATATCATAATATTGGTACCTGTAGCTAATATAAACACATTGTAAGACCGGATAATGAAAATGCATCACATAATATTGCTTATTTATAGCTAGAACATTTGTATAACATGCTAAGGTTACACATTTAGTGACACTTACATGATTTCAATGTTGTTGCAGCGTGCTCTTCGAGGAAATATTGAGAATTCCACAACATCCTCCTTTGGGACACGCTTCTTCAAAGTTTTCAAACACCAGCACCTGTCAGGAACCGTTTGCGCTAAAACTGAGAGAGGAAATAAGGGTTGAAAGATTATTCGATGTTGCTAATATGCACCATTCTAAAATACATATTTCAACAGCAACATTTAACACATGCAACATTTAAAATGTGATTCCAAGAACACTTTTAGATGAAAAGATTTAGAACTATCGTTGATGGCTTACCTCCACTTAACTGGATACAAACTACTACAACCAGCAGCAGAAGGAGAGTTTTGGGTAAAAATGCCATCATAAACAGAGTGTGAGGGAAATGAATAGGTTATAAATCCAGAGATGATCAGCTCCAACGGTTCGTTGAGATTTCTGTGAAAGTGAAAATGTGTGTGGAGCTTAGAGTGAAAGTGTTGAGAGAAGATTCTCTGTTTTATAGCCCTAGAAAGGGATTCCCAGATATTCGGCATTTCCCAGCAGTCAAGTAGGTCACATCAGCGGAATTTCCAAATTCTCCCTGGCAGACCAGGGATAGTGAGCAAGTGCTAGAGAGAGAAATGGGGGAGGGGGAGAATAAGAGCAAAAGTACAGACCTAAAGAAATGCATGAATGATATGAAATGCTGACTCACAGATGCGCATGTTGATTTGCAAAGTGAGATTAGACAGAAAGATTGATTATATATTGAATAGAATGGCTCACTGTAACAAAGGTTTTGCCTGTTAGTCTAGAAATGTACTGTATGTGGTAAAATCAAAGTAATTATTTAATATTCCAGAATAAGCTTTAAAGCTTGGGTACAAAACCAATTACACATTTTGAAGACACTTATACCTGAAACAACATAGGACATAACATTTACCAGCCTGATCTTATGAATATTAAGTGACCAGTTTAGTGCCTTATTTCATGTTTTGCTGCAGTTTCCCATATCCAGAAAAGAGAGTGAAATGGTGTCATATCAGATGAGGTTTTTAAGGTGAATATTAGATTGAGGTTTTTATGAAAAACTAACCCTAACCCAGAGATGGGGATTCGAGTTTGAGACTTTTTATTGACTTCAGACTCGACACATGGACTTGTGAATATTTCAAAAACAACTTGTGTCTTTTCACCTTAATTATTAATATCTTAAAGGAAGAATTTGTGGTTTATTTGTATGGTTTTATAACATCTGCGTCACATTTCCCATATGTCATCATCGATCAGACCCTTATCGTAGAATTTGATTAAGTATTTCCGCGTAAACCCAGAAATGTGTTAAGAGTCCCATTTTATAGACATAGTTTGTATAAGTGAACAACAGTTCCTGGCAGGTCTGGTCTGTAATACTACATTGAAGATGAATAATACCAAGAAATTGTCCATGTATTCAGATTGTCCCTTGTGACATCCTTCATGATTTTGACAATACATGCTTTTTGAGTTATTAATAATAATAATAAAAAAAAGTGTAGCCTATATCCTTTCTTTCCTGATCCATGACTTATAAAAAATATAATTATTTTTATTTCTGCAATTATTTGTCTTCTTTATCTTATTCATGTAAACATCTGTGTTGGTTTATATGTATTTCTTTAAGTTTTTTTTTAATTATTATTATTATTTTAAAGCTACACTATGTAACTTTATTTTTTGTTAAAAATCGGGACGGATTTCATGCTAAATTGAATATACATATGTCATTCGCCTGTGCGTGTTGATGTCATATCCGTACACAGAGAAAATTAGCTCGGGTACTGTAGCATGTGTGTGGGAGTAGCGTGAACCATGTGTGTGTGTGTGTGTGTGTGTGTGTGTGTGTGTGTGTGTGCAACTATACATATATAATATCAATAAAATATCTTACCAGGGTGTGAAATTCAATAAGTATTCTGTAATTGGTGCAGACCTTTTCACTTGCTAGCACACATGTGTATTGTTTTTTATAATGGCAATAATTTATTAAAATAAATACTTTAGTCCTAGGCCAAGGACATGTGAGTCTTGAAATGATGTTGACCACTGTTACAACCTTGGTCTATGTGGCCAGAATACCCTGCAGTTATAAAAACTTTACAACTTTTTACCTTATCAGACTAGCAATCATTGTGTCTAATGTTAACGAACGTTGCCTAATTTTTGTAACATATTTTATTTGAAAACAAGTCAAAGCAAAAGCATCAGATATGGCACTTACCTGCTCAGATGACATGTTTTCGGATATCCGTCTTTTCCTTTCTTTCATTATTTATTTGTCCATTCGCTCTGATAAGATGCCCTGTATCCATGTGCACAACAGTGCCTTGAAACACATTCATCTGCACAGAGGAGCACAGCCGAAAAAGTTATATAGTGTAGCTTTAATTGTTTGTTTGATTTTCATTCACCTGTACTTCTTGTTTTTATGACTCAGTGAATCTATTCATACATTGTTGGATCTGTGTAGTTGTGTTCATATTATTGAACATTTATATTGAACCTTCTGTTTTCAATTAAACATAATCCACCGTTTTAGAACAATGTGTGGACATTTCAGACAGTCCCTTACTACACCCTCCACAATATTAGCCTGTTTCAGCACAATATTTGGATATTTCAGATGGCCCCTTATCCACCATATGAAAAATGTCCAACTTATGTCAATGTTATTAATGATCTGGAACGATTTCACCATGATGTCATCTAGCCAGCTTACGAAACAAACCGCATCCCATTCTGATTCGATAAGGGACGCATCATTTCATATTTAAATACGGGACGATCCTGTATGCAATAGATGTAGGTCTAATGAATTATCATGAGCAAAGAATGGATGCCAGATAAATAAACATTTTTCATCCTTTCATTCTCACTGTATTTTTAATCGCTTTCCACTATTAATTAATCTACAAACAAATAGAGAAAAACTAAAAGTTTATCCAGTCAGAATATATTCTTTGATTCTTACAAGTGAAGTGTGACAACTGTTTCACAAATCGCATGCCTGAAGCCGAGCTCGTTAGCCGAAGCATCATGTGATTCTGAGCTCCACCCCCTCAGGCCTTCAGAAGTTCTACAGAATCCTCAACAGAGCAAATGAATGAGCAACTAAAGTCAGATTGTCAGAATCATCAGCCAATCAGATTGACTGATTTGTTCTTGGTGGGTGTGATCTTTAGGATATGTCCCGGTCGATGCCTTCTAGCTGGCCTTGAGTGACGCAATCATGCTTTAAGTGACATACGTATTTCAAGAGCGAAAAGCATAAGATCAAGCTGTCTGACGAGTCGGCTGTCATCACTGCTGGTATTGCCGTTGAATAGAAACGAGATGTTCTGCAGGACTGTGTGATTTCACAAAACAGTCATGCTGCAGTTAAAATTTGGCTTGCTTGAGCATTAAGTGTCCTTTCAAGTTCTGGCTTTCATGCTTGGACGTGTTTTTAAAATGTCAATTGGCTTTGCTAGTTACCTGCGACATAATGTATGATGCCCAAAGGCATAGGGTGTCTTATTCATTGTGAAAGTGTGTTTTCTTAATGGCATGAATCACACTGAAGGCCTAAACTTTAAATGCATGGCACGCCACTGCTCATGACAGTAGATGACTGTACACCCTTGTGGCAGTTGAGGATGCAATACATACTTGCGTTGAGTTACAAATTGCACTCTAAAACATTTTGGAATGCAACAATGCACAAAATCGAGTTGATGTTTCGGGCTTACAGTGAGTTCAAGATATTCATTATATCAGTACATGCCTTCTCTTACTCCATGCCCTACCAGTTACAGTCCAGGACTACAGTCTTATCAATTAAAGTCATTTTTAAGGGTTGGATTAGGTTGAAATATTAATTTAGGGTAACAACAGCACATATCCACTTTTTACAGTGTAGAACAAAATTAGTCTAGAAATGACTATTGTGGCCCTGCGATGGACTGGCGACCTGTCCAGGGTGTCCCCTGCCTTTCGCCCAATGTTAGCTGGGATAGGCTCCAGCCCCCCGCGACCCTATACACAGGATAAGCGGTTGATGATGGATGGATGGATGGATGACTATTGTGTATCATGTCATAATAAAGCTGCATGTGCAGAAATTTGTTTGAAATCAATATTTTCTGGTGAAATTTATTTTCTTTCCATGGATCTCACATATCAAGGAAGTGGCAATGCAGATGACTCAAGACTGAAATAGAGGAGAGAACATTTAATGCTGGCTTCATGATGCATTTCCATGTTGGAACATGCACAACCCCTGCAACAATAGATTACTGTTGTTTGACAAGTTGAGACAGATACATGATAATCATGCTGTCTGGCAATGAACGCTTATGGCTTATTTGGAGGTGATATAGTGTCCGTTCCTCTATTAACATTTTAAATGAAAATAATCCATCTCCTCTTGTTTGCTAAGTACTTAAGTATTAAATTAAATGTTTCAAATTTTAAAGGGATAGTTCACCCAAAAATGTAAATTATCTCATCATTTACTCATCCTCATGCCATCCCAGATGTATAGAACTTTCATTCTCCTGCAGACCACAAATTAAGATATTTAGAAGAATCGCTCAGCTCTGTAGGTTCGTACAATGCAAGTAAATGGTGACCAATATTTGAAGCTCAAAAAGGCAGCATAAATGTAATCCATATGACTCCAGTGGGTTCATGCATGAGAACAGACCAAAATATAACTCCTTTATCACTATACATTTTGCCTTTGCAATTTTTCTGCACGATCATGATTTCAAATTCGATTACACTTCCTAGTGATTGACGCATGTGTAGAGTGCTAGATGGCGCTAGTAAGTGTAATGACGCTTAAAATCCTAAATGTCAAGGAGAATGCTGATGTCAAGATATATAGTGAAAAATTATAAAAGCATGGATTCAACCACTGGAATGCATGTATGTGCTTTTTGGAGCTTCTGTGTTTTGGTCACCATTCATTTGCACTGAATGAACTTACACAGATGAGATTTATTTTTCTCAAAATCTTGGTTTGTTCTGCCAAACAAAGAAAGTCATATACATCTGGGATGGCATGAGGGTGAGTAAATGATGAGAGAATTAAAGTTTTTGGGTGAACTATCCCTTTAACTTGCTAATATTCTTCAAGCGTAGCATAAAGATAGTAATTCCCTTTTTACTACACTCTTTTGCTTTTGATGTTGTTGTGCATGTGCTGTTTTTCCTTTGGATTAAATATTCAAAAATGAATTTGGTTCAAAGTACTGAAAACCTATGTGTGGCACCTACTTTCAATTCTAGGAAAAGGATTAACAGCAATGAACTATCGCATTAATGCACTGCTGCACTACTGAAAGTCATTTTGTACTACAAATATGACGTAAAGTCCTACGTTCTGCTCTACTAATCACTTTGTTGTCTTGTTTTGAACTACATGTATTGTTTTGTATTTATTTGTTGATTACATTTCACTCAAATGTAAAGGCCTACCTGTTTAAGTCTGGAATTAAACTAAAGTAGACCAAACTAAACTTAAGTAATGTTAACCGAACCAAACCAAATCTGTTTACTTCACATAAGTGCTGCTTCTCATTTATAGAGATGAACTTGTTTTCAGTCTGCAGACATTTTCCATTTTATCCTCTGGTTATATTTTAAATAGCAAGCTACAAAACGGTTTCTTAGGGGATGTAGTGGTGTGGGTGGTGTGGCATAGTAACTGATGATCTTGGCTGGTATAGCTGTAAGCTGTAAGATCTTTACTGATCGTTCAAACCTTACAATTGGCAATTCATGAACTGGTGCAGACACAGGACTCAATTTCAGCAGTCTCCCAGTTATGCAAAGTCTCTAAGAAATAATTGATCAAATAGCTAGTAAATCCATAAACTGTTGATTCACAGAAGGATGCCATCGGCACATCCAATGGATCAGAAACTAGGTAGGTGGCCCATCCATCAGACAGGTCAGTCATGCAGTCATCATTACACATCCACACGGGATACAAAAATCCCCTTACGACTGAAGCAAAGAATTTAGCAAAAGCAAAACAGATTGGCTGTCAACATTAAAATGCACTTCCTATAAACAGGGTGCATAATAAGGCCTATAACTACTAATAAATAAATGAAAAATATTTAAATAAAATGAGCTATATTACATGAGCTGTTTTTCTTTTCAATTGATAATAAATATTAGCGCCTGACAAATGTAGTCAACACAACATTTTGAGTACAAAATTAAGTACACAAACAAAAATGTTCTTTCCACCAAAGGATGAATTAAATATAAATTCAGCAGATTATGGCAAAATTATGACATTGTAGAATGATTTATTGATTGGATACAATCAAGACCTCTGAGGTGAAATAGGTCAATATCACCATTTGTTACTTTCCACAATGTTACTTTCATTCTTCAGGCTTATTTTATATTAAATAATAGTTTACTAGAGCTAATAGTAGACTTTTGGCTCTAATGCTTCAAAAAGCTATGTAGCACCAAAGTGTACCCAGTTCACTGAAAAGTGCCACAATCTAGCAAAAATAAGAAAAACAGACTCATGTCTGAAAACGATGGTGTGACAGGGCGGAGGGCGGGGCCGGGTTGTGATTATAAACACCCGGTCCCTTATCAGGCTAATTAAGCCTCCGAGAGGGATAAAGGCCGACTGCGGAAGATGGTGCGGGAGAGAGAGATTGTTTATGGACATGTCCGTCGTGTGTGTTTGTGTCTTTTGTTCAAGTTAATCATTAAAATATTGTTTATATCGCCAGGCCGGTTCTCGCCTCCTCCTTTCCATTGAACTGGTTTACACTGGTGCCGAAATCCGGGAAGGAGGAGGGATACGCCGAAGTGGAGTTCTCGCCACGACCATCCACCCCAACGGAGCAGCCGCGAGGGGAGAAGGGGCTCCTAACCTACCGCCTAGAGTGGTCAGGGCCGCTGCCAGGGGCGGAGGAGTCCCCTACCGGCCGCTGAAACGCGGCGGGGTCTGAGACCGCCGACCACGAGCGGGGAGAGGCTCGCTGCCGACCGCCTGGAGCGGTAGAACCGCTGCCAGGGGCGGGGGAGACCCCTTCTGTTCCCCGAGAACACGGGGGGCTGGAGGACTGCCTCCGATCCGCCCGGAGGGGCGTGGCTGTCGTCTATTAGAGCTATGGCGTATCGGAGAACTGGCGAGTAAGTGTTTTTTTTTTCCATCTCTCTCTCTCCTCTCTCTCTCTTACTGCCGATCCGCGTTGGCCTTTTCCCTCTCGTTTACATTTCATAGGGTTTTTTTGGGGGGTACCACACTGTTACAGAAAGTACCCCCCCACCCCATTTTTTATATTTCTGTTTCCCTCCCCGATTGCGGACGGTGGTGCGATGAGAGAAAGATCGTTTACGGACATGTCCGTCATGTGTGTTTGTTTGTCTTTTGTTTAAGTTAATCATTAAAATATTGTTTATATCGCCTGACCGGTTCTTGCCTCCTTCTTTCCATTGAACTGCTTTACAGATGGCAATCTGTGCACTCTGTTGCTTATTCAGTCCAGTTCTTTTTTCCTTATTTTCATCTGTTTGGAGCAGAGCAAGAAAATAGATTCTGTACGGCAGTTAGAAATAACTCCAGAACAAACCACCCAGAAAGCTGCTTATTGCTAAATAACTTGGCTATCTAACTCCTCTCTCTGACCTTTGACTTCTTAGTAATAACATCATGCATTTACTGTTAAAAACCTTTTGAAAGTTTCAGAAGAAAACCAAATACAGTCAAATGTTTGCATTACCAGTAACTTTAAGTAAATATACAGCAGAGCAAGATTGCAGTGAGTGTTGCGCTTGTGCAAGTTCTGTAAAACTCTGTTTGGCAGAGTGACAACATTCTTTTTTTGTTAAATAAATCACAGCCGATGTTTCTGAGAACTACAGCTGCTTAGAGGAAAACGAAACTTAACTGGCCTGTGTTTAAGGTTTGGCATTAAATAAAAAAGAAAGAAGAAAGACACATTAAAGAAATTCATCTTCTAACCAAGCTCTAATAATGTATTTATTACCTTGCATTATTCCTCATATTATTTACATTTACCCAAGCAGTATTGCAAAAATATGATACTGAATTTTAGTTTGGAGGAGTATATAAAATAGCAAGGAAAATAAATATCCTAATTTAAGATAAGTTTGAACTAAATGTTTTAAAACCAATATAAAACCACTACATTTATAGTTACTGAGATCTTGTGACAGTTTATTAGTTCTAAATCCAATTGTGAATCTTACAATATTGAATCAATTGAAAAGAAAAATAAATGTATCACATAGAAGAGGCTGTAACTATTTTAACTTGTGTTTTTTACATATTAGGAATAGCATACTAACATCCTACTATTTCTGTAGAGTATAGTATGTATACTGTGCACAGTATGCAAATGATATGTATGCATTAAATTGATGACAACATATGCCAATATGTGCAGTATACAACCAAGCACATTGCATGGAAAACTGTATCTCAAAATCCAACACACTTGACCTTCCATTTCCAGTGTGATGCATGATCCAGAAGTAATTACAGATGCAATTTTAACATCTAAATACAACTCATTATTTAATTAAATTTGAAGAACTAAGACATTTTTACATGCACAAAAATAAACATGGTAGAGGCTATTTGTACAAACGGCATATACTACTTTTTGCACTCACTGTTTGCACAAAGTTGTAGTGCAAATAGCCGTGTTGTGTGGCAGGTGCTATTTACACCTAGTGCAAATAGTCACTCTGAATAAATATACAAAACAATTTTTTTAGATGCCTCTCACATGCATTGTATTGAGTTCATGTGCCAAAAATGTAGTATACTTCGGTCATTATGTATTCGTTTTATACACAATGCCTTGGCTGAGTTCCGATTGGCATACTACCATACTAGCCGAGTAGCTAGTATTTCATTCCGAACACAGCCTCTGTCTTTTTTGTACTGCATTTTGCCTGGTGTCTTCATTTGCCTTCCTTTAAAACACAAAATGTATAATTTGCTTTTCTCATCATATCATACACACAACTTCTGGGTTGCTCTCAACGAGTTACGCCCCACCATCCTGCGCTTGTGCAAAAAGCCAGTCCAGAGGGTCCTGATTTGCAGACAGCAGGGCCGTTGAGTCTGTCATGGTCAATGATATGTTTATTGGTCCAATGATGGTCCAGGGTTTATAGGCTAGGAGAGTACTAGCAGTGGCCATTGATATGATGGGGTGTTTGGCCATGCATAATGGGGACTGGCGGGACCCCTGGAGGGGCCCGCTGAGGGGGTAGGTTGGTTTGGAGAGCTCTCGTAAGGAATCCATGTAGTCATCCAGACTGTGGGCCTGACTCTCATTCTCCTGGTGTTCTGTGATGGTGGGGAGGAGATCCACCGAGGTCAGGAGCTTCCTGGGCTTCATCCTGGAACTCAGGGAGTGATAGACTTATGAAAACACTGAATTTAGATTGTGTAAATATTTGATGAAAAGTGAACAGTGGAAAGCATCATAACATCCTCAAAACATATTGTATTTAATAATGAATTTCAGGATTTTCAGAATTTCAAGTCAGTTGTTTCTATATTCCAAGCTCCTTGGAATTGCCAGCCTGGTACAATATCTTTGTGTTTTAAGTATTTGTAATGGTTGGGATTTTACCAATTGATTTCTCTTTTTCTAAAGCCTACAGTAGACTTCGGTACTGATGTGCCGTATGCATAAAGTCGAAGGCTTAGCCTTTCAAAGTATATTCCATTTGACTGTCCACACACATGCAGGTGGTTGGCGCATGCACTCTGCGACTGCTATGAGATACTGGACTATTATTCTTCAGGAGTTCAGATGTATAAAGATGTCTTTATAGTCCATCAGACTCTCCTGTCTTCTCCTGTATCTCCTGTCTTCCTTACACAAGTGCTGTGGTCATGTACATCCACTGTCGTTGTTTCCACCTTCGTCTTCTGTTTACCGGCGATTATCTTGCAATTCTTTGTGAAAGCAATGGCACAATTGTGAGTGTTGCCACCTTGGGAACCCACTATATTAGTGCAAATAATACTGCGCATTCAGAGTATGTGTGGTTAGAAAAATCCAGCCGCACGTTTACGAAATTTACGTCAAGCGTCCTGAATCTCAGAATGCTATTCTACAATCTTTGTATAGGGTTTTTTATTTTTATCCTTCAACCGAGACAACATTTCTAACACTAACACCTAGAGCTTTCAATCTAAGTGCATCAAACTTGGCACAGACCTTCAGACTGTTCTGGAATATTGTGCTTTGTCTTTTCTAACTGATCAGACTTTCGGTATATGTTTTCAGTGGACAATAAAGAAATGGGGAAATAGACATTGATGGAATGTACAAATGGGCCAACAGAATGGGCTATTTATCATCTATCTCTCTGCCTACCTGCCTGTATCTATCTTTGTCTTGATGAACTCCTCTTTTTTATATATATTATACTACCATTTTAGCCTGCATGTATAACCCTACTATACTACAGTTTGGGCAACACCTTTTTTGAAAGACTCACCTGTGCTACAGAAGTATGTTTCCTTTTCCCTCGTTGTCTCTTGAGTGTTTACTGTCGGTCCAGATCTTGCTAAGACGACTAGTTTCATGCGAAGTTGAGTGGGCACTGTGCTCTGCTGGGGATTTAACACATAGTAAGTGACTTAAAATCCTCTGGCTCTGAGTTCGAAGGTACCAAAAATAAAGTAATACCCTGGCTTTGCTGCACACGTGTGTAGGTGTGATGTGCTGTGCATGTGCTGTTTTTATCAGCCTTTGAACGTGTTTTCAACAGGTAACATCGTGTTACACATTATACACCCCGTACTATCTGCAATGTTATTTGACTCTGATCTACTGTATTTCATTAACTTCTATACTTTTTTGTTTACTTTCATACATGTACTGTACGTTCTTTTATAATTTGCTCCTCTGATATATTCTGATCTTTAATTCAATGTGCATTGTGTAGTATTAAAGTCTTTAACCTTCATCTTCGGGTGTAGTAATAAAGAATTAGTATGGAGTGTCCACACTTTTGACAGATAATGTAGTTCTTCAAATTAGAGAGAATATTTTTGCATCTCTAAGATTCACTGCAGATTATTGCGAAACACAGTTCTGAATTTGTGCCATCTTTTATTAATCATCCAGACATTCCCACGTGCTAAAAAAACTGATACATGGTTTGGATGATTTAAGACACATGACTCCTATATAATCACTACCGTCTTGCTTCAGGGATAACCTACATTAATTCACCCTGTTACTTTCACAGAGCAGGTACTGTAGTTCTGTTTACAGCTTACCATGATAATTCATCAAGATTTCTCAACCATCTGAGTCAGATAACACATTTCAGCCTTTAACATGGTTAGATGACATAAACAATAGACTGCATGCACAAACAAGTACTTATGATGGCTCCGGCTTTTCTGGTCAAAACTTTCAGTGCAGTTAGTGTAGTAATATTGTAGTAACCATGTTTTTTTGCAGAAACCATAGTTTTAATGCAAGCAATAATATGAAGGTAATATAGTAAACATGGTTAATTTTGCGGTTACTGTAAAATTACAACAAAATACCATGGTGAAACCATGGTTACTGTAATAAAACCAAGGTTATTTTTTCTATGGTAAAGCTATGGTTAGGTTTAGGGGTAGAGGTTCATGTATTGTGTCTATGGGACTCTAAATAAACACAATATACACACTGTAGTAATGCCCATATACTGTATATGGTTTGAATATTTAAATATGGGTGCAAATAGTATCTGACACCATTTGCACCAGGGTGCAATTAGTATCTACCATAATTTGCACTGGGGTGTGAATATTATATTTATATTATTATCATTTCAAATATTGAATTTCCTGACATTTTCTCAGTTTGATATTGAGTTTGACAGTTTTTCTGGAAGAGTTTGATCAAATGTGGTGCAGAACTGACATACTTCAGCTTTAAAGGAATATTCCAGGTTCAATCCAAGTTTAGATAAATCAACAGAATTTGTGGCAAAATTGAGTTTACGCAAAAAATTTATTTTGCCTTGTCCCTCCTTTTCTTAAATTAAATTGATAACAAATCTGGATTACAGTAAGTCCATAAAATGGAAGTGAATGGTGCCAATCAATTAAATACTCACTGTTTCAAAATTATAGCCACTTGACTCAAATAATAGCATGATTTTAGTGTGATAAAATCTCTTATCTAACCTTTTCTTTAAGTTATTTCAAATTTTACAACTTTGTTGCCATGATGACCTAAGAGTATATCTTAAAACCCTAAAATTGACTGTTAAAACAACAAATTAAACTACTTTACAGCTCAAATAATACACAATTTTGAACAGAAGAATTA
The DNA here is from genome assembly GCF_025860055.1 of Xyrauchen texanus. Classification (NCBI taxonomy): domain Eukaryota; kingdom Metazoa; phylum Chordata; class Actinopteri; order Cypriniformes; family Catostomidae; genus Xyrauchen; species Xyrauchen texanus. The sequence goes on along the minus strand of NC_068286.1, from coordinate 8,437,570 downwards.
ATGTAAGTGCTTTTATAAAATCTTAAGCTTCACATTTCTTTTGTTTAACCCTCCAAAAATACTCCCCATTCACTTCCACTGTAAGTGCCTTACTGTAAGCTCAGTTTTTGCTTTTAAAAAAATTAAAAAGAAAGAATGAAAGTAACGTAGGGATGTAATTATTTTCTGTGGTTATCAAAATTATGCCACAAATGCTGTCAATTGAGCTTAACTTGTATTGAACCAGGAATATTCCTTTAAAAACACCATGAATCCAAGTGCATTAGAGAATTCAAGTTTTCGTGTTCCATCTGGAATTTCCAAAAGGTTTGTAGAATTCTCATTCACTCTCGTTTTCCATTTATGAATGAGGTCTGTGGTTAACATCACTTGAAGAGACTTTCACATTTCATTGCAGCACAACATAAATTTCACACAGTCATACCTCAAACATGAATTTTAAAGCCACTGGTGGTTTTTAAAAATGTTTATTTTAAAAAGTTGCTAATGTGCTGCAAAAATAAGGACTACCACAACCACAAGGAAGTGAGCTAATGCACTTGACAAAGTGGACAACTGTTGTATAGTCCATTAAAAGCCTCTTAAAATAAATACAAAATTGTTTTTAAATCACAGTTGTTTGAGATAATGTATATTTAAGGACAAAAATGTTAATGTTTCTTCAAGTTGTTAACCACAGGCCTTATTTTACTCGTAACCAATAATCGCTGTTCTAAAAACCCATTGGAAATTCCTGATGGGACTCATGGCGAATTAGCTTTCCAGGTTGGGTAACAAATTGACATCATGACTGAACAGCTCTTTGCCAAAGAGAAATGATTAAAGAAGTGTTCACTCTTCGTTGCATTTAAGAAAAGTCTTCAAGCTCTACGAGGCAGGAAAGGAAATTACTCATAGAGCTGGATCAGGACATGCGTGAAGAAAACACTCAAACATGCTTTTGGTCATACAGGGAATTTTTCCATAACTGGAGGGAGAAGATGCCAAGTGATTAACGCAGGACCCCTGGTGCTGACATCACTCAAAACAGATGAGGTAACTCTACATACTTAGAGCATAAGACTTTATCTGCCATCTTGGCTTGATTCTGGTAATGTGAGGAATTTCTGGAATTCTATGGAAGTAACTGCAGTGACTTTCTGAGCTCCCTTGAGTGTTGAAGAAGAGATCAAGAATGCTTTTCCGGACTCAAAGTCGGCTCTGGGGAACATCTGATGATTTCGTACTAACAGATTTCAATTTGTTTTCTTTTTTTGTTTTTATATGAAAAGCACACATAAGTCCTTAAAACCTTTTGCCATGCCTTTTTTCTGCTTTTTGTACTCCTGTTAGAGTATATGTGGATTTTATTGTTTTACTCTTTTCTCAGACCAAGACATGCAATCTTAAAATCTGACAATAATCCATCATAATTTATTAATTATGACATTTTAATTATATTATGAATTAGAAAAAATGATAACCTAAACCAGAAGTGAAATAAAGAAAAGAAAAATACACGAGAGAAATATGTTTCAGCTTATTTTAAGATTGACACATTTAAAATTGAATTGGGTAATTTTTAACAAAACAAATGAATAACACTTTAAAAATTTAGGTTTATTAGATTTTATTTTACAATTAAATCTGATGGAATGTTGTTATGCAATTGAAATTTGGAAATCTTAAAATTATTTTTTGAGTGTATTAATTGTGTAAAAATAATTTGTAAATATGTTATCTTTTTTTTTTCTTCATAATTTTGTGTAATTAGCATTGACAGTGCAGCGCATGCTTAAGATAAAATATAAAATGTCACACAGTCAAAAATTATTCCCGGCAAAAATAAGATTTAAACTAATTTATTTGAATTGGCTTCACTTTGCAAAGTATAACATTTATGAAAGCAAATATAGTTGCTTTCACATTTACCAAACTGTAATGTTTTAAACTTACACATTTTGTTTATTAAGATTTAAAAGTTTATACTCCTCATTCATTTTATTTAAATACGTGTATGTACACCATCTAAAGATTACTCTATGAAGTATGATGAAAATGAGCTGCATGATGCGTGTATATCCACGGTTAGTGGACAAACTAAATAAACAACTGAAAAGTCTGTTTTGAGGAAGTTTAAATTCATTGGGCAAAAGCACAATATTTTCAAGCTTTGCAATATATTTGAGGCTTTTCTAGATGTCGATGCATGCAGAACAGAGAAATATATTAGAAGTGGAGGGGCTGGTGGGGAAACCAGTTACATTGTAAAGCCTGAGCCATTCAAATGAACAAATCAGTGAAGCAGAATACAGCTCACCAATGTGGAACATAAATATTACATGAAGCAACCAGCCAAATACGAACGCATCAATTCACAGGCTTTGATCTGAAGCTCTGTAGGAACAGAGATACCAAACGAGGAGGAGGTTGTAACTGTGGGAGAAACACTTATGATTTTATTCTTATCGCCACAGTACAGACTCCAGCTGGGCAGAAACAGATTTAATTTCTTGGACATCACAGAATGTTTGCTGTAATTGCATTTTTATGTGATCCTTGTTGTTTGATGCACAGATGAGATTAACTTGGACTCGATGCACCTAAACAAAACAACAATCACAGACAAACAACATGACTGTTCAATGCAACCCTGATAACTTCACATAAGCACAGCGGGGTCAACAATTATTAGATAGATTTAATGAACAAGAGTGTAAAGTTGAGGTAGTTTTCACATGGGGAAAAAAACTTTAGAAGTAAAACTTTTAGCTATTTCTGGAACTCCCATCAGCAAGTATGAAACAGTGAACACCATGCCTTCGGACACCATCGGTCCATGCACCCTTTCAAAAGGGCAATCCTCTGAGAAACGTATAAATTTGAACCCATTACTTCCTGCAAGAACCCTAAACACTACCAATGGTTTATCCAGTAACCGAATCAATGGGGTAATGTCACAGGGCCACATGAATGCACAGGCTCACCTGGGCTGAAGCCCTGGGGCAAGGGGGCCCCTAACTCCCCTAAAGCCCTGGTAATGTGTTAAGACTCTTAATATGCATATTGAAGTACTTGGAGTAAACAATAGGATATTTTTGGCACTTTAAAAAAGGGTGCCTGTTCTCCAAATGTATATATGCAGTACAGATAATTGTTATAGTGTATGCTTGTCATTTGTAGACAATTAAAGATGGAGAGTAGGGCTGTGGAAATATATCGATTTTCAAATCAATTGCAATCTTCATGTGAGCAATCTCAATATAGATTCTTTAATCCCAAAATCGATTGAATAAAAATGTCTGTAATTAGCCACTGGCTGACATATTTTCAGATTTCACTGACCAGTGACTGAGTAGTATAGTGGTGAAGAAGTTTAGCACAGAGAAAATGTTTAGAGGACAGATGTTTGGAATAATGTAAACATTTTGCTGTTTCGGGAGGAAAATTGGAATTGAATTCACCAAAGTGACTTTCTACTGATCACAATGTATAGTCAGGACATTACTGATGCAAAAAACAGCACCATCACTATTTGAAAAAATATATTTTTTTTATAAAATCTAGACAGGCCCTACTTCCAGCAGCCATATCTCCAACACCTTATCCTTGTGTAATTATGCTAAATTGCTGATTTGGTACTATAAAATCACTTGCCATTATCTCAAACACAGTTGAAAGCAATTTTTCTTGTTAAATGAAGCTTAACATTGTTTTTGAGATTGTTTTTGAGTTGCCACAGTACGCAATAGACTGGCATGTCTAAATGTCAATATTAGGTCAAAAACAGCTTTCACTAGAAACTCAGCAGTCAATCATTTTTTGAAGAATGAAGGAAAATGCTTGAAATTGCCAAAGAACTGTCAGTTTGTCCAGATACTCAGGTGACATTTCACCCCACACTTCCTATAGCACTTGCCATAGATGTGACTGTCTTGTCGGGCACTTCTCACGCACCTTACAGTCTAACTGATCCCACAAAAGCTCAATGGGGTTCAGATCCATAACACTCTTTTCCAAATATCTATTGTCCAATGTCTGTATTTCTTTGCCCACCCTAACATTTTCTTTTTGATTTTCTGTTTCAAAAGTGGCTTTTTCTTTTCAATTCTTCACATAAAGCCTCCTGAGTCTTCTCTTTACTGTTGTACATGAAACTGGTGTTGAGCGGGTAGAATTAAATGAAGCTGTCAGCGGAGCACATGTGTGGCATCTATTTCTAAAAACAAGAGACTCTGATGTACTTATCCTCTTGTTTAGTTGTACATCTGGTCTTCCACATCTCTTTCTGTCCTTGTTAGAGCCTTCAGTTATTTGGCAATTTCAAGCATTGTATAGCCTTCATTCCTCAAAACAATGATTGACTGATGAGTTTCTAGAGAAAGCTGTTTATTTTTTTGCCATTTTTGACCTAATATTGACCTTATGCCAGTCTATTGCATATTGTGGCAACTCAAAAACAAACACAAAGACAATGTTAAGCTTCATTTAATGAGCCAAATAGCTTTCAACTGTGTTTGATATAATGGTAAATTATTTCTTAATACCAATTTAGCAATTTAGCATGATTACTCAAGGGTAAAGTTTTGGAGTGCAGGCTGCTGGAAATTGGGTCTGTCTAGATTTGATAAAAAATGAAAATTTTCCAATAGTGATGGAGCTGTTTTTTTACATCAGTAATGTCCTGACTATATTTTGTGATCAGTTGAATGCCACTTTGGTGAATTAAAGTACCAATTTCCATCCGAAAAATCTGTACAATATTCAGCCTTTGCCATGACAATCAAAATTGAGCTCAGGTGCACCTGTTTCCACTGATCATCCTTGAGATGTTTCTTCAACTTGATTGGAGTCCACCTGTGGTAAATTCAGTTGATCGGACATGATTTGGTAAGGCACACACCTGTCTATATTTTACACCGGTCCCATAGTTAATGGTGCATCTGAGCACAAACCAAGCCATGAAGTCCAAGGAATTGTCTGTAGACCTCTGAGACAGGATTGTATCGAGGCACAGATCTGGTGAAGGGTACAGAGAAATTTCTGCAGCATTAAGGTCCCAATGAGCACAGTGGCCTCCATCATCCGTAGATGGAAGAAGTTTGGAACCACCAGGACTCTTACTAGAGCTGGTCGCCTGGCCAAACTGAGCGATCGGGGGTGAAGGGCCTTAGTCAGGGAGGTGACCAAGAACCCGATGGTCACTCTGACAGAGCTCCAGTCTGTGGAGAGAGGAGAACCTTCCAGAAGAACAACAATCTCTGCAGCACTCCACCAATCAGGGCTGTATGGTAGAGTGGGCAGACAGAAGCCACTCCTCAGTAAAAGGCACATGACAGCCCGCCTGGAGTTTGACAAAAGGCACCCGAAGGACTCTCGCACCATGAAAAACAAAATTTTCTGGTCTGATGAAACAAAGATTGAACTCTTTGGCCTGAATGGCTGGAGGAAACCAGGCACTGCTCATTACCTGGCCAATACCATCCTTACAGTGAGGTGGTGGCAGCATCATGCTGTGGGGATGTTTTTCAGCGGCAGGAACTGGTACACATGTCAGGATTGAGGGAAAGATGAATGCAGCATTGTACAGAGACATCCTTTATGAAAACCTGCTCCAGAGCGCTCTGGACCTCAGACTGGGGCGAAGGTTCATCTTCCAACAGGACAACGACCCTAAGCACACAGCCAAGATACAAAGGAGTGGCTACGGGACAACTCTGTGAATGTCTTTGAGTGGCCCAGCCAGAGCCCAGACTTGAACCCGATTGAACATCTCTGGAGAGATCGGACAATGGCTGTGCACCGATGCTCCCCATCCAACCTGACGGAGCTTGAGAGGTCCTGTAAAGAAGAATGGGAGAAACTGCCCAAAAATAGGTGTGCCAAGCTTGTAGCATCATACACAAAAACAGTTGAGGCTGTAATTGGTGCCAAAGGTGCTTCAACAAAGTATTGAGATGTGAATACTCATGTACATGTGATTTCTGTTTCCGTTTTTTATTTTTAATAAAGTTGCAAAGATTTCAAACAAACTTCTTTCATGTTGTCATTATGGGGTATTGTTTGTAGAATTTTGAGAAAATAATTAATTGAATCCATTTTGGAATAAGGCTGTAACATAAAAAATGTGGAAAAAGTGACGCACTGTGAATACTTACCGGACGCACTGTGTGTGTATATATATATATCAAAAGCATGATACAGAAAGATACAGAATGTATCATGAGACAGGCATGTTGTTAATATGCCAGCATAGGCTTTTACATAAATGATTCAAACAGCAACTGTGGCTTTACTCAGAGTGTATCACAATAGATTTATGCTATTAAAGTTCAAAAACCTTTACTACACTACAATAAAATGTTTTACACTCATCCTTGTTATCACTATTTTCAGAATTTTAGAATAATAGTAAAGTCATCAAAACTATTAAATAATACCAATGTAAGAAATTGAATTAAAGAAACATTAAAGAATTCTATTATTAGCTTCTTCAAAGTTGGCACCGTTTGCCTAATTTTCAATCAGCTTCACAAGGTGCCTCCTAATTTTCCAGTACAAAGGTTCACTTAGATTATCTAGGGCAAGCACCAATAAAGAAGTCACTCCCAGTAAGATTAGGGTCATGCCTAATTTAAGAGTCCCAATTACTGTAAATAGGAAGTTTTTCACGGATAACCAGGGATTAGCTTTAACTTCCCTGATATATATGGAAAGAGCATTCAGCAGTGTGGTATATATTCCTTGTGTGAAATTGGATTTACTGTAAATGGTTAGGAAGGATAGCCTATAATACAGTTATTACTCTCACACTTGAAGAAGTTGAAAATAGTAATTATTAAAAACCAAACACTGTCATCTAGTGGCAACAATGAGACAGTGAAATGCTGAATACACTAAATGCCTTTTTGTACAGGCTTGATGGTGCAGTTAAAAGATTTAACTTGAAATAAACTTTCACTTTTAAAATCATGAAACATATTATCAGCTGACCACTGATGTCTTTATGAACATATCTAATTACTGTAAACAAGACTGTCAACATCCAGTCACTCCCATTGGGTGATACACAATACAAAAATAGGATAAGTTCTCCAATACAGGCAGAAATCTTTAACTAAATTAAGAAACACAAATCTTGACTCATTCTGGAAATGACATAGGCTAAGGTAGGCTACAGTTGCAAAAAAACAAATACACACACACACACACATTTAAACATGTAACATGGTTTGACACAAGGTGGCAATGTTGCATATTATTCTAGACTGCAAAAGTACATTTTGGTCTGTATACCTGAAATGGATTAATGGTTTTGGATGCAGGCAAATTGAAAGCCTTATTATTTTTATTATAGTGATGTTTAAGAACAACTGAATGAATTATGGATTTTGAATCACTATTGTCTCGAAAACTGTCCAAATATTTTTACAGCATGCGTTGAAGCTGTGATATAGGTAAGACCATTTGTGCTTGAAGTCTGAACTCTGTCTAAAGTTTTTAAGTTTTTGATAAACCGAAGGTTATATAAAGATATGTAGGACAAAATCAAGGGCTTGAGGGGACAGCTGGGTCCTACGAAGACAGAATAAATATACACATAGGGAGAGCTGGCTTGGCACTCAGTGGCGGAGCTAGGGGCTGGCCAGGGGTGGCCGTGGCCACCATGGACCGAAGCCTGGCCACCCCATTTACCCCCCATTTACTGCTTGAGTAATTTCTTTGGTCATTTTTTGGCACAATTTTGTTCTTTAGAGGTGAAATCATCTCTGTACAAATGTACAAACATAACATGTGCACACACCAAGGTCGCCAAACCTCTCCGTCCCGAGTGTCATTGTATCCACCCTTTGTATCCATTTTTGATTCCAAACTATTTTATTCCTTTTTTCCCTCACAGAGCAATTCCCAGAAGTTCACTACAGTTTAAAGAGTCACACAGGATAAATACATCTTGTAACACCAGCTGCTGAGAAAACAGGGTTTACAAATGAGTTTTTAGCCATCTTACTCTCATGACTTCTACAATGAAAAAAGACTAGTAAGTAAATCTCAATGGTATAAAATTAAGTCAAATTTACTTAACTTCAAGGCACAATAGTGAGTGAGTGAGTGAGTGAGTGAGTGAGTGAGTGAGTGAGTGAGTGAGTGAGTGAGTGAGTGAGTGAATGTAAATTAAACATTTAAATAAATACAATACCTTTTCCACAAATGTGATATACACTACTTAAACTCACATTTTGACTTCATCATGTACCACAATATATGCTTAAGCCTCCCCAGGGAAGCTTAATGCATGCTATTTGGTCTATGAGTCAACATCATCATACATTACTGATGACATTAATCAGATATGCTGTAGAGCAGTGCAAATAAACCTCAACAGGTGCACAAAACAAAATGGTGAATATCACCATCTGTTCAAAAAGATTTTTAGTTTGTAAGTTTTTTTATTATTTATGCAGGAAAGGATAACTTTGAGTAGAAAATGAACATCAGATGGCACAAAAAAAGAAGTTACCAAACATAACAACAAAAACAGTGTAAATAAACTTTCAAACAGTGAAACCTGCAAGCTCATTAAATATCCAAGCCCATGCCGAGGACAACAGCTCTGAAAAGTTAAGTAAAGTAAACATATTTTATTAACCAAATAAATATGACAAGGTTTTAGGATCGATACATGGTGACACGTTGTAAAGATAACAAACAGTCATAAATGATATGTACTTATAAGCACTAGAGCAATCTTTTTATATCTATTTGAATGTAGAATGTACTTAATATTTTCAAGTTCACGCTTGAACTTATTTATTGTGTAGAAGAAAGTAGCTACTTAATCTTTTCTGCTATTTCTACTTCACCACAAAATATTTATTGAATTTTTTTTATTCATTCATGTGCAATGTGTGTTTTACAAATGTGTATGATTTCATTCTAGAAGAAAGTATGCTAACAGAAAGAAAATTAAATTAAAAGGAGAATTCTAATTCAATTCAATTGTCATTACTTTTGCTTAAAATGTGTAAAAACCGAGAGTAATAGAAGAATAGACATATAGGCTATAGCGTATATTGATAATGGTATAATTATGGGGGTTGTACTTGCTTGTTTTACCTTGCCCCTCTCCTGGCTATACCCAAATGTCGCAAAATCACTGTATTTAAACCTTTTGCAAGCCTAGTTGAAAACGTTACTGTTATTTCTTTAATATGTATATGTGTAAATGTATTTTGGTCACCATCATCATCACCCAGTTATCTTCTGCGATACAATTGACATCATACAGGAGCGACGATTCAGTGGAAATGCAGCGACGGGGCAGCAGATGCGCTTCAGTGAATCACACACACACAGTCATAATAACCAGCAGCCATCAACATCATCGATAGAGAAGCATCGCCAAGACAACCGCCAGGAAAACCAGTGAGTACATCTATCCCATTTATTTATTATTCAGTATCCATCTGTCGTTGAAGCACAAAGGTTAGTTTTATTATCATTATTATATTCTGTTGCCAAAACCTCTGGACAGCGGCTATTGCGTGATTAGAGAAAGGCTGGGAAAATAGAATGTAGCCTGCCATAATCATTTTTCCCTACCCGACTATAGGCCTATATATATTATTTAGACAATAAATGCTTGGCATCATTCTTTTGATTTTGACGTATCAGTGAATCCGCATCTGTTCTGTAATAATGGTTAATACTAGAACGGTCCATGCGCGACATGTCAACGTCGGAGGATGCGTGTGATAAATTATAAGTAATGATTAAATACTTAAACGTGCATATGATATATGAACCAATAAAAGATAAACGATTATGACGTCGTTTATCGTCAGATTTGCGCTGGTGCTGTAGGTATTGTGTGTTCCATTGATAGCAGCCCGTGGTCGAATCCTAATCAAACCCTATTCGATTTCATCCTGATGTCAGATCAGTAATGTCTCACACATCCTAACGTTGTCTAGCTTGGGCATCTTTAATAACCTTGATGTGGAAGAGGCAAATAAAATTGCCCATAGTCATTTTATGGCCTCTCGGGTGCAGTGATTGTGTGTAGGAATTTATTATATATGAAATCCCTCCAAAGTAAATGTTCACTTTCATCATATTTGTGTTAAACCACGTCAAATCAAATCACATTGGCAAACATTAAGTCAAAGATTAACTAATGTACCAAATGATTGACCAAAATGTTTAAATGTGTTCTTAGGATGTAGGTATTTGCCATGAACGTCAGGTTGGGGCAGGGTGTCACATGTATTTTTTAAATCATAAATGTACAATTCATCAATTGCAAGGTTTTTTTAATGTTTGTTTTTGTATTGATTAGCTTGTTTTTATATTTGTGTATGTTACCTTTTCCATTTTTGTGTTTTCCTGTATTGTTTTGTGCCTCAGTATTGTTTTAGGTTTAACATGTTCCTGAAAAGCCTATTATAGGCTGTTTAATGCAGGTTATTTAATGTTGATTTAAAGAGTTGCATAAATGTTGTTTTGGTGGTTGAGATAGGGACACGTTCTTCTGTTTCTCCCCAATGTTCACATAAAACCTAATCCACTGGTTTAGTGGCAAGTTTCATTGTGACAACTTGTCGCATATAATGTGACAATATGCCCAGGTCAGATTATAGATATACTATATATTGCCTAATATTGTGTAGGTCCCCATTGTGCTGCCAAAACAGCGCCAACCCACATATCAGAACAGTATTCTGAGATGCTATCCTTCTTACCACAATTGTACAGAGTGGTTATCTGAGTTACTGTAGACTTTGTCAGTTTGAACCAGTCTGGCCATTCTCTGTTGACCTCATCAACAAGGCATTTCTGTCCACAGAACAGCTGCTCACTGGATGTTTTTTGTTTTTGGCACCAAGTGACAGAAGTTTTTGGCAGAGTAAATTCTAGAGACTGTTGTGCGTGAAAATCCCAGGAGATCAGCTGTTCCAGAAATACACAAACCAGCCCATATATATATATATATATATATATATAACAATGGTGAACTGACACTTCTTTTAAGCTTTCAAGCGAACACAGTTATCGGCCAGTGCCTGTTAAATGGCCAAATATCAACCCATTAATCGGCCTGGCTGATATAAATCGGTGTAACAAAGATCGTGTTCTCAGGGCAAATGGAGGAGTCAGGAGGCAGCAGAAACAGTCAATGTGAGTACTTTATTACTCATCAGCTTTGTTCACAAAACTCAAACAAAAAGGGCACTCAGTGACCAAACAATCACATGCAAATGAGTCAATCAGTCTTATTGCACACACAGGAAGAGTTTCCCTCTGGTCCCTCTCTTTCTGCCGACTGATGCTCTTTGACAGCATTTTCAGGTCTCCCTCCGCCATTACTATAACAAGAGACAGGTGTTAATGATAATTACAGCAACAAGCCTTACCGCTCTCCCTCTCCCGCAGAAAGACACACGACCAGGACCCCATCCCCCCAATCTGACTTTATATTGTGATTATCCTGTTTTTGTGTTTTTTAATCTTGAGCGAGCTCTTCAATAGCTTATTAGGTACTGTAGGAAGGAGATAATAAAATCAGTACCATATCAAATGTTTTCTCTGTTCTGCTAATGAGCAAAACACGAGTGAGTCTGTGTGTGTGAATTAGGCATAGACGTGTGTGTGTGTGTGTGTGTGTGTGTGTGTGTACACGTACATGCACACTGAGTCATAATGACATGAAGAGAGACTCACAGTTACTGATTAAATAACATCACAGAGCTCCAACAGCAGAACCCTTAGAGAAAGACTTGATGGAAAGATATTTACAGGCTAACATGAGCTAAATAGAAAGCATCTAGCAACATCAGGTGCAGTAATGTCAGAGATGCAAATCCTCACAGGTGGATGATGCCATGGAAGGAAATAATGCAACTCTTCTGCGTTACTTTAATGTCAACAAGACCTTCATCCTAATTTTTAATTCCCACAAAGAAAAGATCTGAGACACTGGAGATGAAGATGTTTTGAAAGATTTCCGACCTAAATGGTTCCATTGGGTTTTACGTAACTAGTCGTCTACAGATATTTGTTTTAATGGCTGAGGGCAAGATGTTCGATGGCTGATATACTATATTAATAATAGAAAATAAGATTTTCATTCCACGAGTTTCATAAAATCCTTAAGATATGATCAAGGTAAATAGATTTATTGAAGTCCTAGAGAACTTGAGCTCAAGAATCTACGAATCAGTTTTGTGCTGATTACAAAGAAATCAAATGTTGGAGCATTAGGAAGGAACTGTGGTATCCTTTTTTTATCCAAGTACCCAAAAAACTCTCCAAGCATATCATTTGGGTGTTTTGTTAAACATACAAACTGCTTATAAATGCACACATCATGAATGATCATGAATGAATCACAAAAATACCTCCTATTGTAACAAATAATTTGAAAATCTAAGTAATGAAAGATGAGACACATAGACAGCACTCCAATGAATCTTTTAGAGTAAATTTCTGCACACCCGGCCCCTAATCAGACTAATTAGCCCTTGAGAGGGATAAGGGTCGACCAAAGACGGCAGTGTGACAGAGCGAGAGATTTACGGACAGCTGTCCAACACCTGTTGTGTGGTTGTCTTTTTGGTTACGTTTATAATTAAAATATTATTTATATTATCAAGCCGGGTCTCGCCTCCTCCTTTCCATTAATCCCTTTACACTGATGCCGAAATCCGGGAAGGAGGAGGGATGCGGCGTAGTACAGTCCTCGCCACTACCATCCACCCCAACAGAGCAGCCGCGTCCATCTGCCGGGGGCCTGAGAGTGGACGAATGACCGCGAAGGGAGTAGGGGCTCCTAGCCGACCGCCTGGAGCGGGAGAACCGCTGCCAGGGGCGGGGGAGACCCCTTCTGTTTTCCGTGAACGCAGCGGGGCGTCCCGTCTGCCAGGGGCTGGAAGACTGCCTCCGATCTGCCCGGGGAGACGCGGCTGTTGTCCATTAGAGGGTGGAAGAGTGGCTGAGGACCAAGCTATGGCATATCAGAGAACCGGTGAGAAAGTGTTTTTCTTTCTTTTTTTTGTGTCCCTCTCTCTCTGGTCTTTCCCCTCTCTTTTTTTTATATGTTTTGTATATTTGGCACGATTGCCGTTATGGCGTGTAGGTGCCACACTTTATTTTTGTTTCCCTCCCCTTGTCCCCTCCCTCATCCAGGTAGATGGGGATGACCTTCCGGCAGATGGGCGGAAGGCAAGCCCCTCCCCAGGGAAAGGGGGGGGGGGGTGTACGTCATGCCGGGGGCTCCCTGGCCTGAGAGAACAAGGGAGGAATGTGCCAGTGTGATTCCACACACCCGGCCCCTAATCAGGCTAATTAGCCCTCAAGAGGGATAAGGGCTGACCGAAGATGGCAGTGCGACAGAGAGAGAGATTTACAGACAGCTGTCCAACACCTGTGTTTGGTTAAATTTACAATTAAACTATTATTTATATTATCAAGCCAGTTCTCGCCTCCTCCTTTCCATTAATCCCTTTACAATAATATTATATTCATCTTTATTTCTTCTTATAAACTGTCCCATATTGTGTCTTTTGGGATTTGTTGCATGTCTTGGAATCCAAGATCTGATTGTGTGTGTCTCAGACATGGTTAAACTGGGCAGTAACCTGGTTGAGAAGGTGGAAAGACAGCCGTCAGAGGAGGACGGCTTCGACAACATCCCCCTTATCACTCCACTGGAGGTCAGCCAGTTACAGCAGCCTTTCCCTGACAAGGTAATTACCGATCATGCATTAGAGAGTAGAGCCCACACATAGCTCCATATTACAGACCGCAGTGGCCCTCTGTTTTTCATTACTCTCCATAGAAATTAATTTAGGGGAAGAATGTTACAGGAGACCGGAGGCAGACCAGCAGACATCTACATTTACATTTACATTTATGCATTTGGCAGACGCTTTTATCCAAAGCGACTTACAGTGCACTTATTACAGGGACAATCCCCCCGGAGCAACCTGGAGTTAAGTGTCTTGCTCAAGGACACAATGGTGGTGGCTGTGGGGCTTGAACCAGCGTCCTTCTGATTACCAGATTACCAGTTATGTGCTTAGACCACTACACCACCACCACTCCTATATCTAGAACTACTGATACCATCAAAGACATGCTAGAAACCACCACGTTAGATCCTAGCGGATAGCCTGGCATGGAAAAAACAATTAATGTGACAGCATCAGGATTTTCACTGTCACTGCGTATGATACACTTTGACATTGAAAGACTAACGGATAATTTGCAAACCATCTGATCATGCAAATGTACACACACATGTCAGGGCTATCACAGATGGCTTGTGTCTATTCTTAGCTGTGTAGGAGTCAAGTGCAAAGAGTGGAAAGCAGTCTGCGTTTAACTTTATCATGAATCATTAAGAAAATCACAAATGATATTGAATTAGGAGACAGTTCTCTCTGCATTTTTAAAAGAATAGTTCAAACAAAAATTAAATTTGTCATAATTTACTCAACCCCATGTCGCCAACCCTGTTTTATTTTCTTCCTTCTTCGAAACACAAAAAAGATGTTATACACAATGTCCAAGCTCGTTTCCCTAAAAGGAAAGTGGATGATGTGTGTGGTGATTTCTACTGCTTAACTCCTAAAAAGCACTGTAAAAGTACCATAAATGTAGTCCAAATGACCTGTCTTCTATGTTTCTAGTCTTTATAGAGATTTTAGTCATTATTTATTGATAAACTTTCTGCCGTAGCCCTCTAATGTAATTTGCGGTCACATTTGTATTAAAATGTGCTGTTGCGATGGTGTTTAGTGTTAATTATATCAGACCATGGTGCATTGCATCTAAAAGCACCAATTTTCAATTGAACACAAGTACAAACTATATAAGCAAAGTTTGTCAGGACGAAACTTTAAAAACTTAAAATCTTAATTTTCATGGTCACACGTTACAGTAAGACAAACAACCAGCTACGACAGACAGACAGACAGACAGACGGATGGATGGATGGATGGACAGATGGATGGATGGATGGATGGATGGATGGATGGATGGATGGATGGTTGGATGGATGGACAGATGGATGGATGGATGGATGGATGGATGAGTGCAATTTAAAGCAGATGAAAAGATTTGTTTACATTTGAATTTTGGACAGTTGAAGTTTGAATTAACGAGCATTCCGTTTGCCCAATTGAACATTCCATCAACATAAGTCTATGGGAATTTTTCCCATTTTTATTGTCCTCTGTGCGAAAATCGTAAGTCTGATCAATTAGAAAAGACAGCACACTATTTCAGAACAGTCTGAAGGTCTGTGCAAAGCTTGATGGACGTAGCTTGAAAGGTCTAAGAGTAGTTAGTGTTAGAAATGTCGGTTTTTGGATTTTGAAAAAACCTTTTACAACGTTTGAAGAATTATTGTATGTTGGCTTCATCAAGCCAACATAATAAAATTAGTGAGCTCTGGCTATGGGGAAGATTATCATTGAATAACGGCATGTGAATTAACTTTTGTACATGGAAAAGAGCAGCTCGGGCATTCTGCCTAAACTTCTTTTGTGTTTCACGGATGCAAGAAAATGGGTTTGAAATGTTATGGGGTGAGTAAACGATAAAAGGATGTAACTTATTGGGTGAACTATCCTGTGAATCCTTAATATATTAGTCTTGATGGATCTGATTGTGCTAGAGCCAGTTAATTTACAAAACTATATATACTCTTAAATCAGAGTGGAAAAAACTTGGTTGGCATGTCCATACTTTGGCTCTCAAAACGGTTCTTTGAAAACACATTGTTTGTCACAAATCAATATATTTGATCAATCTGTGTTATTATATCAATGTCAGATATTTTTATTGCAATGATGCTTTGTTCTAACTCTTCTCTTTCTGTGTCTGACTGTCTCTGCAGGTGATTGTGAAGACCACAACAGAGTATCAACTGAAGGAGAAGAAGAGGAAGCTGTATGTGCCGAGCATCAAGAAGCTAAACATAAACCTTTATGATGAGATGTCAGAGAAGGTCAAGGTAAAGCAGTCTCTGCTACGAGACACTACATTCATTCTAACCAAGCTAAACACTGTTTACCCTTTAGAGTCAGTTGTTTCAAGAATTCGTGTTTCTCAGTGTTTTTCATTGTGAATGTAACGTAAAAGGAAACATTTTTGTTGTATCTGTTAAACCTTAAGGGTGTAAGGGGTAAGTGGATGTCCCCAGTGATGGTTTAGCTAAATATGGCCAAACCGCTCTTCAAAGTTTTGTTTTGTTTTAATGTTTTCTTTTGTTTTGTTTGAAACGGAAATGCAATATTGTGTAGTCAAATTCTTCATCTTTAGATAACTTTAACAATGTGAAGTATTTAATTGTTTTGCTTTTAAAGCATTTAATTTGTTCATTGTTTTTTTAAATATAATATAACAGGCCATATCATACGTAAAATAACATACTACATTATATATTTGTTTTTTTAACCAAAAAAATATGTTGAAAATATAATTTGTTCTATTACAAATAATTATTTTTTTTGTTTTGTTTTGTTTTGTTGTTTTGTTTGAAATAGAAATGCAATCTTATGTAGTCAAATTCTTCATCTTAACTTTAATAATAATAACTTTTATAATGTGAATTATATAGTTGTTTTGCTTTTAAAACATTTAATTTGTTATTTTTTTATATATATAATATAACTACATAGAGACAGAATCATATCATATCATTTAATATGTAAAACAGCATACTATATTATATATTTGTTTACTACTGTAACGAGGACTCAGGCAAGTTGGGATCCATCTGCGGTTGTTTATTTATAAGCAAAACACAAGTCGTACAGGCAAGGTCGTGGGCAGGCAAACAGAGAATATAGGCAATAGAGTAACTAGAACAGGCAGAGGTCTGGGCAGGCAGCAAACAAACATAGTACGGAACAGGCAAGAGGTAAACAAGGTAACAGGCTGGATCGGTACACAGAATAACTAGTAAGGGAGTCAGAGAATAACTTGCTTGGTAATGTCGCCGGGGGGAAACAAGACTTCCCAAAGAAGGACTAAACAGGCACGGTTAAATAGGGTAGGGTAACACAAAACAGCTGGGGATTAATCAGACCTAGGTATGCGGGCAGAAGGGAAATGTAGTTTAAGTGATCAGAATTCGGGTGAAAGCGATCTCTGACGACTGAGGGAGGAGGCGCCTTCACCGGCGTTCGTGACAGCTACATTTATATATATATATATATGTATATATATATATATATATATATATATATTTTACCATTTCAGATAATTACATTTTATTTCAATTTTTTTCAAAAATGAAAAAAAAAATATATATTATTTAGCTCTCCATAAAAACTATAGAAGTCTGTGGTATGTCCTTATTTAGATTGTAGTAGTTTAATAATTAACTAAAAATGCTAATTTACAGGATGTGCACACAGTATGTATATTTCTATATGGTATGTTACTGTAAGTATGCATGTATGTGTGTACTTGCTCTGATCAGGGGTCCTTTTCAAGCCAAGGACATTGGTGCATTGAGAGACAGAGCAGGGACCGCCTGTTACACATATACAGTACTGTGCCAAAGTTTTAGGCACTTGGGAAAATGTTGCGTAGTGACGATGTCTTCAAAAGTAATGTCATAAATAGTTTTCATTTATCAATTAACTTCATAAAAAGTCCAGTAAACATAAAAAAATCTAAATCAATATATAATCAATAACCACCTTTACATTCAAAACAGCACCAATTCTCCTAGGTACACCTGGACACAGTTTTTCCTCGGTTGTTGGCGGATAGGATTTTCCAAGTTTCTTGGAGAATTTGCCACAGTTTTTCTGGCTGTCTCAATTGATTCTGTCTCCACATGTAATCTCAGACTGACCCAATATTCAGTGGGTGGCTCTGTGTGGACCATGCCATCTGTTGCAGGGCTCCCTGTTCTTCTATTCTAATCTTTTTCTATTTGCAAAAGTAACTTTGGGAGTCTAAAATGTATTTTTCCTATTGACACACTAAAGTTGAAGATATAAATAACCATCAATCAAAGACAAATGCTTTTGTGAAGCATCTTATGTGCCTAAAACCTTTGCACAGTACCATATATAAAACTGAATGTTGCATTTTAAGCACGGTGTGTCTGTGTATTTTCCAGTTGACTGGGCTGATTGTTATCACCTTGGCTTTCTTGGCTTGCCTGCTGCTGTTGGTCATGTATAAAGCGCTGTGGTACGACCAGCTTGGCTGCCCAGAGGGCTTCATTCTCCAGGTAACCAGCTCAAAACTAACACTTTTCTCTATTGATTCTGACAAGGAATATTGATGGTATATGTCAGTGATTCTCAACTGGTTTTGAGTCAAGTGGCAACCTAACACACACGGCCTAACAAAACCTAACAAAAATGCCCCTAAAATCAAACAATGTAATGTACAGTATTTGTATTGGGGTAATTTATGAGGATGAGGGCATATCACACAACCTACCTATGTTGGTGTCTTCCTAATTTGGCTAGCTTCACCCATGTGACAGAAAGATGTGTGAAAACACAGCTTTAATGAATTTACAACCTTTGATGGCAACAACCTCTGCTACAGTGTCTTTCCCTTTCAGGGAATCAGCTCAGACAGTATAAGAAAGAGGAATGAAAAAGAATAAACTACTATAATGTATAACAGTTTGTGGCTAAGCTAAGCTAAGTCGTGCTTCCTTAGACTCGCAGATTTCATCTTGAGTGGTGCATTAGATGCAGCAGAGTGTTAGAATGTCTTTAATTAGTTCTAACCATGACTAAACTGTGATTAAGGCCTGCAGGGGCATCCACCTCACTCCCTTTGATGCAGAAACCACTGCTGTAATTAGCCTGCCATGCTAACATAGCATTTCTAACTTGAAGAGAGGGAAATTTGCCTCTAGTTAAAATGGAATGAGCTTTACGGAACCTGGGGCATGTTGACTAATCTTGACTGACGTCTTTCTGTTGCAAAATCATATTTTCTTTTTGAGATGGTTTTGGGGACGCTTAACTTTTACTCAACAGTCACTTCCTACTTCTAAGTAGTTTTACAAATGGAAAATTCCATTGTTTACTTTTCATAAATATAAAATTGTGCATAACTTTGTTAATGTTTTACTACATGAAACAGTCAAAATAGTCAAATAATCAAAAATAGTTAGCATTGTATTTGAATCTGTGAGAAATTAAAATAAGTTCATTATTTAGTTTCTTAAAATATTTGTTTTTTTTCCCCACTCTCTTTGCTTAAGAATATAACAGTCTATTCATACAGTACATAAGGTTTCCTATTACCAGGAGTGGGGATACGATTTCCGAGGCTCCAAACAGTCCAACTTGGGCTGCGATATGGCTTCAAAAATTATATTTCAATATTTGTCAGCCTGTTGACGATATTCTGTAAATATCTTGATAATTGATTTGCTCAGAAATGACAAAAGTGTTTTTAAATCCAAACCACTGTAGTCAAAGTAAATTCAAAAGGTTTAATTAAATAAAAATCTAGTTAAAGATAATGTTTCAGCACTGTGGAGCCAAAGTGGGCGTGATCAGCAGCGGAGTAAGGGGAGAAAGGGGAGGGAAAACAACAACTGTCTGATTCAGTCATTCAGTCAGCTTTATTTCAATAATCCAGTTAACAGCATCAAATATTCTCACAATTGCCTTTAGCAGAATGCACAAACACACTGTCCATTTTATATCTGTAATTTAATGAACAAATAAATGCCAAGCCACGTAGACTATATTCAAAATATGTTAATGTTTTTTACTCTATAATAACATTTCAGACTTATTCCAAGCAGTTGCTTAACAAATATAAGTGTGTAGATCGGTTAATACACTTACATTATGGATGGATGGATGGATGGATGGATGGATGGATGGATGGATGGATGGATGGATGGATGGATGGATTTGATCCAGTCCTATCAACTCTCTCAACTGACTCCGAGGCGCTTGAGAGTTTGAAGCCCTGGTCACGTGGTTTAATGAATAATCATTCATTCATTCATTCAGTGCGTTCTCAAAGGATAAGGCCACACAGTCTGTGTGTTTATATGAGAATAATTATGAAACACTGATGATGCACTATAGTACAGTGCAATGTCACATCATTTGACGTTGACTAGATGTTAAATCTGGAAGTCAAATATAAATAAAAATGTCCCTAAATTAATGCAAGAACATATTTTGTCTGAAGAGCATCCAAAGGCAAAATTCATCTTTGGTTTTCTGTCTGCCACTACGTCTTCCACAGTCCGTGGCTGCATCCGAAACCAAAGATATCTGTCTTGTCGCCTCGCTGCCCTATCAGTCAATGACCCAACAGACGTGTACGAAGGTACCTCCAAAAAAGACTACTGAGGCAGCATAATTTCACATCGTTGCTAGGATACCAGCAACTGATTATTGCCATCTGGTGTCCACTAAAGTTAACGTGTCTGTTTCATTCAGCCCAACTAAATGGTCTAATAATCTAGAACAAAGTCAAGAGAGTTTGGGAGTGTATATCTAATAACTACAATACTATTTTCTCACAAAAAATGGAATCAAAAGTTGGAAAAAGTGAATAACAACTTACATTTATACACAAAATGGCTATCAACTGCCTCTTTGGCCACCATTTTGTTTTTCTTCAGCTCAACCGTTGTGGAACTGTGCACACAGGATTGTGGGATTTCATCGGACGTGCCTTGTTTCCTTCCAAAGCCTACCGAGGCAGCATTTTTGTTTCGGACACAGCCCTTGTCATCTGCACATGTGCCTTGCATTGACTGTACTAAAGATTATCACAAAGCAGTCGTAGTTTGCATGCAAACATGTCCGAATAGGCAAAGTGCGAAACCGAGCGCTAGACATAATGCCAGACGAAGTACACCCTAGCCTTTACACTTCGAGTGTGTGGCTTCAAGCAGTAACTTCTAAGAACAACCTTTGGAAATTACTTACTCGGAAAGGCTATTAAAGTATTGATTTCTCCAAATGTATGCATTTGTGTAAATGGAAGTGCCATAAACTCTGGGGTGTAAAAGTACAACATTTGATTCTGACATCGTAAGGGGTAAGAGGCTAAACCGAGGAGCCTCAGTTTGGCCTCTAGAACAATGCTATATCAACAGGAGTGCTGAGCTCCCACACCTTTACGTTTGATTTATCGGTGCACCTACCTGACCTTCTAATTTCTAGTTGATGTGTTCCCATATAACCTTTAAATGCAAACCTCTACTGTCTAATGCAGCACAGACACTGCACACCAGCAGCTCTGGAGATGTACTACCCTGAGCAGGATTCCCGAGGCAGCCTCTACACAGCCATGACCCACCTCAGCCAGGCCAAGAGGAACATCCCAGAGCTTTCTTCTCCCTGGCTCCCCGTCATCAACGCTCTGAAGGAGGCCCAGAGGGCCAAGGAGGAGGCAAACCACTCATAAAGATAATGGGAGACAAGAGGAGGTGGGAAGTGATGGTTTGGTGTGGTAGTTTACACTGTATGTAGGGTTTGTATGGAATCAATCCTGGTGAAGTAGTTCTGAAAGGGATTACTTGTATGTGTGTGTTTAAGACAGACAAAGTTCCTAGAATATGACAGGAATAACTAATACGTTTAATGGTGACACACATGTCTTTAAAGCAATGTCCTTGGAAGTCTCTTGGTTTGGAATATACTTCGTTGGCATTCTGCAATACAAATGCTTTCAGCCTCTCAGAAATCTCATGATGCTCAATGCCAGTTTAGAAGAAATGTAGAATTTCGAAGCTTGTCCTTAAAGCATTTTAAATGTCACCATGCCATGTTTTGATGGCACATCTCACTGTGGCATTGTAGGTTTAGTTGTGCTGCTTGTAATACTTGCAACGTTTGCTAGGCGTTAGTTCTCGCTTATGGTTTAATTTGAACTTGAGTAATTTAGCTTTAGTGTAATGGCTGTGAATTGTGCTCTAATTAATTGCAATGCAACAGAGTGCATTTGCAAGACAAAAGCATTCCAGATAGTTTCCTTAAAACTGCTCTAAAATACTAATTGTTGTCTTTGAGCAATGTGTCTGATTTTAAAGTGAAAAAGAACTACCACGCTGGAGTTTTTGTTTCTTTTTTGCACATTTTACTAATGAAAATGTAATACATTTGAAAATCTGACTTACGTTAAATGGCAAGAGAGAAATAATTGGTGCAAACACTCGATTTTATACACATTCGCATGTTTAACTTATCCCCGCACATCCCCAACCCATCTTAGAATATAAACTATACCTTAAGATTTGAAAATCAAGTTGTTGAATGTATACTGGATTAACGGTAGCCATTTTTAGATTCTCATGAAATGCGTCATTGTTTTATTTGCATTGATGCATTTACACACAGAGCACCAGCAGCCATTAAAGTGTATAATTAATGTCGTAAATTATTCTTTAAAAAGTTCAAGAATGTGATTAAACACCTCATGAAAGTGAGGGATCGTTTTTGTGTCCGTTAATCAGTCCAACAGCAAATAAATCTAAGCTGGTCTGAATGTATAAACTGACAATGGCTGTTTAAAATGTGTTTCCCCCCTTCTTTTACTGGTTTGTTGTATTCATTTATAGTGCTCGGTATTTATCTATTGTGATATGTACACTTTTTCATTTGTATTGGTTTTCAATTGTTATAAATGTATAAAGTTATTATGTGTGGAAAGTATTTATTTATGTATTTATCTTATTATTTCAACATATGCTTTAGTTTACTGGTGCAGGAAGGAATTAGGGTTCTTGTTATCATAAAGCCTGTAGTAATACTCATTTCTGTGTGTGACAAACTTTGATCTATCCTCAGTGGATAATACAAATAAAGGTTTCAGTATTCGCCAGCACTGTGTTCTGTCATTGAAACAGGAGTCTCTTACAACTACAGTGATTTTATGTATTCAGAATGTAAAATTACAAAACATTGATACTGTAATTTCGGTGCTGTGAATTCAAGGCAACACATAATACAGAGTAAATATGCAGACATAAAAATCGAATTATAATGACTTCAGATTATAAGTTAATTAAAAATCAATTGAAATGTGTAAGGTGGGAAAAGTTTCATTTAAAAATGTATTTAAAGGAATATTCTTGCTTCAATACAAGTTAAGATCAATCGACAGCATTTGTGGTATAATGTATACCACAAAAATGTATTTCCCATAATTCCTCCTTTTCTTTAAAAAAGCAACAATAGCGGTTACAGTGAGGAACTTACAATGGAAGTGAATGGGGTTAATTTTTGGAGGGTTTAAATGCAGAAATGTGACGTTTATAATTTTATAAAAGCCCTTAAATACATTTTTCGGTTAAAACGTATATATTATTTGAGTTCTAAAGTTGTTTAAATGTACATTTTAACTGTGATTTTATGGTTTGTGGACATTACATAGCATTTGCTACAAAGTTGTAAAATTGGATATAACTTCACACGGAAAAGGTTAGAAAGCAATTTTATCATTCTAAAATCATTTTTACATGCATATAATTGTCTTGTGGCTATACTTTTGAAATGAGTATTTTTTCCCAAAAATTGGCCCCCTTTCAAAAGTTTCTAACTGGAACCCAGATTTTTGCTTTTATTAAAGAAAAGGAGGGACGAGTCAAAATACATTTTTGTAGTAATCAATATTATGCCACAAATGCTGTCGATTGAGCTTAATATGTATTGAACTCCAAATATTCCTTTAGAAAAAACATTCCGTAGATCATTTAGTAGGCCTACTTGCACTTTTGCAAAACCAAGAATGCGGATTCAATTCCTAAGCCTGACAAAATGTTAAACCCAAATGCACTGTAAATCTCCTCAGATTAATGGACGGCACGGTGGTTCAGTGGGTAGTACTGTCGCCTCACCGCAAGTAGGTACCGGGTTCAAGTCCAAGTCAACCGGACCTTTCTGTGCAGAGTTTGAATG
Organism: Xyrauchen texanus; assembly: GCF_025860055.1. NCBI lineage: Eukaryota > Metazoa > Chordata > Actinopteri > Cypriniformes > Catostomidae > Xyrauchen > Xyrauchen texanus. The sequence goes on along the minus strand of NC_068286.1, from coordinate 8,413,667 downwards.
TTCTCTCTGTGTTTGCGTGGGTTTCTGCTGGGTGCTCCAGTATCCCCCAAAGACACGCAGGTTAAGTGAATTGTAAAGTCTAAATTGCCCATAGGTGCGAGTGAGAGTGTGTATGTGTTTGTCTGTCTGTGAAGGACTGGCCATCTGTCCAGGGTGATTTGTTGCATCTGTCAAATTTTTGTCTAAAAATAAAAGTGACAAAATTTGAATATTAATTCAAAAACATGTCAAATGTTTTCCACACATACACACTCTATATATGACACTCAAATACATGAGAACTTGAACGAGCACAGGGTTGTACACTATGTGGCCTGAAGTTCCTACTGAAATCAACATTATTATTCCTTTTACTGTGCAGGCGTTGAACCAAATAAAGTGTTTAAAAGTAATTATTAAGGAATGCACAGTGTGCACACAGCTGGTGTTGCCGGGGGAAAGGGCGTACATTTGTACGTGTGTGTGTATAGTGGTTGTGGGTCAAGCCCAGTGTGTGTGTTTGTGTGTGTGTGTGTGTCTCTCATATGAGTCTCAGTAGGATCTCCCAAGTACTGGCGCTAGCTGAGAATGCCTCTCATTACAGATACCTCTTTCTCTCCCTCACTGTATCGTCAACCCTCTCTTCAGATCTCTCTCTCACACACACACACACACACACACACTACATAGGCTATGTAGGTTAAAAATGATGTCAGAATTTCAATGACTCAGACTGACAGCTTACTGTACCAAATGGACTGTCTAAACTAATGTTCTGCTAAATGCTCCACAACAAACCGCTTCCCTAAACACACTACCCAAACAATAGACTCTATCTTAAATAATGTATAGGCACAATTTCTCTACAAAAAAATGTCAAGCATTTAGGTCAACCTTTCGATCAAAAGGATTTTAAGAGAAAATATGATGAGAATTATGAAGTCATTCAAGTGTTTCCATACTTTTGACTGGTGTAGTGTGTGTATGTCTGCGTAATGTACTTTTACTTTAAAGGCGCTAAAGACACCATGACTGAACTGCACACCATAAGCCTACATATCTAGATAATATTACATTACATTTGCATTTTATTTATTATTTTGTGAATATTTTTTATTGTGGCACTAAATTTACTGACTTTTTGCAATTATTATTTTTTATTATTTAGCTTTTATTGTGTTGTACCACGAAAATATGTGGAACTATTTCTCTGTTATACTTGTAATGAGAAGAATGATAATAAACTTTATTATACTTGATTTTCATTTATCAGTACTGTAGAGCAGCCAGATTATCTCAACCAGATACAAAACTAGTTCCATGTTATCCCTCCATTACTGTCCACAGACTGTGTTGAGCTCACACACATTCACACACTGTGAAAACTAACAGTCTTGGGTTTGTTCTTGTCATACTAAACTTCACAGTGCCCTCTACAGGTCATTTCTTAAATACCTTCAGGTGCTTGATGAGGCACTGTATCAGCTGAAATTCATTGATAGTTTATACAGAGCCAAACTCTAAATGTGTAAAAATGAGAAAGCATTAAATAATGCAAAGCATTTGTTTCTTTTATTTATTTATTTATTTATTTTTTGTTTTGTTTTGTTTTAGAAGTGTACTTTGATGTTTAGATATGTTTTGATATGAATGTTTGGATAACGTTAATCATTTGTTTTCTTTCTTTTTGTTTGTGTTGTTTTCTTTCTTTTTGTTTGTTTGTTTTGTTTTGTGCAAGAGTACCTTGATGTTGTCCAGATATGTTTTGATATGATTGTTTGGATAACATTAATCATTTGTTTTCTTTCTTTTTGTTTGTGTTGTTTTCTTTCTTTTTGTTTGTTTGTTTTGTTTTGTGCAAGAGTACCTTGATGTTGTCCAGATATGTTTTGATATGATTGTTTGGATAACATTAATCATTTGTTTTCTTTCTTTTTGTTTGTGTTGTTTTCTTTCTTTTTGTTTGTTTGTTTTGTTTTGTGCAAGAGTATCTTGATGTTGTCCAGATATGTTTTGATATGATTGTTTGGATAACATTAATCATTTGTTTTCTTTCTTTTTGTTTGTTTGTTTTGTTTTGTGCAAGAGTATCTTGATGTTGTCCAGATATGTTTTGATATGATTGTTTGGATAACATTAATCATTTGTTTTCTTTCTTTTTGTTTGTTTGTTTTGTGCAAGAGTACCTTGATGTTGTCCAGATATGTTTGGATATGAATGAATTTTTTTTGATTTGTTTTGTCTTTGTTTAGATATGAACTTATAATAAATAATAACACAAATACACATTTTTGTTTTGTTTTGTACAAGAATACTATTATATTTAGTTATGTTTAGATATGAATGTTTGGATAACGTGATAATGAGAAGCATTTGTTTTTGTTTTGGTTTGTGTTCTTTTTTTGTGACATTGTATAAGCAGAATTGTGATCCTATAGAGAACTCTACATCTTTAGATAATGTAAAAAATAAGATGCATTTAATTGTTTTGTTGATGTTTTTTAGGAGAGTATTTTATTGTGGCACTGTTTCTGCAGAAATTCAATGATATACTGTACACAGTCAAATAATGAATGTTTTTGTTTGCTTTATTTATTTTTTTAAAGAAGGTTTTAAAGTGGTTTTGCATTAATAATAAAAATGAACCCTTTATATAAGTTTTTGTTTAGATCACAATTACAAAATGTCTTAATGTTTACCTAATGTGGTTAGCAAGTTATAATCTGCACATATCCTTCAATGTGTCTTCAAAATTACTTCAGAAATTATTTTAGCTGTAAATGCATGATTTACTGAGGTTGTAAAATGACCTTCCGTAGATTGAGAGGTGTTGACAGCCTCTGGTTTTTTTGTTGACACTCTTTTTCTATAAATGTTCAAATAGTGAAATATGTGTTCTGGTTTTAGCACCATGACATGGAGTTTATAGCTAAAACAGAAGAGTGGAAAAGCCTCTCGACCTTTGAGTTTAGGCGACAAGAAAATCTTTCATATATCTTCCTGTTTGATCATATACCCTTTAAGTAAACGGCGAATTGCAGTCATAAAGCTATCAATGAAATATCAAGTGACTTACAACTGTCAAAGCATAATAACAGCTTGCAAGCTTGCCATGACACTGGGCAACTGCCAATGTACAGTGTGTGTTTTCAGTTTTTATTGAATGTCAGATCTGTTTTGAATGACTGTCTTAATGAATCTCTTGAGTTGCTTAAGGGCAACATTTAGCCCTTGATTTATTCATTTAGGATTGGCTTGGTGTGGAATCATTTTCCAAACTCTACAGTTTGCAGCAATTTATGCTTCAGTGAAGGAGAAACCCACATAAACAAATATTTGAGTGTGCTCCATAATAAAATGACTATATTTATGTGGGTTAAATTGAGACACAGGACCGTTTTAACAAAGCCTGGCTACACAGGGTAACTATTTAAGATCCTTATATTAAATAGCAGACTATAACTGTAGGACCAGGAATAAGGAGCAAGAGTTATGCAGTATTTGTGGAGGCAATATAACCCATGGTCAATGTTCTTTATTTGATCTTTAGTCTTGAAAATGTGATAATTAAATGCAGTATAATACTATTTATTTTTTATTATATATGAAATGGTAGGGAATGCATGGCTTCATCATGGTAACTTTATCTTAAAGAGAATGAAAAAATGCTGTAATAATTTACTCACCCCCATGTTGTTCCAAACCTGATGACTTACTTTCTTCCATGGAATACAGTTACAATGTGGCTAAACTCTATTTGTTTTGCTGAAAAACAGTCTCCCAGGATCACTGGAGCCAAAATGTCATCTTCCTGTTTGAAGAATGCAGAATTGAAGAGCAAAATTAGAGGGTAAAAATGTTAATGACTTACAAATGGGTATGTATCAGGACTTTACATGCACTGACAACCTGTCTCCAATCTCTAATCCAAATTTATAGCAATTACACACGGGGAGCACATTCTTAGACAAGTAAATTAGAGGCAGTCTGAAGTCCGGGAATCATGTGCAGTTACCACATTTGCTGTTGTGAGTAATAGACGTCAATTTGCAGTGTCACAGAGAGAGGAAGTCCTTGTTACTATACCAAAGTCTCACTGTAATTTTATAAGCATGGTTTATGTGCCTCATAGACAGAAAATTACAGTTAAAAAATACTCTGTATTCTATATGATTCACAGGGCTTTATGGCGCCATTGACCTCTCTCATCTTTTGTACTCCGAAATTGATTTTGTCCTTTTAAAACAAAGCTAATCAAAAAGAAAAAGAAAACTGCAGGTAATTTGAGCCTGTATAGAATCATGGTAACTTTGAGAAAGATTTATATATCAAAGTATTTGTTTTGTGAAGATGTTATGTTAATCACTGCTTGAACATACTTGAGGAAAGACCAGGGCTAGTTGTTGCACTTTTTACTCTGGCTTTTACTTATTTTTCAGTTTAGGTTCATTTTTGAAACTCCATTTTTGGACCATTACAGCCAAGAAAAAAGTCCATATAACCATTGTTCAACCGTTCTTGACAACATGCTCCATAGTCACAATGTGTCACAGTAGCACTCATATGACAGTAGTAACCTGCCATTGAACAGCCTATTATTGGGTTTTGTTTTGTTTATTTGTTTGTTTGTTTTTTAGCAAACATTAAAGTGTAAAACTATGAAGTATAAAATAAATGCCAAAAATTTAAAATGAAGCATACAAAAACATCAAACCACACTGTAAAAAGTGGGAATTTGCAATTGTTATCTTAAGATGCTATTTATACCTGACATCACATTTTAAATGAGTTTTGTTGGTTTAACCTAATGTACTTAGGTTGATTCAGTGATGTTAAAGAATAGTTTTGACTTGAATAAAACCACTTAAATTAGATGTTACCATATGATTAATCACATCTTTAAGGTTAAGATTGTTTTCCGTGCATTCTTTTGGAAGCATCTACTTTGAACAGTGCATTGTAAATATATGGCAAAATATCACAATTACATTTTGTGATCATACCCAGCCTCAAGCAAGCTAGAAACAAGGAAGGAAGCTATGTGAAGGAAGGAAGCTATGTGAAGGAAATTAAAGGATGGAAGCTATGTGAATGAAGGAAGGAAGGAATTAAGCTATGTGAAAGAAAGAAGGAAGGAATGAAGATATGTGAACGAAGGAAGGAATGAAGCTATGAAGATATGTGAATGAAGGAAGGAAGCTATGAGAAGGAAGGAAAAGGAGGAAGAAAGCTAGGTGATGGAAGGAAGGAATGAAGCTATGTGAAAGAAGGAAGGAAGGAATGAAGCTATGTGAAAGAAGGAAGGAATGAATGAAGATATGTGAAGGAAGGAAGAAAGCTATGAGAAGGAAGGAAAAGGAAGGATGAAAGCTAGGTGAAGGAAGGAAGGAAGCTATGTGAAGGAAGGAAAAGGAAGGAAGGATGCTAGTTGAAGGAAGGAAGGAAGCTATGTGAAGGAAGGAAAAGGAAGGAAGGATGCTAGGTGAAGGAAGGAAATGAAAGGAAGGAAGCTATGTGAAAGAATGAAGGAAGGAATGAAGATATGTGAAGGAAGGAAAAGGAAGGAAGAAAGCTAGGTGAAGGAAGGAAGGAAGCTATATGAATGAAGGAAAGGGAAGGAAGGATGCTAGGTGAAGGAAGGAAATGAAAGGAAGGAAGCTATGTGAAAGAATGAAGGAAGGAAGGAAGCTATGTGAAGGAAGGAAAAGGAAGGAAGAAAGCTAGGTGAAGGAAGGAAGGAAGCTATATGAATGAAGGAAAGGGAAGGAAGCAAAGAAGGAATTGAGCTAGGTGAAGGAAGGAAGGAAGCTATATGAATGAAGGAAAGGGAAGGAAGCAAAGAAGGAATTGAGCTAGGTGAAGGAAGAAAGGAAGCTATATGAATGAAGGAAAGGGAAGGAAGCAAAGAAGGAATTGAGCTAGGTGAAGGAAGCAAGGAAGGAATGAAGCTATGTGAAAGAAGGAAGGAAGGAAGAAAGCTAGGTGAAGGAAGGAAGGAGCCTATGTGAAGGAAGGAAATTAAAGGAAGGAAGCTATGTGAAAGAATGAAGGAAGGATTGAAGCTATGTGAAAGAAGGAAGGAAGCTATCTGAAAGAAGGAAGGAAGGAATGAAGCTTTGTGAAGGAAGGAAAAGGAAGGAAGGAAGCTATATGAAGGAAGGAAAAGGAAGGAAGGAAGCTAGGTGAAGGAAGGAAGGAAGCTATATGAAGGAAGGAAGGAATGAAGCTAGGTGAAAGAATGAAGGAAGGAATGAAGCTATATGAAGGAAGGAAAAGGAAGGAAGCAAAGAAGGAATGAAGCTAGGTGAAGGAAGGAAGGAAGCTATATGAATGAAGGAAAGGGAATGAAGCAAGGAAGGAATGAAGCCATGTGAAGGAAGGAAGGAAGGAAGGAATGAAGCCATGTGAAGGAAGGAAGGAAGGAAGGAAGGAAGGAAGGAAGGAAGGAAGGAAGGAAGGAAAATGAAAAAAAATTCTTTGGACAAGTCTTTTCTCATTCAGGATAGTAAGTGAACCAAAATCACTGATGCCTCTTCAAAAAAATAGGTTTCAAAGACCCAGGAGATCTCTCATGATACCTCTCTCTGCCTCTTTCCTCTACATCATATCCATCCTTTTTCAGGCTCTTTCTTTCTCACACACTCATACACACAAGTTCTTTCTCTTACACTCACTATTATGTCTGTGTCACTGCAGATATTGTTCCTCTGTTTTTCAATCTGAAGGAAGCTAGGTGTGTGTACATGATGTTGGCACCAGCTCTTGCATACTCAGCAGTTAGTATGTGTACAGTATGTGTGATCTCCCTCTCCTGCTAAGACACTCTGAGTACCCACTGACAGCTCTATCACTCGCCTCAATAGGGTGTAATTTGTGAGGGCCAGGCTGTGCTGGGGATGACGGGTAATTAAGAATGTGAGTCAAGCTACCAAGGACAGGCGTTGACAGCATTCAGACTGCTGTGACAGCATTCAGACTCCCAACATTTGTTCTGCCACAGCACACTTTTTACGACTAAAACATTCTACTGCACACCACTGTCCCACATAGGCAAACCATCGTCAATATTTTTCCTTTTCAAGAACTTGTCAATTTTTTCTGTACATCTGTAGCTTGTTTACATGTAATGTTTCAAATTCGGCTATGCAAAAAAACAAAAAAACAAGTCACATAGGTAGGCTACACTGTGTGAGGTCACAGGTGGCAAGAGCGCTAAATGGGTAATGAAAAAACAAAAACTATGCTTCTTTTCTAATTTGTAGATTTGTTCTTGCAATGCAAATTACAGGGATGCAAACTCATGATGGGCAAAAAAGGTAAGACAATCACTGGTCCACGAACATTTCTGGGGGATTTGTTTTAAAGAATAAGCTAAAAGCATCAATTCCAACAATTTTTGTGATTCTAATTTATTCAAGTTAACAACTGTGCAGAATTATCTGCAAATTAAAGAGTATTTGGTGAGGCTTGCTTATGACACAAAGCAGATCTATGGTATTATTTTCCTACAGTAGCCTATTTAAACTGCTGAGCATGGCTTTTATCAGAAAAGACCACAATAATAGACAAATAATAATAATTTTGAGTTTCAATAATGTTCTTTCGTCATTTTAAAGCGCATTTCACATGTGTTCTCTGTGTCTCCAAGGGTCACATACACAAATCTTTCTTTTTACTTTTCAGTCGCTCAGAAGAGAAAGACCAAAGCCTAACTGGAATGAACAAAAACCCCTTAGGTGAACGAAGCCTTCGCTTCTGCACTCTGTCATTTTAAAATCAGTTTCTTTGAAGGTGCCACCACAAAAGTAATGCCAATAATGCAGGTATTTCTCTGTGGTCTGTTTCCATAAACACCAATATCTCTTTTAATGCATTTTTTGGTGGCCACTTTGTCTTTGTGAAATTTGTGTTGGCATCATATAAAAAATGTGTACTTTTAGAACAACCTCAGAGAAACGGGCTTACAAGCTTTACGTTAAGCTAAATGTGATAGATAATGACAAGATAAATGTGACCTTAGGAAAAAACTCAAAACCTTTCATCATAGTTTTTAGGAGAACTAAAAGAAGTCTGTTCGCCAAGTAAGTCAGTGTTGGGTGTAATCTGATTACAAAGTAATTGATTACTGTAATCTATTTATTTTTTTAGTCACTATGACTGATGTGAATTTGACCACTGGTTTACATTTATTCTGCCTTTATGTGCTTTTAGAGCTTCAACGTTTTGGACCCTGTTGACTTGCATTGCATGAACCTACAGAGCTAAAATATTCTTCTAAAAATCTTAATTTGTGTTCAGCAGAAGAATGAATCTCATACTCATCTGGGATGGCATAAGGTTGAGTATGATGAGAGAATTAAATGTTTTGGCTGAACTATCCCTTTAAGCCATCTCTTTTCCATTAAGTGAAAATGAATGAGGATGGATGCTGTTGAGCTCCACAAATGACAAAAAGGTACCATAAAGGTAATATTTCAGTTGTCTATTCAACTTGTGCACTATATTCCAAGTCTTCATCATTTTTCACTGAATCTTCCACTATCACATAGTTCTCAAATCTCATTTACTCTTGCGTATATACGAAAATAGGAAAAGATTATGTACATTTTCCACTTATATGAGAGATAATGAGAGAATTATGATCTATTTTTTTTAAGGTTTTGTTACTCATGGCAATTGAATGTGCACTGAACATTCAAAATCACTTGAAAAGATTACATCAAAACTTTCCTTCTTCATGGTGAACTCATTTCTTCACATTATCTCTAAAACAGCAGTTCTCTTTCAATATGCCTTCCCTCATTCTATGCCATGATTCTGGGCTGACAGTAAGAGAAAGAAAGAGAGATATGGACGTCTCCCTCTAATTGATAAAGCCATAATATGAGCCATTTCTCCACCATCTGCTAATTAGAACCATGAAGGGGAAGAGATTGGATGTCTGGAGAAGGGGTCGGCCGTCTGAGGGGGTCTTTGATCTTCTGACTTGTCTGCCGTGCTGTTTTCCTTCAAACTTTCCTGCACGACTTGAGCAGACCACAGCCTCCACTCTTGGGGATACGAACACTAATGGATCACTTGAAAAGGTATTTAGATTTATGGCTGGTGCTAAGCAGTATCAGCTGCTCTGAGGCCAGTGGCTGCAGAGTTCAGTTTCTCATGAAGTGCTTTGTCAGATAAGCCCACTGTGAATAATACTGGGCCTGCAAGGGACGCGGGGGTGTCGTCTGCGAAAGGTGAGGTAGAAAGACCATCAAGGCAACTCCAGAAGCGCAGTACCATGACTGTTTTTCAGTGGGCTGACACAACGGAATTCTAGAAGATCGAAAGAAAATGTGAGAATGTTTCCAAAATCACATGCAGTTTGTGGTGTCTGGTATGACTGAAATGGACGTACTGCTCATTTTTGCATTATAAAAATTCCTTGTTAAAGATATGATTCAGCAAAAATATACAATTATGTACATTTTGTCATAATTTATCTTGTTTTAAAAGTCAACCCACTGTTTCCGATTTCACTCTGCGCAACAACGCAAGTTCCCAGCTGTTAAATTAATGTCTTCTAAAGCGACTCGATCGCTTTTGGTGTGAAAAAGATGGATTTTGTACTTTTTTAACTCTAAACCATGCTTCAAGTCGGCAGCGGTATGTGCTTGTGATGGATTTGCATTGGCATTTAAAACACGCTAGAACTGACAAGCGTGCGTCACAGCCAGAAGAGCAGTGCTGTTTACAAGTGAGAAGGAAGAATGCTGTACAGTAGTTGGGTTGGTTTTGATCTGTATTTATCAGTTTCTTTATTCACAATGGTGTGTGTGTGCTTATCTTGGACGTCTCACCCGAGTAGAGAATGTGAGATTACGTCTGTATCATGGCAATGCAAATATGTCACACAAGAGACTGCTTGGACTCCAACCTCTTGTGAAGCTTACCGGAAGTGTTTGATTACAGATAAAAAGTACTTAAATATTTATCTATTTTGCTCTGAAAGTGATCGTAATGCTTTAGAAGACATTAATTTAACCACTGGAATTGTATCGATGACATTTATGCTGACTGTCTGTGATTTTTGGAGCTTCAAAAGAAAAATCAACATTCATTTGCATTTTAAGGACCTACTGAGCCAAGATATTTTTCTATTTTTCTTCAAATGTGTTCTACTGAAGAAAGAAAGTCATACACAACTGGGATATCATGAGGGTGAGTAACTAATGAGAGAATTTTATTTATGGGTGAACTATCACTTTCAATTTTGGGTTGTTTCTCACCAAAACCTATTGTATGACTTAAGAATACTTGGAATATTATGCACGAGCCGCATTGGGAATGTAATTTTCTGATACATTTGGGCCCTTTTTTAGGTTTCAATTGAATCGCTCTTCAGTGCCATTGTATTAAGAAGAAAGTTAATATGAATTAAAACATCTTTATTTGTGTTTGGTATAGAAAAGAAAGTCATGCAGGTTTTAAAAAACATTGTAATTTTTGGGTGAAGAACTTTCATTTTTGGGTGAACTTGGTTACAATAATTCTTTCAGAATTCTCTTGATGTTTGTAATTAGTAAATGTTGCTGAGATTTTGAGAAACTTTGAGACCATTTTGATTTTACTTAAAAATATTAAGTTGTCAATTAAACAAAATTTGTAATTTATAGTAAGTTGAAATTTTTCTCCCACATTTTTCATGACTCAATGATTAAGTTTTGATTATGTGTGAGTGACGCGCCATTCCATTGGATTATTATGACGAGGATAATCAAAGTATAACTGCCCAGCTGTTTCTAATATAAAGCCTAATCCTCACCCCCTTGCCTACCTAATGTAATCATGATATAAACCTAATAACAAAAATTGGTTTGAGTCTTGTTTAGATACATGCTATTGAAATTACATGATTAGGCAATTACTTTATTTTAACCAGCTAGAGGGCAATAAGAATAAATTAAATGGAATGAGACATTTGTTTTCTTTTTAATGATTAAGAAAAAAAATCTTTGAAAAAGCAAAGGTGGGGGTTTGAGCCATCAGCACTGTTCTTTTGACTCTAAGTTCCGAGTCATAAATATATCCAAAAGCATGTGTTTCAAATTGCCCATTGGTTATGGATTGCTTTACAGGAGCTGCTTGTTAGTGGCCCAGTGGATTTAGCCTCTGTTGATTTACCCCCAGGGAACCAGAGGTCAATTAGTCAGGCACACAGTTCTTCAGCTGGTTGCCTTTCCACACTGATCCTCATGTTAGAGGTGGAGAACAGGATTTTTGCAGGATGTGCTGCTTCCAGAGCGGTACTGAGTTTGGATTTCTGATAAAGGCAAATTAACTCTCTTGACTTCTTTTGCTGTTTGAGAACTTCTCTTATTAATAAGACTGTTTTTGTTATGGCGTTCTTGAAGTAAGACCGGGCAAGACATCACAAGATGTTGAGGTTTTGAGTTAAAACTCCAATTATGCATGTTTATTTTCTCAGCGGTTTTATATGTCGAAACATCCAGTTTAATATTGTCTTAATTTTTTTTTTAGAAATGTCAGATCAGGTTGTGTTTTAAAAGTTGTAATATTTAATACTTCATTAGTTATTCTGTTGGGCCAAACAATGGTCTGAGATATATATATATGTTTTACAATTAATAATTTTTGTTGTTTTATCATTATTTTGTCTATAATTGTTTTACTGTTTAAATTTTGTTGAAGCTTTTTAATGTTCCCCTTCTGTTACTCACTCGACGTTGTGTCGATGAAATAATACTAGGGGTCGATCTTGAGAGCCCGAAACACCTTCAGATCTTTGAGAAAAGGCCAATGAGAACTGTCGAGTTGATTTTGCATGCTACTCCCTCCAACATAAGGGTATAAAAGGGAGGCCAGCAGGCAAGGGAGCCAAGCTTTTTAAAGATGCCATTCCGTCTCTGTGCAGTTCCTGGATGTGGTCGTTACCTTTCCGCCTCTGATGGTCATGAACATTGCCTCACACGTCTGGGCCAATGCCACACTGCGAGAACATGACCATGGCCACTCTATGAGCGTGGCTCTCCTTCTTCGAGGGAGCGCCTCTTCAGCCGTCCCCCTTCCCAGCCCTCATACCTACGGGTACGGCGCCGATGTGGCTGACGCTGGAGACATTTCGTGGGCTTCACTGGGTACAGTCACGCTGGAAAATTCCACGCAGGCCGCCCACCCCTCAGCTCGCTCGTTAGCCTCCGTCCACCTCTGGGATGAGACAGGCAACTTGCCCAGTGCCAGCCTAATGTTTCTCCTGGAGCCCGAGACTAGGATGAGATGTTGATCACTGCATCGGCGGGCATCCTAGCTGTATCGGATGCTGAAGACTCGACCGGACTGCCGCCCGGTCTGAGGCGGATGCTGAATTCACTGCCGTGCTTTCCCGGGCTGCCTGGTTTCTAGGGTCGGCACGCCACTCGCAGCCTTGTGGGTTGTTTGTTCCCTTCTTTACTGTTCGCAGCACACCACATGGGTTGCGGTACCCACATTGTCAAGAAAAGAGCAGTCTCCTCTCTCCTTAGGTTAGATCGCCGGGATTCCCAGTCACTGCCTCCACGGCCACCGAACACCAGGGATTACAGCCCCGGCATCACGAACGCACCCCCTTGCCTTCTCATGCCCAGATGGTCCCCTCAGCACTATCGCCTTGGGTACTCCCTGACGCGGCTCTCCCTGCTTCCTCCCGCTGCAAGGCCCCACCCCCAGGAACGTTGGATGCGTTCCTTCCCTTAGTGCCCCTCGCCCTGAGCTTGGGAGAATGGTTATCTGCGTGCCACTCACATTCTGGGTGACCTCAACGTCACAGCATATGCTATGTCACAGCAGGTAACGTTCAGAGGAGAATGGAGACTCCACACTCAGGTGGTCCAGCTGATTTGGAGTCGATTTGGCAGGGCACAGGTAGCTTTTTTGCCTCCCAAGAATACTCCCACTGCCCAATCGGTATGCCTTGACGGCAGCTCCCCTCGGCACAGACGTGCTGGCACACAGCTGGCCCCGAAAGCTGCGTAAATATGTGTTCCCACCCTCAGTGAGCCTACTTGCACAGGTTCTGTGCAAGGTCAGGAAGGATGAGGAGCAGGTCACCCTTGTGGCTCCATACTGACCCACACAGACCTGGTTCTCAGACCTCACACTCCTCGTGACAGCTCCTCCCTAGCGAATTCCCCTGAGGAAGGACCTTCTTTCTCAGGGATGGGGCACCCTCTGGCACCCACGCCCAGACCTCTGGAATCTCCATGTCTGGTCCCTGGATGGGACATGGCGGACCTAACTGGTCTACCGCCCGCTGTGGTTAACACGATCACTCAGGCCAGAGCCCCTTCTACAAGGCAGCTCTACTCACTGAAGTGACGTATCTTTGCTAAGTGGTGTTCTTCCCGGAATGAAGACACCCAGAGCTGCACAGTCGGGTCAGTGCTTGCCTTCCTGCAAGAGAAGTTGGATGGTCAGCTGTCCCCCTCCACTCTCAAGGTCTAAATAGCTTCCATTGGAGCACACCACGATGTAGTTCAAGGTAAGTCCCTAGGTAAGCACAACCTGATCATCAGGTTCCTGAGAGGCACCAGAAGGCTGAACCCTCCTAGACAGTACCTCTTTCCCTCGTGGGACCTCTCTTTGGTCCTCTCAGGCCTACGGAGAGCCCCTTTCGAGCCCCTCGAGTCAGTTGCGTTAAAGGCAGTCTCTCTGAAGACTGCCCTTCTGACCGTGCTCACTTTCATCAAGAGGGTCGGAGACCTGCAAGCGTTCTCTGTCAGCGAAGAGTGCCTAGAATTTGGTCCGGAAGACTCTCACGTGATCCTGAGACCCCGACCGGGCTACGTGCCCAAGGTTCCCACGACCCCTTTTAGGGATCAAGTGGTGAGCCTACAATCGTTGCTGTTTCCGGTGCACGCTTTCCACATCTATTTGGATCAGATCGACTTGTGAACTGTGGATGTTCTTCCTCCAAGCCCTCTGACTCACAAATTCTGCGGAGGAATTCGTGGACAGACCCAGTACTTCTGCAGTCCTGCATGCCCTGTACCGTGGTAAGTGCTCCACATGTTTTCTGTTTCCTTGTTAACCTCCTGTGATGTATCCTCCACGGCATGGTCTCCCCCTTCCTTGTGATAGACCCGCGTCTCCCATGGCAGAGCCCTCTCTGCCCCGGTCGCTGTGTTATAGAACCCCCCCCACGAAAGGCAGGACTTACCACCACGCCTCTCCCATGTCCGGCCATTGGGCCCATATGGTGTATTTGCCACTCTTTACCCTCCCCTCCTCTCCAGGGTAGGGTGATGGAGAGAACAAGATGCTGTGTCCCTCTTGCCACAGACAAAACTTGACCGCTGTAACGGCCGGGACCTTGTCTCCGCTCCTCAGTGCAAAACCTGAATGAACTTGCCTGCTGGCCTCCCTTTTATACCCGTATGTCGGGGGGAGTGGCATGCAAATTAAATTAGCCAATTCCCATTGGCCTTTTCTCAAAGATCTGAAGGTGTTTTGGGCTCTCAAGATTGACCCCTAGTGTCACTTCATCAACATCAGGGAACGGAGGTAAAGACAGTAACTGAGACGGTTCCCATTGTGACAACTTAGGCCATGTATAGTTTGACAACATGCTATGCTATCAGAAATATTCAATAGCTATTCCATAGTCAAGACTTGAGGTATACATGTATGTTTCAATCCACACATTGACTTTCTGAAATCAACTTACCCAGAGAAATATTTACTGGAGTAAAAAGTTTAACAACTAGCCACTATTTCTGAGCTCCATTTGTAGTAATAATAATTAGATTTTCAAGTTTAAGCAAAAAATGTACTCAAAATCTGCCATTTAAACTTCAGCTCATCAAGTCCAGAGAGACATCAGATAAAATCATGCTTTGCATTGGCTCATGGAATGTGTGTGTTTATTTGGTTGTGTATTGCCTTATTTATGTCTTTACAACCTCATTAGTGCTTCACATCTGGCCAACAGTTTGCTTTTTACACCTCTATTTTCACACCTTTACAGTCAAATATGTCACTGTCTCTTCAATTTCATAGCTATGGACATCTGTAATTAATGCAGATGAAAGGACATAAATGAATCAAGACATGTACATTTTTTGCAACAAATATACCATTGCCATAAGTTACTGTAAACAAAATACAGTGACAGTGTACAGAGAAATTCCATTACAGTGTGTTTTCACTGAATTAACTGATCTTTTTCTGTTTGTCCACCACTCTGAACAACATGATCATACAGGAAATCGACATGTTGCTTACGAAAGTTCATGCACCCTGAAATCAACCCTGTTCAGTCGAATTACTGTCAAGAACCATGTTCCATCAGATATTTTTGCATCAATTCAAATGTGAAAACAGTTTTCTCTAGTGCCACCGTTAGCACATTTTGCAAGCAACCTCCAAGACACGGGTTCTGGTCCAGAGGGAATAAGGAAATAATCACGTTTATATTAACAATGGTGAGCATGTTTTGAAGGATGCATTTTTGCTCTAAAACTATATTTTTACTCCACTGATGGTCAGGTTTAGGGTTGGGGTTCAACTTAGGAACTATCTGGGATTTTAACACTTGAAAACGTTAACCGTGGGTTTTTCTATTCCTGGGTAAAAGGAATCCTGGGTACCTGTTTTATGTTTCACACTGTTCATATTTTAACCTGGATTAATAATTAATCCTGGGTAACCATGTTCCGATGTTTCATACTGTACATTCTTAATCCTCCGGTTAATGTTCTTATTTGCATATTTGCAGTGTCAATAAATGAATGGACGAATACAGCTCACAACAATGGAGCTGCTCTGCCCTTCAGTGGAAGTGTCGACAAGCAATTCAGCTCTGATTGTCTTTCGTATTTCTAAATATGTAAAAAAAAAAAAAAAAAAGGAATACTGTCTCTTCATCACTGCAGTTATTATGTTTTCCACCACTGTTCGACACTTTCGGTTTCCCTCAGATGGAGAAAGTAAACAGCCTGTGAAAATTTCAGTGATGATACAAAGCGCATGAATATTTAAAGGCAAGAACTGAGGCTTTATATGATTGGTTGTCTGTTGCTAAACAACTTTTTGTAACATTCTAACAGCATCGTTTCACACTCTATCTCTTCGGCACCACAACACAGGGTTAATCCCGCAAATGTGGTGCTAACCCAGCTCCGGAGCAGGGTTTTAGAACTCTGGGCAAAAAGAGGTGCTAACCCCCTTTCAAAATTACAAGTGTGAAACGTTGCTTTTCTATCGGGAAGACACGCATGCTTGAGTGAAGTTTAAGATGCCATTTATTTGTTAAATGTAAAAAAGTAATGTCTCTCTCTTTGGCGTAGGCCCCGTCCAGCGGTCCGAGGGAGTTGTACCCAGAACCATCATGTCCTACCGGAGATAGGAGGCAGGGGCGAGGAGCCTACCCCTGTGCGGGACAGGGCTCAACTTGTGGTGGTGGGGTGGTGGAGTTAGCACACTGAAACAGCAATGTGATAGATTGTGAGCAGACTTATAAAGCAATGGCTTACATGCGATTGGCTAGGAATTACCCAGCTAATGATGTGATGATGTACAGCTGCTAGTCTTGCCGCTAGAACTACGCTGAGCTTCCATTACCCGGGGTTAGAACGAAGATAACGAAGTTAAGCGCAGTGTGAAAAGCCCTAGAGTTAATAAAATATGCATTATCTGTTGACAGTATTACAGCATTTACAATGAAAAATACAACTCACTTTTGGCACCACTCTGTGGACATTAATCTGCAGCTTACACGTGCCCTTCCGTTCAACAGCACTTCCATCCTTAGCCACTGAAAGCAGTGATTCGAATTTTGGTAAACACAGACTGATTTCTGCAGCGAAACACCTAAAGTTGTCAAAATCACAGTGAGATCAGTCTGATCTGAAAACGTTTCCTGTAATTGCAAAGAATGTGACAGAAACAATACAAGATTTGTAAGATTTTACATGTGCAAGATAATAGTACTATGAATGATAAAAATATACTGAATGCATAGGCAGTTGGGAATATGACTTGTCAATATGAAAGTGAATTACTGAATCATATTTTTATACTGTGAAGACAAAGATGCATTTGAGAGAAAACAGCAGGATACGCTCCATATAACCTCAAACAACATGATAATAGGTCTGCAGAACCCACAGACAATAAAATGGACCAGACACCACAATCTCTATTGTTCTATATGTTTATATTGGTTTCAGGCCCAAGTGAGGGACCAAGTTCTACTAAATAGAGAGAAAGAATATTTTTAAGATTACCGGGAAATCCCTTCTGGCAAGGTCTGTTCAATGCCAGAAAAGCCTTAAAAGTTATAATTTTACAATAAGCAATAGTAGGCTTTCAAAATGACTGTTGACATCAAATCTGGCATGACAAGTTCCAAAGTTTGCATGAATATGAATGAGATTTCAGAGCTTCAATGGACAGAATTTCATTGAATGATGATTAAATTTTATAATTTGTTTATTATTTTTGTACCTATACAAAGCTATCGTATGGCTTCAGAAGACTTGTAATATAACTCATATAGTGCTATTTTGTCCTTATTGGACTTTTACAGCCCCAGGTTGCTTTACGCTTTCATTGTACAGAGAAGAGTTGTATAAACACTCTGCCCAACATCTCCTTTTGCGCTTCACAGAAGAAGAAAAAAAGAAAGTCATATGGGTTTGGAACAACATGAGATTTCATTTTCATTCATTTTCGCATGAGCTGTTTCTTTAAGACACAACAAACCTTTGAGGTTCTTTAACATTTAATTGTATTTTGGTTTCATATGTCATTAGAATTTAGAGCCTCTCCAGTGAATTACAAGACATTTCCAAAAAATAAAAGTACTAACAGGGTCAAAGGTGGAGGCTTGTTCCTGGATTTTGCCCTACTCCAAGATTTTGAAGGATCAAGACTGTTTGGTTAACTTAAATCTAATCTCCCTTTGATATGGCCATGATTACTTGTAGTATCTGTGATCAGGATTAAAATGCATCAATTTCAAACAAACTCAAGTTTGTGGACATACACCAATCAGCCACAACATTAAAACACCTGCTTAACATTGTCTAGGTCCCCCTCGTACCGCTAAAACAGTGCCAACCCGCATCACAGTATAGCATTCTGAGATGTTATTCTTCTCAGCACAATTGTACAGAGCGGTTATCTGAGTTACTGTAGACTTTGTCAGTTTGAACCAGTCTGGCCATTCTCTGTTGACTTCTCTCATCAACAAGGCATTTCTGTCCTCAGAACTGCAGCTCACTGGATATTTTTTTTGTTTGTTTTTGGCACCATTCAGAGTACATTTTAGAGACTTTTGTGTGTGAAAATCCCAGGAGATCAGGAGTTACAGAAATACTCAAACCAGCCCGTCTTGCACCAACAATCATGCCATGGACCAAATTACTGAGATCACATTTTTTCCCCCATTCTGATGTGAACATTAACTGAATCTCCTGACCCATATCTGCATGATTTTAGTCCACAGGATTGGCTGATTAGATAATTTCATGAATGATTGTTGCCAGATGGGCAGAGTGAACCACTCTACAATTGTAGTGAAAATAATATAATGTCAGAATGCTATTTGGGGATACGGATTGGTGCTGTTTTGGAAAGTCATACACTGAACAAAAAAAAATACTTGAGAAATACATTGATATTAAGACTTAAATTAGCTAAATTTATAGGGGATTATTCTTTAAACAAGAAAAAGCTGTTTGCCATTGGGGTATGAAAAATTTATTTCTTACCTCATTGGCACAGTTTTTTCTCATAAGTATAAGGTTACTACATTTTTGTAATCATTTTTCTAAAAATAAGACAAAATATTATACACTTTGATTCTGGCAGTGGAAAAAAAGCCAAAAATGCTCAGTAAGATAACGATTTTCTGTGTATGAATTTGAAACGACATAATACAATACAGACCGAATATTTCATTTTTGGGTGAACGGTTCCTGCAATATTTAATAAGATTGTTTTTTTTAATTTAAATTCTCTTATCATCTACTTACCCTCATGCCACACCAGATTTGCATGACTTTCTTTCTTCTGTAGAACACAAATGAAGATTTTAAAAGAGTCTATCAGCTCTGTGGTGACCAGAACTCAGAAGGTCCAAAAATGGCATAAAGGCAGCATAAAAGTAATCCTTACGACTCCAGTGGTAAATCGATATCTTCTGAAGCAATATGATAGGTGTGAGTGAGAAACAGATCAATATATAAGTCTTTTTTACAATCAATCTCCAACTTTTGGCAGCTGAATGTGAAAGTGTAGATTTACAGTTTAAAAAGGACTTAAATATTGATCTGTTTCTCACTCATACCTATCATATTGATTGGATTTAACCACTGGATCTTACGGTTACTAATATACTGTCTGAAGGTACAGAGCTGAAATTGATTATATTCAGCAGAAGAAAGAAAGTAAATTATAGGAGAATATACAATCTGTTTCTTGGACTCACTGGTCTTGGCCTTGGGTCTTATGGAGTCTAGAGTCTGGGTCTTGGAGGTTCTGGTCTTGACTCCAACTCACATTTGCAAACATCATGATGCACATTTGCACACATCAAGGCATTAATTAGTCCTATCATATGGCTTGTTTAGCACCACACCTTACACATAAAAAATAGTCTTCAGTTCTGCAACTCTTTCATTAGTGTCTAGAGCATTGTTAGTTTTTTAATTTACCACAATTGGGGCACTGAGGGTATTTCAAGCTTATATTTGTAAGGATAATAGCAACAAGTAAACTGCTTTAGGGGAGTCTGTGCTGTTTTATTGAGCAAAGACTATTTTCCAAATCCCAGACCTAATCATCACAAGTCAAACAGCAACAGTGGTGAGCTTTAAAGAGTGACTTCTTCAACAAGATTATCTAGTTCAAGTTGATTGTGCACTTACTTTTCAGTACAGTCATTTGGCTCACATCAGGAGTATTTGTTTTCAGTTTTTGTGGTTGAACCCTGTTCCTGTTTGTGACTGGGATTTGAGTAGGAGAAGCTGCTTCCAAATCGGAATGGAAAAGCAACTTCTCCTGGAGCTCATTACACTAGGGGAGGAGGCCGTTTTCTTATTTATTTGACCCAACATCATGGTGCAATTTGGTTTTATCACCGACGGAATACTTATAGAGAGGCTGTACGATTTCCTGTAACAAACACGTGTGTTGTGCCATTAGAGTGAGTGATTTCACACAGTGGGTTGCCATCATAAAGATGAGGGGGAAAACAAGCGCTAATGGAATTGTTGTACTGAAAATGCTCTGTTATTGAGCCTTGTTTGGGTTTATTGGTTTTCCATGTTGTACTTAAAGGGATAGCTCACCCAAAAATGAAAATTCTGTCATCATTTACTCACCCACATATTGAGCCCCTTTACAGAGCCCTTTAGAGGACTGAGCAGAATAGATTTTTCCTCGCAATATGTTTTGCGTGCCCTTGCTATAGTTTGTGTTCCCTCGCAATAAGTTTTGCATTCCCTCACAATAAATTGAATGGTTTTACTACAGTAACAATACAGAATTTTAACCATGATATTCATAGTGATACCATAGTAATAACGAATGCAATGGTAATAAAATCATAATTTTGAGATTACTATTGTATGTTGTATTAATATAAAAACATGTTTAGCCTACTGTTATGATTACCCCAAAATTAATATAGTAAAAACAAGATTTCCACTAAAAATAATGGTTAATACAGTCTACAATATTACTGGAGTAAAAGCATGGTTTCTGGCAACAACAAAAAAATGGCCACTATAATCACAGTAACTACAGTATTATTATAGTAAAAACCATGGTAAAATGTATTCTGAGGGAAACTAGTTGACATGTTACTAGTCATGTTTTTTGCCGTTTTTGTTTTTGGCCATGGTATTACTATAGTAATATTCTAGGAGCTATGTAAAGTTACCATGGTTTTTTGGCAGAAACTATGGTTTTAATAAACCTAGTCCCATAGAATGAATTAATTAATGAGCGTTTTATTCACTTTCACGCAAATCACAACTACTTCAGATTATATACTTTATAAACGCACATTTTTGCACTATTACTCACACACTGCTATGTTATGATATCGAAACTCTTTTACTATAATGCATCATTTAAAAAAACGATACATTTTAATGCTTGTATTACAGACACACCTACATTTAAACAAGGCGGTTACCACGCTTTCCCTAATCATTTTTAATGAGAGAGGCAGCAGGCAGCAAAATGGAGTGTGTGTATCTTTCCGCAGTTGCCACTTGTCAATGGCCAATCAAGAGCGGAATTTATTCACAACCAATCAAACGACATATTTTCGACATACATCAACATGGAGACGAATATTCTCGCTATTGCTGAATTTCCTCCTGAAAAATAAAATTTCTTTAAAAGTTTATAGAGACAATAGGAAAAACAGCCTAATCAGGGGCACAAATTTCATCAAAATGTTGGGGGGGGCAATAAACATAACAATTCTCAAGAAAAATTTTTGAAGGGGACACCAAGGTTTTTTTTTTGTTGTTGCCCTGTTTGTATTTGTATTATTTTATTTCTTAAACAATTATTTTAAGAATATATCATTATGTTATTTACAATACACATATTTTAATGATATTTTGGGGGGGGTCCTGACCCCCCCCCCCGCGATTTCCGCCTATGAGCCTAATGGAAAGCTGTGAGTGGATGAATCGGTGTACATAGAGAAATAGACTATGGAAACATGAATAGCTTATGTTTGGAAAATAGACGACTGTGAAATGTATAAAAATGGGACACGGACCGTATACTTTAAAGGTGCAATGTGTAATATATTCACTGTACTAAAGCATGAAATTATCATAATATGTTATCAGAGATTTAGGAAACATGCTAAGTTGAAATACTGGCTTCTCCGAAATCATTGCAACAGCCAGTATATTCTACTTTGAAATGTCCGATCCGGGACGAGTTTTGGCCTGTGTGATCCCGCCCATTGCCCATTTCCCAATAGTATTTTGACACCCCGGGCTGCCAGATTTGAAACAAGTTAGTAGGCAAACACAGCACGCTGCAGCCATGGAAGCCAACAATACATCTAGCTAACATTGACAGAGTTATAAAAAAATCCACTTGACCTGGTTTACAGTTTTCAAACAGAAAAATATTGCAATCGTATACATTAGCTGATCAACTTACAGTGTAAGGCTCATTGCTTACCATTGTCAGTTTACTCTATGTTATTTATACTATACCAATTTGCCAATAAAGATGTGAAGTAACACGCAGTGTGTTTCTTTAGTCATTAAAAATACGCAGAACTCATCAAATGTGGAGACAGGTGGCAAAACGCTATAAATATTTACAATTACATTGTTTAGCCTTGATAGTATAATTTTACATTAATGTGACAAATTGCTTATTACTGACTCCAGTCAGGCTTCCTAAGCAACCTATTGTACCTGTTGCTAGGGTGGGTGGAGTCACGTTGGGTTAACCATGTTGTGGGTGCTATAATGTGGTTCTTGCTCTCAGTGAGGCACGTGGTAAGTTGTGTGTGGATGCCGCGGAGAATAGCGTGCAGCCTCC
Organism: Xyrauchen texanus; assembly: GCF_025860055.1. Taxonomy (NCBI): domain Eukaryota; kingdom Metazoa; phylum Chordata; class Actinopteri; order Cypriniformes; family Catostomidae; genus Xyrauchen; species Xyrauchen texanus. The sequence goes on along the minus strand of NC_068286.1, from coordinate 8,391,122 downwards.
ACACGTGCTAGGTCTCCGCTGTAATGCGCTCAACAAGCCACGTGATAAGCTGCATGGATAAACAGTCTCAGATGCGGAGGCAACTGAGATTCATCCTCCGCCACCCAGATTGAGTCACTACGCCACCATGAGTACTTTGGGCGCATTGGGAATTTGGCATTCCAAATTGAGGAGAACACAATAGCTTATTACAAAATGTATAGTTGTAAAACATTTTATGAAAAATAAGTGGCATATTATTTAGGTGCAATCACTTAAATTAAAACTAATACAATATTTACAGTAATTGCCTCATAGACTTAGTATTTGAGCTGAAGCAGTGGGTGGCATTATTGCAATTCTACCTGCGCATTTCGCACCGCTTTTCATGTGAATGGAAAATGCCTGTACAAACAAGAAGCGGCAAGATCGCAAACAAAGCCTGCCACCCACCTTCCATGTAAATACGCCTTTATTCCCATGTTAGTTGGTTACACAGGAGCTCACCTAAAAAACTGTTGGACTTTGAACTTGGCAGTATGCTTTTCAAAAGCAGTCAAGCATGTGAGCTGACACGTGAGAAAAGAGTGTCATGACACAAGATGACGTGGTCGCTTCAGAAAATGTGCCTTTAATTTCTCATTTTGATTTAGGATATTATAGGCTAGGTTTAGGCATTGGTTCAGGGTAAGGATGTCTGTTTAATTTAGGCTACCTGTCATATGATTTTTAGATCACTATTGGTTAGGTTTAGGTCAAAGTTTAAGGTTAAGGAGGTACATTTTACATATTAAAACCTCTATCTAATATTCACCCTAAAAACCTTGCCTGATAACGACACTATTTCGACACTATTTCACTCGCTTTTTGGTCCCCCGGTGGACAATTCATGGGGAAACTGCAGCAAAATGTGTAATAATGTAGGTAATTTGACTTTGCAAAAATGTTGCCTTGGTCACGTAATGTTCATGAGATAAGGCTGCTTTTAATACAGTATACTGTACTGATATAGTAACCATGGTTTTACTATAGATTAATGATGGTTAATCTTGTGATGTTACTGTGGTTTTACTACAAATAACATGGTTAAACTATGGCATTTGTAATAAAACCATACCAACCACAAAATTATTATTGTATTACCATTGTCTGGTATTATTACTATGGTATTTTCCTACTATTATGAATATAATGGTTAAAAATGGCTACTGTAGTATAACCATGATACGTTTTTGCATGAGAACACAAACTATCGCGAGGCCAAGGGAATGCAAAACTTTTTTGGGAGGGAACGCAAACAGCTGAGAGAGAATGCAAAACTTTTTCAGAAAAAAAAAAAATCCCACCCTGTCCTCCAAGAGGCTCCATTCTCACACCATCTTGTTCCAGAAGGAAAGAAAGCAGAAAAAAAAGTATTATGGGTTTGAAATGACATGAGGTTGAATAATGACCAATTTATTTATATTTTTGGGTGAACCATCTCCTTAATAAGAAGGATGACAAATATCACATATAATTAAGAGGATTTGTCATAGTATAAGAAATCTGAGTTTCAGTAACCAAGGAATGTATACGTGTAGCAGCCTGATCCGATGACTGGTTACGGATTGTTTGTGTTCATTTAGACATTCACATGAGCAGGTCACAGTCACTCAAGTCAACATGGAGCCACCAAATCAAATCCAAAAGGAGACCAACTGGGCAAATAGTTTATTATCAAAGCCTGAGTCACTTTTATAATGTTCAAGAGAGTTCCTCAGGCTTTAAATCTAGGCACGCAAGCATAGTAGTCTACCTCTGTCGAGAAGCATATTATTGTAAAATCCCAAATGCCCAGGGACATCCATTAAGTAAATTCAAAGCTAACCCACCATGTCTCCAGTTGGCTTGACCCTGTTTGGATCCTAAATAATACAAGCTATTCCAACACAGGAGATCAAGAAGATATGTGCCCAGCGAGAAGTGGAGTTTCACATAAAGTACCCTGCGCTGGAGTGATATTAGATAAATTAGATCAAAATTACATTACTGAGCTCTTTATGGAGCTGTGAAAAAAGCATCGCCCACAGGTATGTTGCCTGGCCTCGTAATTCGCTCCAGAATTGTTACCATCTGGACTGGCATTGAGAAATGCTTCTCTCTTAAAAACCTCAAAGCAAATGATACAAGGAAAATGCCATGTTCATAAACTAGTTTAGTATTACTGGATGCCTACGCACACACAAACATACACTCAAAGGGCTCTGGGAACATTGAGGCGGAGATAATGCTGTTTTCTGGCGTCTAAGTTGGAGGGATCTTTGTGGAAGCATCAGGATTGTTTTGTACATGAGCTGTTGCTGCTCGTATAGTTACATAAAATAAGTGAAGACTGCTCTATTGTCAGCACACATCCACATATGAGCAAAAACTGTTAGAGTAATTCTTATAAATGTCAAGAAAATATTTTGGTCCTGTTTTACTCAGAAATCAAAAGTAACTAATAAGTAATTCACAAGTTCGCTGGTACCTATAGTCCTGGAGTGCATTAAGGTAAACATATTTGGCGCGCTGTCTAAAGTGGAGGGGCTCGAGTGCGGGACTAGGCTTGAGCTCTGAGATCAACCTTCGAAAACTGCATGGAAATGGAAAAAGTAAAACATCCCAACCCATTATGGTATAAGAATTGGGGATTAAAATGTGCTTAATTGTACAGAAAATAATGTTACAATGCTAAAAAATCTGGGATTTAATTTATTAATGCTACATCAAATCCTAACCCTAACCCATTTTTTTATTAGTTTTATTTTGAGGTTAAATATGACCAGGACATTTTTTTGAAAAGTTTCATGAAAATCACCAATTATCTTGTAATTAGTTTACAGTGAAACTACTGACAACATGGCTCCCAAATTGCAAATACAAATATTGTCTTTTAGAGCATTTTCTGCAGAAAATGACAAATGTCAAAATAACAAAAAAGATACAGAGTTTTCAGACTTCAAATAATGCATTCATTTCTAAACAACACAATACTAATGTTTTAACTTAGGAAGAGTTCATAAATCAATATTTGATGGAATAACCCTGATTTTCAATCACAGCTTTCATGCGTCTTGACATGCTCTCTACCAGTCTTTCACATTGATGTTGGGTGACTTTATGCCACTCCTAGGGCAAAGATTCAAGAAGCTAAGCTTTGTTTGATGCTTGTGACCATTTATTTTCCTCTTGATTACATTCCAGAGGTTTTCGATGGGGTTCAGGTCTGGAGATTGGGCTGGCCATGACAGGGTCTTGATCTGGTGCTCGTTCATCCACAACTTGACTGACCTGGCTGTGTGGTATGGAGCATTGTCCTGCTGGAAAAAAACTATCCTCAGTGTTGTGGAACATTGTCAAAGTGGAAGGAAGCAAATATTCTTCCAGAATAACCTTGTACGTGGCTTGAGTCATGGGTCTTTTACAAAGGTAAATCTGCCTGATTCCAGCCTGTCTGAAGCAGCCCCACATCATTATCAATCCTCCAATTGGTCATTGAATGGTTAGGCGGAGACCTGGAGAGGCCTTCAAGCCAAATTTGGTGAAGGATTGGTGATGATTTGGGGGTGCTTCAACAAGGCTGGAATCGGGCAGATTCGTCTTTGTAAAGGATGCATTACTCAAGCCACGTACAAGGTCATTCTGGAAGAAAACTTGCTTCCTTCTGCTCTTACAGTGTTCCCCAACTCTGAGGACAATGCTCCATGCCACACAGCCAGGTCAATCAAGGTGTGGATGGAGGACCACCAGATCGAGACCCTGTCATGGCCAACCCAATCTCCAGACCTGAATCCCATTGAAAACCTCTTGAATGTGATCAAGAGGAAGATGGATGGCCACAAGCCATCAAACAAAGCTGAGCTGCTTGAATTTTTGCACCAGGAGAGGCACATCATTTTTGTTATTTTGACCAGTTGTCATGTTCTATAAATACAGTAAATGCTCTAAATAACAATATATGTATTTGGTATTTGGTAGAAATGTTGTCAGTAGTTTATAGAACAAAACAAAAAATTTCATTTTAAACAACAAAAAATACCTAAATACAGAGAAACTGATAATTTTGCAGTGATCTCTTAATTTCTTTCCAGCGCTATATCTATATAGCGAATATATTCTTAATCTTATTTATATAAGACTGAAAATGTGTGCGCTATTTCATTTTTATGCTTATTAGAGACTCACAGGATTAGCTTAGCAACATGCTAATGCCAAACTTAATTGAAATCAATATATCGAGTCTCCTTTATACTTCAAATGATTAGCACTACTTGTGTGATGTAAAGTGTTTTACTGTCACAACTCACTGTGCATGCACTGACATTTTTCTATTCAAGAGGACTGGTCTATTGTGATTTATTATTAGCAGTTAGCTTTCAGGCTATCAAATGTACAGAAATATACTTGAGTGACAATCATTCAAATTCATGACTGAAAATGTATGAATCATTAACAACCCTATATAACAGCAAGAATTGACAGCAACAGTTGGTCTGGGCAAATATATTTTCAAGCCTGAATATAATTATAGTTATCTGCCTAACTAGGCCAGGTATTAGGACAACATGGGCACAAACTCCCAATGCAAATGCTAGGCTTCAAGGTGGGCAGCATCCAGCATGATTATGAACATAATATCCATAAAAATAAGACTATACATACTATTTAGTGTGTCATGTAGCCTAATTATTATAGCATGCTAATGCCAAACTCAACTAAAATCAATTGTGTGTCTAGTCTCCTGTATACTTTGCATGATTAAGCACTATTGGTATGCTCCAAATTGGTCACTTTTGTGGTTCCATACCACAAAAAGATAGCATGCTGCTTTAGAGAGCACTTACCAGGCAGTCAATTGAAAAGTAGCTATAGTTGACACGAAAAGGGACACTGTTTTAAAAATATTTTTTTTTTTATTAATTTGATGTGGAATCTTTATATATTTGCACAGATTCTAAAACAATATTATTTATAGTCATTCATTATTGGCAAGTAGCTGTTATGAGACAGCAAGGCTTGTCATCAACAGTTGTTGTGGGCTTATCTCTTTTGAAGTCCAAATTTAACACGTTCCTGAATTTTTGCTAAATAGCATCACTGACCTGTCAGTTTGGATAAGGGGCCATTGTGGGAACCATGAAGGCACCTGAGGGTTTGCCAGGAGCCGCCCACTGTCCTGTCACCCCCACACCCTGCCACCGTACAAGAGAAAGCTGGTGTTAATAAAACTTTAAAAGAGGAGGATGAAAAGGAGAAGAAATTGAGCAGCCTGGGCTGTATTATTTCTTCTCAGTAAGGGAGCTGCCCTCTTGCTGGGCAGGCCGGCGGTGTCAACCCTTTGGGGAGGGAGGCATGAGGATAGGAAAGGGATGGGATGAGCCATGAACAGGTATTTGACCACTGTTGCCCCTGGGGCAAAGCAAATGATTTGCTTCTCAGAGGCTTCAAAGGGAGGCAATTACACTTAAGTAACCGTATGAATAGATTGCCTTGCCAGGGAACATTCTGAGAGGAAAAGAGAGAATTGCTTTGAGGGAGACACCACACCTCATCCAAACATGTTTCACAAAATGAGCACGGTGACTGTCTTTAATTCAGCAACAAAATAAATAATAGAAAGATTAATAAAGGGATGTTTCACCCAAAAATTTAAATTCTGTCATAATTTAGGCCCAGTTTGTGTGGCCATTGAGAAAGAATTTAAGGAAACGATATCAACAAAGTCAGTCACTACTGAGTTCCAGCACTGAGAGAGAGAGAGATTATTAGAGAGTCCTTTGAGGCCTACCTCACCTGCAGAGAGAGAACTACAGTGCTCAATGGGCAAATAGAGATCACAGCAGCTGCCAGAGCTGTTAGCCAATGTGCCCTGCAGAGAGGAAGAAAAGAGGATGCAATGCCTTTCAGTTCACTGCCACTTAGTAACAGCAGCCCTGTGGAACAGCTTGCAAAATGGGAAAGAGAAATCCCCATCCACCTCAGTATCTTACTCTATTATATATATGGATGTGATAGCAAAACAAGAGATTAAAATATAACCCTAACCGTGGTACTGTATATGTTAGGATGGGTAGACGAATGGATAGACAGGACACATTTATGAATGTCTCAGCAGGGTGAGATCTTAGAATGCAGATATCAGCATAAAGGGTCATACACAACAGATGCAGTGTGGAAAAACTTTAGATATGCTCACGGACAAAGGACATTTGTGGTGTGAGAACAGCCTGATAAGCTGCCTCAGCATTACTCACTTGAACTAATTACATTTGTTTGGAATTAAAGGTGGTAATTAGGTTAGTTCTGAATAACAATCACCCGATTTAAAAGATAAAGGAGGCATTGCTCACTTAACTGCAGGTATAGATATGACAGAATAAAACTCTTGACAGTTGAAACTTAGCAGCTGCTTTTTGAGTGCTGATACAGCAAACAAGTTTTTCCGTCCGTGTTATGTAAACATGCGCTAGATGGACATCTTTGACCGCTGAGATGAGCCTTTCTGTTTTTCAGCATCTCACGCAGGACTGTTTTTCAGACATTGCTAAAAGAACTTATAAAAACACATCACGAGACACCTGCGTTTGCTCTATTTGTTGCACTGCGTCCAGTTTTTTAGAGCAGAGCAGTGTGTTTATTGTATAATCGGCTGTGAACTCTCAGATGACAATTTTAACATTGCATCTCAGAGATTTAATTTGTGAGTCATGTAAAGCTTGATATAACAAACCCTTCACAAACAGGAAGAACTTCAAAGTTCTCTCAAAATAAAAGTCCCACTGAAATAAAAGCTCTATTCAACTGGATGCAAGAAATTTAAGACATTACTAAGCAAGTGTACTGAATATCCATGGCAGCCTTTTGCCTCAGGTAATCAGATTGTTTTCATTTTATGTTGTCATTAATAATGTAAAGTTCTGTTTTGCCTCTTTTTTGTTTTTACCAAAAATAATATATTTATATATATTATTATTGTTGAAATATTATTATGGGCTCTATATTGTTGAAAACTGTAATATTTTCATTTGATCATAACATTTAATTAAAACATTCATTCTAATCAAAGGTAGACAAGGATACGGCTTCACACCATGTTATTTGAAGTGCATGATTGGATTAAACAATCCAATCACAATCCCCTATCAATAGACGTCCAGTTAGTGAACTGATTGAAGGGTCAAGAAATATTGCTGCCAGCGAAAAAGTACAAGGTGACAACAGTTACAGATGTGGATGCACCCTCTACTTCGGATTGATCAGCACCTAGGTAAGGATATGTCAATTTCAATTTTGCTGGGAGGGGGCAGTCCCATTTTCCCCAAGCAGGAATCTGGTCTCCCTAAAGTGAAATGACCACAGAGTGGAGCCAAAAGTAGAACTAAATGATGTAATACATGATTTATCAACTCTACCCCCTAACCCAATCCCCAACCCTAAACATACCATCAGTGGAGTAAAAATGTAATTTTAGAGCAAAAATGTTACCTCTGAATTGCACTCACCGCCTTTTGGAATAACCTTTGCATCTGGAACGAACCTATGGTGCTTTAAAATGTTGCGTTTTGAGGCCACTTACTAGAATTTGGAACAGCACACGCATGCTCTATAGGACAATATTGTCCTTTTCCATTTTTAGTGTTGTAGTACACAGTAGCAAAACTCACCAGCCTAGATGCTGGTGTGAAAGGAGTGAATCAGCAGTCTAACCTCTTAATCAATTCCTCAAAGCTGCTGCTAATTACCCAACTCTTGATAACTGACCTCAGAATAGTCTTTGAAATGCAACAAGTCAATTACCTGTAAGGTGGATTAATGTAAGCTTACTGGTCCTGTGATCTTCCTCTCTCCCCTCTCCTCCCTCTCCACTCCATTCTCCTCACACAGCAAGACACATATCCCTTTAAGGAATTACCCACGCATCTAATTTACATCGCCCTGAAGACAATTATCAGACTCAGAAGAGTGCAATTGTGTTTTCTACCTCATTAAGCAATAGAGAAACAAAGAACCTAGTTCCCTTTCCCCCTCTCTCTACATTCCTACCTTGTTTTTCCCACAAAACATTCTGTCCAAGAGTCAAGCCTTCTGTCAAACCCATAAGACTTTCTTTCTTCTTTCTACTTTCTTTATTTCTTTCTGGAACAACATGATGTGGGTGAGTAAACAAGGACATCATTTTCATTTGGGTAAACTATCCCTTTGAGTCCAAACCCTTAGACAAAAATGTCTTTTGTCTTTAGTTTAAGTAAAAAAAAAAAAATAAAGGCTGGTGTTTTATAGTATACTTTTACTATATTTTGAATTTGCTCTTATTTCACCTGAATCACAAATCAAACTGTTGGCTAAAAGAATGACAAAACTTGTTCAGGATCAGTGTCAACACTGTGAAACAGACATCTGCCCAGAGACAGCGGCTCCGACCTCCTGCCTCGTGTCCTGTGAACGTTGTTAAAAGCTCAGCGCTCCCTCTCTATTCTCATTGAGAGAGACCAAAGAGTGTTTATTCAAAGAGTCATTTCATCCCACCGGCCCCCTGATGCCTAGCTTTTTCATGGTAAACTTTCAAATTGTAATCTCGGGAGAACCAAGCACACATATTTGTTCGTGCCTGATCTCCCACATAATCAAATGACACCAGATGGTAAGCTGAAGGAGATGCCAGAGGACCTATAAAAACCTGGGGGGAAAATGCCATCTTTAAGAATACTGAAGAATATAAAGTCATTTTATGAGACTAAAAATACTTTGCTTTAGAAAGTTTCAACTTTAAAAGCCCCGAAAGCTATTTCTCTTACATCTTCTGGAAATGTAAAATCAATAACATTCACAAAATATTTTTTGATTTCGGTAAAACATTTAAAAATCGAAGATGCAACTCTCTGGAATCCTTTATTCTGATTGGTCAATTGTGGCATTCTGAAGTCAAATATTTTTGGAGGACCGCTAAATTGTATAACTAGGGTGATCAGATTCCTGCTTGTGGAAACAGGACAGCCCCCTACTAGTCCTGTCCAAAATTAAGACGTACGAAAAGCATTGCCTTCATGACTGTTACACTGAGTTTAGATTTATCCGGTGTCCATGCTGCATTTATTAATAAGAACACACACTCCACAGATGCAGATGTCAACCTCTTCCACAACCATGAATACGACTCCGAAGTTGATGGTCTTGCTTTCCAGCTCACGACAAACTTCTGTTCATCTCTCAGACATGGCCATCTTGTTCATGTCCCACTCACTGATGTGACGAGTGACAATGTTTTTCGTGCAAGCCCACTCATGAAACAGCGTGGTTTTATCAATCAAACTGAGAGCTGGGATTCTGGAGTAGAAGTGTTTGAGGTAGCTCTGAATGACTTTCCACTCTGGGATGTCTTTCAGTAGGGCCCACTTAAGTTTTTCTGTGTTCTCCAGTGAACGGCTCCAATTTTGGAGGTAATCCACTGATGCTGAATAAAAGTTTCTGACTGCACAAAAGAAATCATCTGCTCACATGTCACCAGCTTCAACCAGGTCATCCAGATGCTTTTTAATGCCAGAGGGTATGAATGATTCCTCCAGCCTGGCCTGCAAGACTTTTCTCAGGTCATGAATGTGCAAAACTGTGGCCGTGCACAACAGAATCATAAGCAACAAGTCTATTACTTACATACACCTTGTCAGATTCAGAACTTTGCTACACACACAAAATAAATAAATAAATAAATCGCTAACACTTGGTGGGGCACACTTTTAGAAGCATCCACATGCTTTTTTGTATTTTGAACATGCTGCGCGATGTCGGTGTGGCCTCTATGGGCGATGGAAATGCGAGATCTGCAAATCTCACACCTCACTTTACTAGGTTCTGTCTTTGACTCGAAATGTAAACTCTTTTTGAAGATCCTTATTAACTGTACATGCACACTTCCTTGATGTTTTTCCAGCCGCAATTGCGTCTGTGTGCTCTTTGAAACTGACTCTTCAATCAGTTCACTAACTGGACGACTATTGATAGGGGATTGTGACTTGATAGTTTACTCCAGTCATGTACTTCAAATAACACGGTGTGATTTTATTGGTTTTACAAGCCATAACCTTGAATACAATTGATTAGAATACTCACGAAACTGAGAAAGCATAGGCGATAGCCTGGGAGGTGGCCCCAGGGCAGGGACAGGGTCTGGAGGCCTGGGAGCAGCTCAGACGGGCAAAGCCATGGAAGTCTCAGGAGGCAAAGCCGTGGAAGGCTCAGGAGGTGAAGCCGTGGAAGGCTCAGGAAGCAAAGCCGTGGAAGGCTCAGGAGGTGAAGCCGTGGAAGGCTCAGGGAGCAAAGCCGTGGAAGGCTCAGGGAGCCAAGCCGTGGAAGGCTGAGGGAGCCAAGCCGTGGAAGGCTCAGGGAGCAAAGCCGTGGAAGACACAAGTAATGGCAGTGGCAGAGGAACACTCTCCATGGTTGTGAGCACTGGTAGTGACAGATGAGCAGTGAGCTTAGACAGTGTCGGGGGAATGACCTTACTGAAGTGACCTCAGCACAAACAAGAAGACAGCTCGCGTCCCGAGCGCAAAGCGAGCACAACGCGTGTCTGCAAGAGTGTAATGGACTAAGGGGAAAGGAGGCGAGATATAAATATTATTTTTAATAAAGAACTAAAACCAAAAGACACAAACACACACATAGGACGGACAGCTGCCCATAAATGCTCTCTCTCTCTCTGAAGAGCCACCGTGCACAGTCGGCCTTTATCCCTCTCGTAGGCTTGATTAGACTGATAAGGGGCAGAGTGTGTAAAATCACGACCCAGCCCCGCCCTCTGCCGACACAGAGAGACAGACAAGAACTATTGGCGTGAGTGCATGTAGCCAAGAAGACACAAGAGCGATGCACCCACGTCAATAACAAACAGAGGAAGCTCACACAGAGACAGACATGGGTGGATAATGCCACGGATCTGTCAGACCAAAACCCAGACTGACAGAGATGGGGCCATGACAATACACCACCTGGCATCCCCAAACGGGAACATCAAACAAAACCCTTTGGCCTGGGGGAACACCTGGGAGAACGCCTCAGGACGGAGGCGAGGTCTGGAGGCCTGGGGGGTGACCACAGGGCGGGGACAGGTTCAGGAAGCCCGTGTCGGTGGAATATCCATGGTCGTGGACACTGGCAGTGATAGTAGATGTCACGGTTTGGGGAGAGGAAGGACCCAAATGCAAATTTCAAAAAAACTAAAATACTTTATTAATAAAACAAACAAAATCCCTAGAGGGGGAAAACATAAACTACCCTGAAGGGGAAAAAGTTACCCAGGGAATGGCCTCACCAACCAGACCTCACAGAAACAGGAAGGTGAACAGGGTAAACAGGATACTAGGGGACATACAGAACTGACTAGAGAACAAGACGCAAGCTGAACTGGCACTGGACAGCAAACATGAGAAGAACAAATTGGGAGAGAAATCAAGAGGGTTAATCCAGGGCAGGTGTTAACAATGAAATAATAAAGAGCAAACAAGGAGGCGGGGTGTGACTTCAGTCCGAGAAGCAGGACGCGAGAGACAGACAAGGATTATTGACGTTAGTGCATGCAGCCAAGAAGACACAAGCATGATGCACCCACGTCAATAACAAACAGAAGAGCATGCGGCAGGGAATACAACAGAAGCCACGCGCTCACACAGAGACAGACATGTGCGGATAATGCCACGGGCCTGTCAGACCAAAACCCAGACAGACAAAGAGACAGGGCCGTGACAAATGTAGCTGAATGACTGACAAGTGCAATCATTTTTACACATTTCATCCAAGCAATACCGAACAACCTCAGAAAGATGGGTTATGCTCCCGTGGGAACCAGGAAATAATCAGGTTCACATAAACAATGGTGAGCATGATGCTGAGGTTGTGTTTTCACATTAAAATTAAATTTTTACTCCACTTGGGTTATGTTTAGGGTTTGGGTAAAAAGGAAGTATAGATAAAATATTTATTTCTGTCAACTCTATTACATCATTTTCAATTAAAAATACAGTTAGCTTTTGGCGTCAATCTGTGCACATTTCAAATGTGGACATTTTCGGAAACTGGAGCTCATATGTGCCCATTCATTCAGCAACACTTCCAGCTTTAACCACAGGGGGCAGTAATTCGAATTTAGACAAATTTCAGGTAAAGAATTTTCAACCTACTGTCGTCCTATTCACAGTGTGATTAGTCTGGTTCCACTGGCAAGCATTTTCCTGCATATTTGTGCTAGTTTCATGACTCTTGCATCACTCTGCGAACTCTTTCTTTTCACATAATAAAATAATACAACTTAAATAAATGCATTTTGTATCCATAGTACAGCTAACTGGTCAATATCACAAAAAACCCGAACAGGGTGATCAGGACCATGATGAAGAGCAAATAATAATGACTGTTTATCATCTCTTACATATTCCACAGATGTGCCAATGAGATTGTTATTCTTATAATAGGGGATTATCTTCAAATCAGGCCTGGATCACAAGGATCCACGCATTAACCTTCCTGTCACACCCTCTTTTGTAACAGTAGGTGAAGCATGAATGGCTTGAAATAAAAACTTGTCAATTCATATGCAGATCTGAATCACCTGACTTGGAAAAACACTATGTTTTCATTCATGGTGATGTCAAAAGCAATCAAGCAGGCCAAGATATCATTCTTGTCACAAGTTTTACGGCCAAACAACCCTAAAGATTTTTCTATTAATGGTCTGTTATTATTTCCTACAATTTAGGTGAATTTGTAAGATTAGCTGTGTCACAAACAAGCACGGTTTCATATTGCAATTTCTTACTCAACATGCAACTCCAGATCCCAAGGAAAAATACCCACATAAAGTCTGTTCAAGGGCTGGAATTCATACAATAGCTCATGATTGAGATGTGACCCAGCAGTTCAAACGTAATTTAGGCAGCTGTGGGAATCTTTATGGAAAATAACACATCTTTGTGTATCTTTGGCCACTAACAACCAATAAAAGTGCAGAGACATTCCTGGTTTGTGTGTGTGACCGTGAAGTCGCCACAGTGGCGCGCACACACATATGCAATCATGCACACAGACACGTCCATTCATGGTTATTTATGTAAATAGAGAATGGTCATAATAACATTCACAAACACATTCACTCACACAAACAGACACATATAGGGTCTGTTTTGAAATCTAGTGAGCTGCCTTCCCTTACAAAATAATTTATTAAATTAAATTAAAAAATAAATAAATAATGAGAGTTCTGACAATGATTATAGATTGCATTATCAATAATAATAACAATAATAATTTCCCAATATAAATATTATTAAACATTATCCTTAACTTTTAAGATGTAATTTGAAAAATAGGGGCAAAAAACAGATAAAAGTACTGTAAATCATATATACACAAGTATTTAGAGATTCTCTGGAATGTCAAGCCCATATTGGCCAAACTTTTTTCCAGGCTTCTCTGATGCAACTAAATTTGCCTTGGCCTCAGTTTTATGAACTGACTGAGCAGATTCAACCAAGCTTGAAAATGATTGGAAATGACTCCATGTGAAAAGAGCAATTATTGGCCATATAAATTATGCTGCCTTGAGACCTTGAGAGGGTAAATGTGCTATGCAGAGACTGTTGACAAAAACCACATCCTTTTGTTGTCATGATATTTTGTTTATAGTATCTATCTATCTATCTATCTATCTATCTATCTATCTATCTATCTATCTATCTATCTATCATCTCCTATCTATCTATCTATCTATCTATCTATCTATCTATCTATCTATCTATCTATCTATCTATCAATTCAATTCAATGGGGCTTTATTGGCATGAATGTAAACAATACAATATTGCCAAAGCAGAACTACATCTTAATCTATACATTTAGTTTAACAAATTTAACACATATAAAAATAAATAATAAAAATAAATACAAAACAGGTTCAGAACTGCTGAAGACCACAGTGTTTAAATAACTGAAGAGAACTGACATATACTTACACATAAATGAATATACACACATAAACTGAGGGTCACTGTGGTGAACATTGGGGTGACACACGGGGGTAAAACACATAACACAGGTTCACCCACTGTCTCTCAGGCTGTGACACGTTAAAACATATCTTGCAGCCAGTGCTGCTGTGTGTCCCTCTCCAAGTATTATGTTCATTTGTTCTTGTTCTGTCATTGTTATAAATTTCTCTATGCTGTGTGTTAATTTATGCATATAAATGTCTATCTATCTATCTATCTATCTATCTATCTATCTATCTATCTATCTATCTATCTATCTATCTCTATCTATCTCATCTCCTATCTATCATCTCCTATCTATCTATATATCTGTCAGTCTGTCTGTCTGTCTATCTGTCTGTCTTTTTAGGGTAATAGACACACCCCCACAATCAGGAAGATACAGTCAGTTTACACCGACCTTTCCATGGCATGACTAGTTCTGTAGCATCCAATTAGACAAGTTAAGGTTTTAGTTTTGTCCAAATATGTGAGATGTCCTCTTTTCATACCAAACGAATTTTAAATTACAAAAGAGAGAGAGACCCAATAAAGTTCCACTTTCGTCATACAGCTATTAAAAATCTTACCTCTCTGGTGGGAATCATGTCAATCATTTAGAGTTTAGATTGGTGGGGTTTAGTGTAAGGGATCACCGTGACAGATCTGTCACTCGTAAGAGGAAGCCCCCTTGGCTTTTAGACAATATTACAGTATCTGAGATCGTCTGCCAAATCGGTTCAAGGTGCCGCCAAGAATGCACAAAAACTCAGTCGGGTGGAATAATGAGCGAATTTGCCACCCCAGGATTATTTGTCTGATTAATTATCTTGCCGATTTATGTAAATCTAGAAATAATAAATAACACATGTATGATTATTATGTTATTATAATAAGTGTCTCTTTTAGACAAATAATGTTTTATTACTTTAAATTAAGTATCCTAATTGAGTATAAAATCACAACAACAACAGCCCTAACAACAAAAACAACAACAACAACAATAATAATAATAATAATAATAATATAATATAACATAACAGTGATGATGAAGATAATAGTAATAATAATTAGTTATTATTAACGTACAATAAGGTTAATTATTATAAGCCTATTATTATTATTCGTTAATAATTTAATCTACAAATTAATTTTAATGTATTACTAGTTTATAATTTGATTAACAATTAATTTAACAATAATATCTATTATATAATATCTAACTATTTTGTTTCAAATAAAAGCATATAATAGTAATGATTATTATTAATGTTGTCATTTTAGTGTTGTTGTTCATAATATTATTATATTATTTATCAATTGTATTTACTACTATAAGTTTATAATCATTTAATCGTTTTGATTAGAATAAGTGCATAAAATAACAATAATAATAATAATAATAAGTGATGATAAT
This sequence comes from Xyrauchen texanus, assembly GCF_025860055.1. NCBI lineage: Eukaryota > Metazoa > Chordata > Actinopteri > Cypriniformes > Catostomidae > Xyrauchen > Xyrauchen texanus. The sequence continues at coordinate 8,375,691 of NC_068286.1, read as the reverse complement.
AACAATTCACTTCATTATGATTGGACTGTTCTTATTTTATAATGTAATTAATAATCTAATAATAATTTAATTGGGGTTTTTTTTATTAAATAAGAGTGCCTATATAATATTTTTTATAATAATTATTATTGTTGTCGTTGAATATTATTGACTGTTTGGTTAGTTTACATATGCTGTCCATGTGCTTTGTTGTTTTGAAAAGAGGAGTGAGAGTTTATTCAGTCTCTCAGTAATTTTTCTGGTTTGGGAAAAAGTCATGGTTCATTTTGTTGACGTCACCCTTTTGGCCTTGCAGCTATGCGCGGGACTACATGAGGACAATTGCTTAAGTGGAGTTAAACTGTTGCCTTTTTGCTTCTCGAGGTACCTCCGGCTTTTGATCCCACCGTCTCTGGCGCCTACAAAACGCAGCTCGTCTGGCTGTCTAAATGAGAGAGAAGAAAACTGTGCTCGCTTCTCAGCTGTGCCTTTTGTAACATTAAAAGCCCGTGACATGCCTTAAATTGCCCAAGTATTGTGTATCTTACAGCCCTTTCGAATCAATTCCTGCCTTTTCAAAAGCTTTTCTCAATAAAGCGACCGAATAGTTTCCATACAGACATGCATTTATGCTAAGACTAAGCTAATTGTTCACGCTGCTATTTTATATAGCCTAAATAAACTAAAATGTATTGCTGTTGTAGGCTAGTATATATGTAATGTTAAATATGCAAAAAGGCAAAAATAATAACATTTAAAAAAAATATTCCACTGTAAATGACAGCAAACAAGACAGCCCAGTTTTCTCGTTTCCAGTCAATTTCTATGACAAAGGTTTCAGTTCCATTGTGTCTTCTCAATGGCTCCTCAACAGTCGGATGCAGATACTTTGAGGGCTTCCCTACTGTTTAATTGGGCTAAAATTGGTATATGTTGTCTCGAAAGAGTCAAGCGCACCGAGGCATCAATAGATCATCTCAGCAAGACATCCGCGATTACTCGTTTTTCTAAACTTCCCGTTGATGTTTTGGTGTCAGTTTGGATAGGTCTTAAAGTTCCTCTGGGGATTTTCCGTCCAATCAAAACGAGACTTTGACATGTCACGTGGTCGAATGTACGCGCTGATTGGATGACAGCAGTTTGTGCGCTATCATAAGTGTACTAAGCCAGCGCTGGAAGGACAGTCTATTAGAAGTTGTTGAGAAGAGTGAATATAAGCAACAACCCGCGGCGAATGGTTCACAATGAATTCTCCCAAGGGACCCGTTGCGTGTGAAACGGCAGCTCGCGAAAAATTGGACTCGGAGAGCGAGGAAAGTCACGAGCCGAAAGATATGACCGCTGACATGGGACATAAAGTGAAGAAACATTTCCTTCCGTTCAGCGTTGAATCGCTGATGGCGAAATCAAGCTGCCAGGTGACGTGCTCTCCTGTTCTCCCGCAGAGACTGGGACAGCAGGACTTTGTTAGGACTTACTTTGTGGACAAAACGAAAGTTTCTGTGGACAGTTTGTCAACTGTGTCGGACAGCCTAAACGACGAAAGTGAAGAATTGAGCGATAAGGAACAGAGCACTTGTTTAAACTCATCTTTCACATCTAATCCTCGTAAGTAGGCTACCCCGTTTAAACCGTTTACTTTGTTTTGAAATAAATAAATCCAATATAAGCAACACATTCTTATAGCCACTGACTAATACATGTTTTACTTTCACCTTTTTTTCATTAATGATAAATGTAGGCTACTACAGGCCCTATTACGTTTATAATAAATATAATATTATTATTAATAATACAAAATAAAAAGTAGGCCTACGTAGTTATTATTAATAATGTGTATTACTATTAATGTTGTTGTTCTTGTTCTTGTTTTTGTGCAAAAATGACAATAATACAAATAAACAGAATGTAATTTTATTTTTATACAATATATTAACTTAACATTATTATTTTAGTGCCATTTATAATGTATTTTTTAATTACTTTTTAAAACAAAACATTTATCAAATGTTTTATTATTTTTAATGAATATATATAGAACTCGTATTATTTATATAAAAATACATTTGATATAGGTACTGTATACTGATTGTAAATATATTATAATTTGTAATTATTTTCCAGTTTTAAAATAAATAATATATTTTATATATATATATATATATATATATATATATATATATATATATATATATATATATGTGTGTGTAAGTTCATTTATTATAGAAAAGTTGTACATCCAAATATTTGAAAAGGTTTTAAAAGTTTTTCAATTGTATTTTAAATTTGAATGAAAGAAAGAAAGAAAAAGTTTATTTATTAAAAATAAATATATAAAAAAAAATAATAAGGGGTTTAAAAAAAGATTGGACAGAGATATTTTTTCCCAGCTGAACTTTTCCGTATCATTTCTAAATTAAATAATAATATTTTTCCCCTCGTGTTTTCCAGGTCACCCGAGCCCAGCGTCGTGCCCCTTACGCAAGCACAAGACGAACAGAAAGCCGCGCACGCCCTTCAGCACCTCGCAGCTGCTCTCACTGGAGCGCAAGTTCCGACAGAAACAGTACCTCTCCATCGCCGAACGGGCCGAGTTCTCCAACTCCCTCAACCTCACCGAGACTCAGGTCAAGATCTGGTTCCAGAACAGGAGGGCGAAGGCCAAGAGACTTCAGGAGGCCGAGCTGGAAAAGTTCAAATGCGCCTCCAAACCGCTTCTGGCACCGTTCGCGCTGCCCTTTCCTTTGGGATCTCCATCTCTCTACGGACCTGCAGCCTCTTTCCCACGGCCGGTGCCCATGCCAGGACTATATAACGGACCTTACGGGATGTATTATTTTTCTTAAAAACTTTTAGCCGATGGCTTCTTCCAAACGCTGAATTTCTATAAAAGTTTTATACAGTATATTTGTCCACCATGCGCACAAAAAAAAAAAAAAAAAAAAATCAAAAAGGGCAAATTGTGCCATAATAGCATTACAGTATTCTTGTTACTCTATGAGTACATAATTAGTATAATTGCGAGATACTAATGAACAACATGTTGGCCTACTTACTGTGTGATTACATAGTTATTGCAATTACTAAAGTAATTCATTATAGTATCATGTAATATGAACATGCGCACTGCAATGCAATGCAAAGTTACCTTTGCGTTCAGTAATTACTGAATCTCTAAATTCACATGAAATCATCCCTCAAATAACGAAATGGATGGAAGCGAGCTCCTGTACTATATTTTAGTGTTTTCTTCTCTATTGTATATTGACGTGCTCTTGTAGAGCATGTATATGTGTTTTAATACTGTTTTAAGAACATTTTAACTGTATCCGTCATTTGACGAAATACTTATGGGCCTTATGTTGGAAGTGCCTTGAGAGACCAAATATTTATTAGTCAAAAATAAAAATGATTCTTTCTTAAAATGTAAACTTTTGTGCTCTTTGTATTTTTCTTTGGGGATGATAAATCGTAATTGTCTTGTATCGCCTAATTATTTAAACGGAGCCGGTCGAAAATAGTCTGTAAAATATAAGAATTATTCCTGATTCATTTCAAACTTTTAGATTCGTTTTTTGATTTAGTATAAGATAGCCTATTATGGTCGTTTTACTTTGTATATATAGGATCTTCGAGTAGGCCCTTTAAATTCAATAAGCAGGCTCCGCTTTCCAAAAAAAAAAGCTTTCTTTACCTCTTTCTTCACATAGGCCTAATTGAATTAAATAGAAGACTGAGGAAAGATAAACTATAGGCTACAGTGGTTAGAAAAAAACAGACACACCACAAACTTTATGAAAGCAATACAGGATATTGCAGAATACAAACAATAAGCAATTGTATATACTGTTAACGCTTTAATATATAGAAGAGACGTGAAAGAGTCCATACTATCCCAAGAACACAGACTTATTTTAAGGAACTAATAAATACATATAATAAGAGAGAGAGAGAGAGAGAGAGAGAGAGAGAGAGAGAGAGATTTTACGCCCAACTTTAGCAGTTTGTTATGTAAGCGCCACATTAGTGCTAAAGGGGCTCCTCAATGCGGGATGTTAGGGCTATCTTTTACTAAGCTGAGACACCTGCATATTTGAACCATTAAATAACCAACTTGTTTTATTTATTTATTTTTTAATAACTATGGGGGTTTAAATTGTGGTGGGCTCCAAAATGGTAGAGAACTAAAAATTGGAGCATCAATTATGGGGTATAACCACAGGCCTATAAAGATAACTGGATTGATAATGACGTCATACTGCCACGCCCAAACATTCCAATGTCCCTGTTCACCTTATTCGGCCCCACCCCTTTCCAGCGGAAGCACAGAAAGTATTTTTCAGGAAGAGTTGATAGTGTGAATCTACAGCACCCCTTTAGGCTATGTGAAAATGCTGGTGATGTGAAGAGTTTTTCCTGCTGCTCTAATGTTTCCGACACCCGCGGAGGTATATTGGACCTGGCAGATCACATTTAGACAGTTATGACTCACTGCACTTTTTCATAATAGAAGCGTTTAATTGTTATATGTGTAATTCTGCTTAATTTTTAGGTTTCAACTTATATTGTGTTAAAGTGTGTAGTTGAAATGAAAAAACAGTGACAGCTCGTATTATTTACACATGCAAGTTCATAACATTAAAGAAAATTAATTGTACTTTTTAAAAAATGTAGGGTGAAACATTTATTTTAGAGGCTTAAATGTGATTAAAATATGTGTCAAATAAAATAAAACATTCCGTTTCACATGTATATTTGTGTTTCACCCTTCCCCGTCCCAACGCTCAAGAATCTACTCACCTTAACAATAACACGATGGGTCAATGACACGAAACGATGGCCAGCTATAGGTGTCCTAAAGAGATATTTTAAATGACTATATGTTGTCTCTTGGAGTTTCGTGAGCACAGAGGCTCATCAGTAAATCTACAGCTTGAAGGTAGTATCTTATGAATAAATTACTCTTGTTTTTAAAATCTCCCCTGCTTCCCATTGTTATGACATACCTTGAACACTTTAAAATACTCACAATAACTTTTGACAACTCTATAAACTGTCGCTAATTACGCATCAACACCATAGATATCTATATAGCAACCGCTAGAACGGAAGTTCCAAGACAACATTTTCAAGATGGCTGCGCGCTAGTTTCTCTGTTGCATAATTGACATAATAGGAAATCATCTCTTTTCAGCGAGTAAACTTTAGTCATTTAATCACCGATTTTATATCTGAAATCTGCATGTGCATCCCTAAAACGCAAACGTATTTATTTATTTAAAGTCGGGAATTTTCCTGTTTCTTGTAGGCTATTTCTTAAAGTAGGCCTATATCTTTATCAAACAGTGGACCTCTAACAAACTTCCTCAGCGCACACATCAGCTGAATGTAAACAAGTTCACTGAAACTGAGGTAAGATTCAAGCAGATATTTTCAGACTTATTTATTGTGAACCTCGAAGTGTTTGTTCAGAGTTACTTGTTTTATGTTTTCATCAAAAAGTGCCTTGTTTTCGCGGTCACTTGAGCGCGCGCAATCTTTCTCTATCACGCGTGCGCGCAGAGAGGGAAACACACAAAGCTGGTTAAAATTAGGCCGATACGTAGGTTTAAATGGCAACAGGTATTTACTACAGAGAGCACTTCAATATGAAAACAAGCAAATCCCAGGCATTTAAGGCAATTTAAAAATCCTTTTTTAAAGTTCCTTTCGGGGGTAAGGACATATTGTCACCCTAAACAAGCAGATATTACAGCTTTTCCTACTTACTTTACAACTTGTGGACAGTTTTGCCATCGTTGGCAGATAGACTGAACACCGGGGCAGGCGAATGCTCTGACATAGCGTTTCACCCTCATAACGAACATTATCAATAATGAGCAAATAAAAAATTAAACACGATTGTCACTAGAGGGCGAAATGCAACTGTCGTATTCGCAGGATGGAGATGGTGAAATGGGTGTGTTAGTGCAGCCTTTTTCAAACTTTCTTCAGTCAGGGCACCTTTCAAAAGTGCATAAAATCTCAAGGCACCCCAGTGTAAAATATAATTTAAAAACACTGCATAACCCAAATGTAAATGCAAATGTCCTGTTTATTTAGACAGAACAGTAATGAACTGAGCATAATACGAACTGTAAATAACAATAACAATAATAATAACAACTTTATAGCACCTTTAAAAACACAGGTTTGCACAGTAATTCACAAAATAATTAATCAGAGACACAAATGCCATAAAACCGTAAGAGGTGGACCGCCCAATACAAGAACCAACAACAAATCCAGACCAGGAGAACTAAAATGAAGTGCAGGATGCAGTTAAAATAAAATAAAAAGGGGCAGACATGAAAAAAAAAATATAAACAATACGATAAGAAAAAGATGCATGTTAAAAAATGCACCAGAGATAAGCAGGAATGTTTTTCCATATAGTGCTTGTTTTCATCCGTGCCATGCGCATGCACACACACCCACATACACATACACCCACACACACAAACAATAATCCACAACGAGAGAGGGTGAAAGATCTACATGCGCGCATGCAGCGCGCATACGCGCTCACACAAGCCGGGGGTGGGGGTGACCTAAAACCAGTGAGAGACGTGAGCCTGGTGCAACGCACACAGCCGCCCTATCCTGGCAGGGATGGATGAGAGGCAGACACGGAGCTCCTGGTCCACAGTCCTCAGTCGCTCCCTGTACTTGTTCTTGATGTACGTCAGGCTTGAAAAGCTTAGTTCGCACAGATAAGTTGTGGAGAAGGGTAGCAAAATAGCAACAGCGCTACTTGAAGCCACTGGATACTCTTTTTTCACTGAAATCCAAAACCTGTCCAATTCCATGTCACCAAATCTCATTTTCAATGTGCGGTCTTCCCTGATCTCCATCAGTTGCTCCTGTGTTGGCAGTGGCCAGTCCTTTGCGCTCTCCAGCGCGCTTGAACTCCAAGGATCACGGACCCAGTCAAACTGTGCATAAGACTCCGATGGAAAATAATCTCTCATCGAGAGATTTCAGATGCTGGGTTATGAGATCAGAAAGTGTACTGCTGTTTACATGCACATTGCACAGGGGAAACATATCCAGCCTGCCCTGTCCCACAAAGGAACGCCAGAGTGTGAGCTTAGATCTGAAGCCACGCAGTTTGTCAGACGAGGAGAGGAGGTTTTCTTCTTTGCCTTGCATTTTAATGTTCAGCTCATTGAGGTGCTTAAAGATGTCAGCCAAATACGCAAGTTTTAGGCACCATTGCTCATCTGCGAGCAGCTCTGCATATGCAGATTTTATTTCTGTCAAGAAGACTCTGAGTTCTTCTCTTAACTCGCACAATCGGCCCAAAACCTTCCCCCGTGACAGCCAGCGGACTGCCGTGTGTAGCAACAAGCTCTGATGCTCTGCCCCCATTTCCTCGAACAGAATCAAAAACAGACGGCTCTTTAATGGGCGCGCCTTTATGAAATTAACAATGTCCACTGCTCTGTCAAGCACGTCCGAAAGTTCTTTTGGGAGCGTCTTTGCAGCAAGTGCCTCTCTGTGAAGGAAGCAGTGGGTTGTTCGGATGTCAGGGTTTTGCGGCTTTGCCCTGCTAATGAAACCTTTGGCACAGCCCGTCATTGCAGCTGCACCATCAGTACAGATACTAATACAGTTCTTCCAACTCAATCCTCCCTTTTCAAGATACTCAGTTGTCACACGATAAATTTCTTCTCCTGTTGTTTTGTTTGGCAGCGGTTTGCAAAATAAAAATTCTCTCTAATACGGTCCCCATCCACAAACCGAACATTTGCCAAGAGCTGAGCGTGCCCACTCACGTCCGTTGACTCATCAAGTTGTAAAGAAAAATGTCCACTTGTCTTGATTTTCCCCAAAACGACATCTTCAATGTCCACAGACATGTCATTGATTCGCCTCCCTATTGTACAATCCGACAGCGGGACCTTTGAAATTTCTTTTGCAGCTTGAGGCCCTAGCATTTTGTTCACTATTGCTGTACATGCTGGCATAATTACAGTTTCTGCAATAGTGTGAGGCGTCTTTGTTTTAGCTACTATTTCAGCTACAAGGTAGCTAGCTTCCAGTGCCCTCTCCGAGACTTTAGCGGATTTAATCATCATTTGTTCTTGACGGCTTTGTTGACTTTTCATTCTAACAAAATATTCAGGATCCTTGTCAGCAAGTGATGGATGATTGGTGGTCAGGTGTCTTTTAAGTTTGCTCGGAACCATCCCTTGGTTTGACAGTTTCATCCCACATATTAGACACAAAGGGAGAGGGCATGTTGCATCCTCAGTACTGATGAAGCCAAATTTTAGGTAACTGTCATTGTATGTTCTCTTTTTAGCCTTGTCTAATGTTACCTTTGCGACCTTTGGTGCCGACTCAGAGCTGGTGGAGGAAGTAGTAGGCTGAGGCTCCATTTCACAGTAAAAACTGTCCGGTTCTTGTGGGGCTTTTCTTTTTAAAAAACGATCCATGATGCTGTTGCTTGTTTCTTGCTCTTTGTGAAATCAAATGTATTTTCGCGGTTAAATGATAAAACAATGTAGCCAAGGCACGTGCAGAGGGATTGGGGGGCTTTGGGTGTTAATTTTATATATATATATATATATATATATATATATATATATATTTATCTAAAATTAATTTACAATTTTATTAATACGTTCATATTTTTAAAAAGAAGAAGAATGTATTTATGTAAATTCAAATATATTTATATATGAAATGTCAGATTATTTTTTTTGATTTTATTTTTTTTTAGCCTACGTAATGTTTTGGCGGCACCCCTGATACAGTCAGGGGGCACCCCAGTGTGCCGCGGCACCCACTTTGAGAAAGGCTGTGTTAGTCATTGACGCTCTAGAGAGTTTGGGCATACCAAAATGGCCGCTCGAACACTTCCGGTGGCTTCACCTCCAGCCGGCAGTTTACCTGTGTGTCAGTGATCCAGTTCTATCTATGGTTTTCCATGATTATTCTAATAGCCTGTTTTGTATTTCTGGTCTCGAGATGCCAAGTAAAAACTGACTAAATTAGCAATCCTGTGGAGAACAACAATTGTAGTGTTATTTGGAGTTAAAAATTAATATCAGGCTCAAATTGTGCAGTTGTTGGCTGTTATAACAACTCAGAATAAATAATGATATTAACTTAACTAACCTCGGACCATCGCTTCATGTCATCTAAACACTCAGGTGAGGCACTTTATATATAAAATACGGTCACTCTGTTAAGTATCAGCAAGTTTTTTGACAATGTTTACAAATGTAATACGTTAAACATTACATTACCCGCTAAATATACACAGAGTGAAAACACTGGAGACTGGAAATTGAAAACAGTGGAGTTGTGGAACACTTACTCGTTTAGGAAAAAGTTGGATACATGTAGAATATATCAATGGGAAAAACTCCTACTGACACTCATCCTGTGTCTGTTTCTGTCCAGTAGAGGGCAACATAGCCTTTGACAGGCAATGAAGTCCTTTATTATAACTTTAGATTATTTTGTCGTCCTTTCTTTTTATACTGTTTTTATGCATTTATTGTGTTTTTCATTTATCTTCTTTAAAGATTGCTAATTATCAATATCTTGCTTATGCAAAATTATTTAAATATTTCCCTTATCAACCGATGACAAAAAAAATAAGCTGTAAACCCTGCTGTTGTCATTACTTGTCTTAATTAAACATTACTTAAAATGAAAAGTTTTGGGCTCATATCTCAAATATCCATGTTCCTTGAACTTCATTTTCATAAAAATCCATAGACTTACGATTTTTAGTGTCAACAACTCAAACTATTGCATAAAAAAATGAGACTAAGAGGAATTCAGTTATTACTGATGTTGTTTTGTTGCAAATATCCATTACTATTTACCAATTTGGTCAAGTTGGACCCTGTAAACACAATCTCAGTTCTTCTTGTGCATGTGCAACTGAAGTACAGGCATATATGCACATCTGTGGTGAAATAGGTTTATTAGTGAAGTTCATTCAATTTGAACTTAATTACCCAGGTTTTGGAGACTCAATTGATTACTCAATTCAATGGAGTGAACGAGTTTATTCAATCAAGTTAATCAATTGGAGTCAACTCATTAGTGTTTTAAGTGTGTTATTTGAAGCAGACAGCCATTATTATCAATACGCAGTTTCACAGTAATCAAATGTTACACTTGTAAGCCTCATCACAATACAGCTCTTTCACCATTGTGCCTATGAGCAGGCGTATCACTCCAGTTTGCCACAGGGGCACACTACAACATCTGGTGTGCCAACTCTGGTGAGTTATTGAGATGCATCTACATGACATATAAAAGAGACAAGAAACGTGCCTTGGCTGGAGAGTCGTAAGGAGTACTTATATAATGCTTTTATGTCCTTTTTAGAGCTTCAAAGTTCTGTCCACCATTCACTTGCATTGTATGGACCAGCAGAGCTGAAATATCCCTCTGAAAATATTTGTTTGTGTTCAGCAGAAGAAAGAAAGTCATACACATCTGAGATGGTATGTGGTTGAGTAAGTGATGAGACAACTATTATTTTGAGGTATACTATCCCTTTAAAAAGATTAATTATGACATCGTAAGTGTGTTTGATCAGTTGCGGAGGTCAGTCCTGCAGCATACAGATGACATATTTGCCATTTGTTTATAGTTCCAGCAGGTCGAAATTTTAATGCAGGAACGCAGCGGGAGAAGCTGCAGAGAGGAAGTCACATTTGTTTGCTACTTTATTTGACTGTTTATTTCTCTGTAATGTGACGTGTATTCCAACATTTAGTCTCCCGACTAAAAATATTATTACCCTTCTATACCACAACTGAGATATTTACTTAGGAAGATATAATAAGACAAAAAAGTAGTGGTTTGTAAATTATAATCACCCTTTGCTATATTGAAAGCACTACAAATACACATTATATGATGTTTTTCCTTGTGAATAACATGTACAGTAATTTCAAATCAGATGATTGTAACACACTCCAAATAAGATGGGATAGTCGAGTGTTTACCACTGTGAAACATCACAATTTCTTCTAATAACACTTATTAAGCATTTGGGCACTGAAGACATAGGTTTGTTAAGTTTAGAAAGTGAAATTTTCCCCCAATCATCCATTATGTTGGTCTTTAGCTGCACAATTGTACGGGGTCTTCGTATCTAATATCAGCATCAGCAAAATTTCCTCTTTGGAACAGATAACACAATGGCTTTTTTTCCAAAAACTTAAGTGGTGGTGGTGGTGGTGTAGTGGTCTAAAGCACATAACTTGTAAACTGGTTCGATCCCCACAGCCACCACCATTGTGTCCTTGAGCAAGACACTTAACTCCAGGTTGTTCCGGGGGGATTGTCACTGTAATAAGTGCACTGTAAGTCGCTTTGGATAAAAGCGTCTGCCAAATGCATAAATGTAAATGTAAACACTTTTAAAGGGATAGTTCACCCAAAATAAAAATGTACTCACCATCATGCTGTTCTTTGAAGTTTATGATATTTTAATTCTGAGGAAAACAAAGATTTTTAGGAGAATATCTCAGTTCTGTAGATCCATAGAAAGCAAGTGAATGGTGACTGAAACTTTGAAGATCCAAAAAGCACATAAAGGCAGCATAAAAGTAATCCATGGCTCAAGGGGTTAAATTCATGTCTTTAGAAATGATACAATAGGTGTGGGTGAGAAACAGCTCAATATTTAAATGCTTTTTTAACTAAGTCATTTATATCCTGATTACCTTGAAAGAGACATGGAACATACAATAAAACAAACAACAATAGTTTTCAGTTACGAATGCAATTGTAGAAATTCACTATTCACGGTCAGCCAGGAGTTAATGTAGTCTTTGATTAAGTGTCCAAAAACAGGGCGGCCACTGAGGTTAAGCGAATAGTAATTGGCTGGTCATGTTATTCTAACATGGCAGCCCCCATGAGGGGACCCTCTCCATGTAAGAATAAAACTGCCTTTATAAGGTTACTGATATGACTCGAGTTTTAATCTCATGTGAATGCTCATGACTTACATATGTTTCAAAATCTCTATTCATTTCTTAAGGAGTAAAAGTTTTTTAACGAGGAACAAATTACTGATTGTACCTTTAACTAACATGGCATGTAACCCTTAAAGGGGTCATATAATGCCATTTTTGTACAAGTTAATATGAATCTTTAGGGTCTAAATGAAAACTTTGTAATATACTTTTATTAAAAATTCTCATTAGTATTTTAAGAAAACACTAATTTTACCTGCTCAAAAACAGCTCTGTTTTCAGCACGCCGTTTCAGAGCATATGACTTTAAATGATAATGAGCTTTGGTCACCCCGCCCCTCCGTTCTGGCGTTATTCTCCGTATAACTGTTTTTTTGATATTACTTCTTAATCAGTAACATACAAGTAAACCAGGTGTAACTTAGTGTTACCATGTTAACTGTAACACCTGCGTACACAGTTTTTAATAACACAATAACCATAACGCGTTGTTCATTATAAACGTGGGATTATGAATTATATTGAGAACGTCGTAACGTTATGGAAAACATGCCGTAATGTACCCTGAGTGTAAACATTAGCCACATTCATTGTGAAGCGTGCAAGCGATTTGCAAAGATTAATATAAAGGTTAATAAAACGTTACACTTACTCCTTCTGGAGGTGCAGAGGGAATATAAATAGTTGGTACCGAATCTTTTTTCAGCAGCATCTTCTTTATACTGACCCTCGTTTATAAAGCAGTCTGGTGAAAAATGATTCGCGCAAACATGAACGCATTGACGTTGCTCGTGGGGAATATTCCCATCGTAAACAAAACTCAGCCACTGCGTCTTCAGCGGTTCAGATTTAGGAACATCAAAATGACTGCTGTGTTCGTCACCGAAGAACAGAACACCACAATCGCTTAGGCGCCATTCTGCTCCAGTGTATCAACAATGATGACGGACTATGATTGACAGCTCGCTCACGAGCGAGGGCGGGTCTGTGTTGAAACACTGCTGTCAATCAACAATCCTGGGAGGGGCGTCCGACCGTGTGAAGTCACACGGTCGAACGGCTCGATTTGAGGCAGGGGAAAATATATAAGGAGATTAAAACAAAAACACTGGATGGATTTTTATCATAATAGGATGGTTGTGTACAGGCACAGCCAACACACATTTCAGTACAATCAACTTGAAAAAGTGCAAACTTTAACTGCCATCATACATTGGCAGCTGAAAGTCATGATGATGAGGAAAAATCCAGTTCTGAGACATTTAACAATAAAAAAAGAAGAAACGGTTTAAAGGAGAATGTAAACCTACTCTTTATTCAATGCAGTATCAGGTGAATTCTCTGAACCAGAACACACAAAGGACAGAATGCACATCGGACATGTACAAGAAGAGACGCTTAGCATGGGAGAAAAATAAAACCAACAGTATTTATGAAAACAGGTAAATTATTGTCAAAGACATTTAATTAATACTAATATTTCAGTTTGCTGATGGGTTGACTCTTATGGCTAACAACAGCTCTGAATCATATAATTTGACATGTTTATATACATGTTTATATACCTTTATTCCTTTTCATTTCATGTATTGTATCTCATAATCATCTCAAATATGAGTTAGCATGCTTAGAAAACAGTGAAGCAATACAGCTGCTAACATTACAGGTTGTTTATGCAAGGATACATACTTTAAAAACATATACAGTACATTATCTAAGTTTAAAAAGTTTTTAGTGCTACATGAAGTAACTCCCTTTAAGTGCTGCTGAAAGTATTCTACCGCTACAAGGAACCTAGCCCCTTAAAAAACATGACAAAAAAACCAAACCACAAACACATCATAGCCAAAGTAGCTACTGTTGACTTATGACACAAATATTCCCAATAAAAAAGAAGAAAAAAACCCTGTAAATAAAAACATCCCTAAAACAAAGATATTTTCCATAACAATTAAAAGGACATCCGACAAAGTCCTTTGGAAAACTCCATTTGAAAGTTTAAAGTATATATAAAAAAGAAAACAATGGCAAAAACACATGAAAATGAAAAGAAGAAAATAACAATAATAATAATAATAATAAAAACTAGAGCTCAGCAGCTGAAATTCAAGTTGAACACTAGACATATTTCACGTTGCCAAGCATACATTAAAAATTAAACAAATTTAAACTTACTACACTTATGATCGATTACCTTCATATAATGTCATATTCTTTTTCAATGTTCATACAATATATAAATGTTGGACCATTACCATTTCAGTAACACTTTACAATAGGGTTGTATTTTTTTAACATGAGTTAATGCATTAGGCATCATGAACTAACCATGAACTAACACTGAACTACCAATGAACAATACTTCTTCTGCATTTATTAATCTTGGTTCATGTTAATTTCAACATATACTAATACATTTTTAAAAACAAAAGTTGTATGTGATAACATTAATGCACTAAAAACTACTGCAACATGTAATTGTATTAACTTACATGATCAAAGATTAATAATACTGTAAAAAAATATATTGTTCATTGTAAGTTCATGATACCTAATGCATTTAACATTAGAGTGTTAAGCTAACCAATGGAACCTTATAATGTGCTACCCAATTTTTTAGCAGCTGGTTTAGTTAAAAAAATTAAATACAATAAAACAAATTAAAATCAGGGTAACACTTTAAATTAAGCTTGCAAAGTAAAATGATTTAATGCAATTGTTAACATAAACCAACAATGAACAATACTTCTACAACATTTATTGATCTTCGTTAATGTTAATTTAGACTTTTCAATCAAAAATTGCATTATGAACAAACATGAACTAACAACAAACAATTGAATAAAAAAATTAACATTAACCAAAATCAATTCAAAAATATATATATAAATAAATAATTAAAAAAAAAAGATTATTCATCATCCAGTTTATGATACCTATGGTAGGATCACCCAACATCCACATTTACTACCATATCTTTTCTCCATAGAATGAAAGTAAATGGTGACTGAGGTTAACATTCTGCCTAACATCTCCTTTTGTGTTCCACAGAACATGAGTCATATGGGTTTGGAACAACATATGGGCAAGTAAATAATGACAAGATTTCCATTTTTGGGTGAAGTACCCCTTTAACTAATGTTAACATATAGAACCTCGTCGAAAAATGTCTTACCAAAATCAGTTTGAAGAGCTCAGAAGACAAACAATACAAAGTGTTGGTCAACAAAGCATAAAAATGGCAACAGATGAGGTGGGAAATATTTTTCAACAGCACTTTAGGGAGCCATAAAAGCGGATTTAGAACCGTAATTAGACAAAACTACAAACGGTGGTCACATCAACCTTGGTTGCACACCTCCACTAAAACTAGGGGACCCTAAAGCTGACTTGATCAAGAAACACAACAAGAAATAGACATTATTCATGCTGACGCCATCTTTAATGTATAATGGGAATGGCAACGAGGCTGTGTGGGATATACTTGGCACAAATGTTAATAAGCTGTATAAAGCTCCTAGATCAAATCTGATTTTCCACAACTCATGTTGTCTGGAGTTCCTTGTATACTGAATGTTCTTGGACAGATATTTTATCGATGTTTTGTCCGCAGAACGATCCAAAAACACTTTAAACTGCAGTACAGCCCATTGAAGAGACTGTAAGTAGACTGTAGTCCATCCCTCATAGCCTCGTTGTCGTTCCCATTAAAAAATCAAAGATGGCGCAAGCGTGAATAAGCTCACAGACGTACTCTAAAGAAAATCTTCATATCTTTTATTAGTGTCCTTGTTATGTTAATTTCCAGAAAGTTCAAATAATTCGAGTGCCATAGTATGTTCAGTCACTCGTTCCCACTAAACGTCAATATGAATAATACAAAGGAGGTAATTTCGAGAATTCAGATGGTGCTAAATAATGACGTCTTCCTTTCGGCTGGAATTTTTCGGTCAGCCAATTTCTCCTTTTAGTTTTCCACGGAAGAAAGTCATACGGGTTTGAAACAACATGATGGTGAGTAAATAATTGTCAGTTTTGGGTGAACTATTCCTTTAAGAACCTTATTATCTCTTAAGAACTATTATGTTTCTTTGTTTGTGCTCTTTTTCGTTGCATTTTTGTTTAGCAAACGGTTCAAATGTCAGCATACAGTACTTATAAAGAGATCACTGTCTCGTGCATGCTCACACACACACTCACTCATTCTGGCAAAAAAATTATTTAAGATTTTGCGTGTCGAGAAACAGTACATTTGTAGAGCTAGGCAAAGTACAGAGTGACTATTCCACAGGAAGGAGGAAGACGGGCAGATGAAGGAGAGGAAATGGTGCGAATGTATCGCTGTCAAGAGCCATCTAAAATAAAGTGGTACACAGCAGCATACGGGATTAAGCATTCAACATATCCACCCAATACTGAGGGAATAGGCAAATGTCATTAGCATATATTTCACATACAGCCTACAGAATGTACACAAGCCTTGGAAATCTGTCCATGTGACTGAACCAGCCAATCAGAGTCCAGCTTTCCTGTATCTCACACTTCCTATTCAGTTCGCCTGGACACTGGCCAACTTTTGCGCCTGTAGACCAGGTACTGATGGGCATTTGTCTCCAGGCAGGGGCCAAAACGGTAGGGGCTAACTCTTCTGTCGGTATGGTTAGAAAAGAAGCAGTGAATACAATGTACAGATTTCCTTAAAAAATGTCAAAGCTGATGTGTGAAATCATACTTGTTGGTGTCAATGTTTATATAAGGGTATATGTAGTATAGAATTATCAAACGTCATCCCAGATATTCCTGAGGCGATGCTTTTGAGCCCTCGTATACAGTCATTTAAAGCTAATAAATAAAAAGAATAAAAACAGACAATGAGACAGGGCTGGGGGAAGGTTTGGTGGATGCATCCATCATATCATGAGCTTTAAGCTTCATTTTAGCCACGCTCCTGACTCCGGGGAGTGGGCGTAGTTAATAAGCAGCAGCGTGTAATTGGACCAATGACGGTTGAATGGGGTTCAAGTTGAAGGATTCAGGCCGGCAGAGGCAACGTTGGTGTGCGGACCACGATCGGTACTGTTGGCACCTGGAACAAAACAGAGGTAGACCGTAAGTGAAGGTTAAAATTCACATTATAGGATGGGCCAAGTGAAAACGAGACCAACCTGTTGCAGCCGAGATGGACTGATTGGAGTTTTCCACCTGGTTATGAGCGTGTGCGGGGATGAGTACGGAGGCCAGCGAGGGGTTACCAGACAACTCTGATGAACAGATCAAACAGACATTATGGTAATACAAGTCTAGTTAACTTGGGAAAGCTCAGGGGCTGCAAAGCAGTATTATATTTGGGAATAGTTCACCCCAAAATTTAAATTTTCTCATCATTTACTCACCTTCATGCCATCCCAGATGTGTATGACTTTCTTTCTTCTACTGAACACAAATTAAGATTTTTAGAAGAATAATTCAGCTCTTTAGGTCCATACAATGCGAATTGTGAATGGTGATCAGACCTTTGTAGCTCCACAAGTCACATAAAGGAAACCATAATCCACAAGACTCCAGTGGTTAAATCCATGTGGTATAACAGTTGTGGGTGAGGAAAAGATAAAAAATGTAAGCCCTTTTTTTTACTCTAAATCTCCACTTTCACTTTTACATCTGAAAGTCACATGTGGTGCCTGTTTATTTTCACTTTCACATCTGAACAAGTGGAGATTTAGAGTAAAAAAGGACTATTTATTTGAGAATTATTTCGCTTCTGAGGACTTCTTAAACACACTTTCTTTCAATTCGTTGGTTTTACGCAATTCAATTGTGGACATGGGTTCCACACAATGAAAATGAGTTACCTTAATACAAAATGTAAATGTAGGCTTTACTCAGATATTTTGTGTTGAATAAACCCAAATGAATTGAGTTAAACTTACTTAAATTGAATTTGTCCAAATAACTCCAATGAACTTCGCTGCGTGCTACGAGCTAGCAACAACACACATTAGTATATTATACATATATTGTTGTTTACTTTAACAAAGATGGTGCTGCTGAATGGTTTACACTGATCCTCAATCAGCCTTCACGCTGATGATCCCTAAGTCTTTGCTGCATGACCAAAGCAAAACACATTGCTATATTAAGGAAGTTAAATCCCCTATCCTCAATCTAACAATTAGCTCCACTCTTCTCCAGCATAGACACCACCAAAAAAATCCACCAACACAGAAAGTCTCTTACATAACAGAACTTAAAACACTAACAAGTCTCCTACTTGTTTCATTTTATGTAGAAATGCATTCAAATAACACTTGGTTAAATCCAGTCCCATGCAAAGCATGCTGGGAAATGCAAATTCCCTGCCCGGTTCCAGCAATACCTTGATGCAAAAAATATTATTCACATTGTTCCAACATAACTTGCTTAAGTAAACATAAGTAGATGGATTGTACACAATGAAATTAAGTAAAGACCAAATGCTAAAGAAATGTGTTGGATTAAATCATTTTAAATAAGTAAATTGTTTAGTTTTTTTCAGTCACCTTTCACTTGCATTGTATGGACCTACAGAGTGGAGATATTTTTCTAAAAATCTTTGTTTGTGTTCAGCAGTATAAAGAAAGACATCCATATCTGGGATGGCATGAGGGTGAGTAAATGATTAGAGAATTTTCATTTTTGGTTGAACTATTCCTTTAATAATGACACCGGGTTTCAAAGATACACTTTAAATCCAAATCTTAGCACTGAATTTTATTTAGTTATTTGTTAATGTATTTTCCTTTCGGTGTTGAAGCATACATTTATCAAAATCATCCGATTTGATTGCTGATTTTCTAGAATTTCGTATTACTTAAAATAATTTTTGTGTGTGTGTTTTGGCCATTTGCACATGTGTTATGAGTGTGCAATAGCTTGATTTGATTGGCCCAATGAAAGGTCAGATCTTGGCCCACAATCCTTTGAACATAGCCCCTTGACATTCAGAAGTGTTTAACCCACAGCTGGTCATTAAATAGGGTCCTCACAATCTGCCAGAACAGTTTTGAGAGTGGGCGCTACCAAGTATGTGGAGGCTGGCGGCATATGGGCATCACAGCCATTTCAGCCCTGATTATCTCATCATTAGTGATCCCGGTGGTCCAGCTTTTTATGTCTAGAATCGGCCCTTGTCTGCTCCATCATGACAAGGCAGTTTCCTCAAGATAATACTCATGATGTAGTGAATGGAAATGCGCAACAATTTGTATCTTCCGTGGAACACAAACAAAGATACTGTAATTGAGATTTGATGTCTGTTTGTCCATATAATGCAAGTGAATGGCGACCACATTTTCAAGCTCCAATAATGACATAAATGCAGCATAATGGTAATCCATAAGACTTCAGTGGTTTAATCAATGTCTTCTGAAGTGAACCAATTTGTTTTGGGTGAGAACAGACCAAAATTGTACTAATTTCTCACTCTTCATCTTGACATTGCAGTCGCTAGGCACGATAATGACTTTAAGTGTGTGATCGCCAATGAAACTGCTGATGTTAAGATTTATGGTGGAAAAAAAGGTGTTATATTATGGTCTGGTCAGAAGACATGAATTAAATCACTGGAGCTGTTTGAATTACTTGTATGCAGCCTTTATGTCCTTTTTGGAGCTTCAAAGTTTAGGTTCCCATTTTCTTGCACTTATGGACAAACAGATACCTTGTCTTGATTAAAATATCTTTGTTGGTGTTCCAGGGAAGAAAAAGTCTTCAGAGTTTGAGAAGACATAAGGGTGATGAGAGAATTGTTATTTTTGGGTGAAATATTTCTTTAACACACGACTCGTGCTTTGATGAGTGACTGAGAGGGCACATGAGATTTATATTATATTTATAAATTCATTTGTTAAATCCGTTTGCAGTTTATTTTCCTCTGTTGCTGTACAGCTATTTACCAATATGGAGAAATAATGTAAACAAAATGGACTCCTCTCAATGGGTATGAAACATACCCTGTGTAGTGAAGTTAAACAGCACAGGCCTCTCTCTTCCATTTGGGAGCTTGAGGGTGGGCTCTCTGATCTCATCGAAGAAAGTGTGAGCACAGGCCTCGAGAGGAGTGAAACGGGCCGTGGGTGTGTACTCCAACAACCGGGAACACAAAGCTATCGCCTCTGGAGGGGTGCGGGGCCGGAAAACCTAACACGTGGAAAACAATTCAGGTTTTTTATGTTTTACGCAAAAGTTACTATTTAGCACAGACAAGGCCTTGAACATATACAAACACAAACTTTTGAACAACTGCTATAAATGAGGGCTCATAATTTCAATCATATCACAAAGGAGCAATTGAAGATGACGAATGTCTAGCGCATGGGAAAACCATTAAAAATATCACAGACAGACTATAAAGCTATGTACTGTGTGAACGGCCCCTTGAGTGCACGAAAACACACATGCTAACCTTAGTCCATGGGTGTGCTTTAATCTGTGGAAATTTGAACTCTGTGTAATTTGGGTTCATCTCCCGGATCTGTTCTCGTGTTGGAGTGCCCAGCACCTGAAGGAAAAGATTTACATAATCAAACACAGCTCACCTCTTTCACACTACTTTATTTTCGAAATGTCATTTATTCTGTTGCAAATGCAAGCCCAGAGGAGCCATTTTAAAGGAACAAAGTGATTTTAAAGAATAGTTCACTCAAAATGAAAAGTTTGCCATCATTAACTCACCACCTTCCCGCTGTTCCAAAACCATATGGCTTTCTTTCTAACGGAACACAAAATATAATATTTTCATTTTGCTCACACTGTTATTTTCCATACAATAAAAGCATATAGTGACAAAAAAAAAGCATACTTGACACCATATTTTCTCATGTACTTTGCAAAAGATTGCAGCATGGCAAGTTTAAATATGCGCATACACAAATGAGGTTTGAGGGCTAAGGTGGAGGGGAAGAATTTCAGTAAATAATGACTTTAAGCGATCGGAATATTGCTCATGAGATGTATGAACTACATTTATGGTGCATATTTGTTGTTTTTGGAGCTTATTAGCCTCTGTTATATGCTTTCAATGTATGGAAAAAGAGCAGCATGAACATTCTTCAAAAATATTTTGTATTTGATGGGAGAATGAAAGTCATACGGGTGGATGTGTAAATCATGAACTGAAATATTTGGGTGAATTATTCTTTTAAGTTTTCCTGAGGAAAACAAAAAATTATCTGTAAAGAAAAATAGCCTTACTTTGCATTACTCAAACCTAAACAACCTAAAAGAAAAGTTTTTCATGTGTTTTTTTACCTTAATGATTTCAACTAGCTGATCCACACCACTGTCACCAGGAAAAATAGGCTGCCCTAACAGAAGCTCTGCCAGTACACAGCCAGCCGACCAAATGTCTATAGAGTAACAAAGGAAAACAATGAATATTAGAGCAATTTGCACATATTCCAATAGAACCAAACAAGGAACTTATTACTCAGAACAAATATACTGTATATATGTGTGTGTGTGTGTGTATATATATATATATATATATATATATATATATATATATATATATATATATATATATATATACATACATACATACAATGGCAAAGTAGGCCTAACTTAAAGCAAGTTGCTAAGAAATATATACATACAATAAAGTTACCAAAAGCAAAATCATGTTCTGTGAAATGGATTTTAATTGTAAAATGAATCCATTTAATAAAAACAGAAGATTCATCTCGGTGACAAAAAATACCTTATGCTCACTCCGGCCCTCCATGAAAACATAGCAGAGTGACCTGGCAAAGTTTGGGGACCCCGGCCCTACACCAACCCCTAAACCTAACCCTAACCTTCCCTTACAAACAATAACCTTGATTTTCCTACAGTTACCTCTCTAGTATCACCATGGTATTTTGTATTAAAATCATAGCAGCCACAAAATTAAACATGGCTACTATATTAAAAGCATATTACTGTAGTAACTGCATGGTTAAATAAATAAAAAACTATGGCTTGGAAAGCAGCGAGGAAATCAACGTTTATATTAATTTTCTTTTACTACAATAAGTAGTATTAAAGGAAATATTAACATTGGAGACAAGAACAATTATAGGGAAAAGTGGGGAATCGAACCCTGGACGTCAATTTTATAAAAGCACATTCACACCGTCTTTACAAAATCCACCATTGCAGTGAAAATTGGGGGTGCCATTTCTCAGTTTTCACCATACTATTGGAGTGCAAATAGCCATGCTGTGTGGCAGGTGCTATTCTCACCTAGTGCAAATAGTCGCTGTTAATATACTGTGTACACACACACACACACACACACACACACACACACACACACACACACACACACACTGCTATAATGTAATGAGCTAATCCTCCAAAGGGGACAGAATTTTGTAGCGGTATAAGATTTTGCATGTCACTGGATTTGATTTAGAATCCGAGTTAGCAGTAGTATACTAATGTTGGTAGTTTGGTTTATAATAAGTTAGCATGAGCATACCAATGCTGGAAGTGTAGTCTGTGGCCCCAAAGATGAGCTCTGGGGCTCTGTAGTACCGCGAGCAGATGTAAGAAACATTAGGCTCACCACGGACCAGCTGCTTGGCACTGCAGGAGACACACAAAAAAAACAATGAGATAATGAGAAATGTAATTTCCAAGGTGAGTCTTATGCTTATAGGAGCAATAATCATAATGATCCTCATCAACATCAGCGGCTGTACTGCACTGTAACAGCTGAATAATAATTAGTCCTATGTTTAGCAAAAGTTTGTTCTGAGGAACATAAAACACCCTTTTTTGAAATCATCCAAATCCTCAAAGCAGTATAATCAAACAAGTCTAGAACTAGATCAGAATGCTCAAAGCAATATGTGTCAGATGGATTGATTTGATCCCCGAAATGTTTTGTTTTTTCACTTTTACACATGAAACCTGTTATATTGCCGTATAATTAACAGATTTCCAGTAAAGGTCACACAAGGTTTCTTTCATCAACAGCTTTACGTTTTATGTACGCAAAACCAAATGGCCATCATTTATTTACCTGAAATTACCTTTAACCAGCTGTCCCAGAAATACAGTAGGCTACTATTAGAATTCTACCTAGCTAAATCAAGATAATGGATTTTTGACTTCCACATCGCATAGGCCTGCAAATAAACGCTAAAAGTGCCGTCACACTGCACGTACGCAAAAATGCTGGTGACCGCAAACTCAAACTCATTCTAGAGCTTTCAAGCTACATCCACTAAACTCAGCACAGACCTTCAGACTGTCCTGACTCGGGTTGCTTGACTTTTTTAACTGATCAGAATTATGGCATTTGCACAGCGGGCAACTAAAAATTCCCAAAATATCACAGACTTAAAAGAGCATCCCAAACCGCACACTTCTGCACTATTCTATGCCATTTTGTAGTGTAAGTAGTGCGAGTATTACGTTTACATATGAAAATAAGTGTAATTTAAGTACCCGGATGATGCACTTTTTCAACTGTCAAAAAGGAGTGTGGAATATTGGACATGCACTCAGTGCACGTGGCTTGCCATACATAGCAGAAGGGGCGGAGTTACCTGGCTGCACCACTTTTTAGAGCCCTCCAAAAACAATTCGTCACCAGATAACGCTGTGCTATTATGTAATGATCTTTTCAATTGAAATGGTTCTTGGAAATAATTGTATATCGTCTTAAAGCACGGCTACTTTTGAATGGCATGTCTCTATGGAGAAACATGTTTTTTGCCATCGGGTGGTGTAGTTCCAGCATTTACAAGCAGGTACTAACAGGAACCTGTTAACCAGCCAATTCCTGACCAAAATCATTTTGCATTTTCAAAATCTTGCGCAACCAACCCTTAACAGAATTTTGCGACTGCTTAAAACTCTCAAGCCTAAAGGTTAAAGGTCCACACATACTGTAATGTAATAGTGATGGAATTTGTACTTTGGCATACGGAGACTAACAACTGGTATAAAAACTACCAATACGAGCATTCAGACAGAGAACAGCAATCATTTTAAGTATTAGTTGGAGTAAAAATGAGTTCAAGCTCAACTTGTGCAGATGTTGGCTGTCATAACAACGAAGTAGAATAGAAGCCTTTATTTTGGTCACACATTATACATACATTTTTGCATATATACAGTGAAATGTATTTATTTTCACATATCCCAGCTAAGCTGGGGTCAGAGTGCAGGGTCAGCCATGATACAGCACCCCTGGAGAAGATAAGGTCAAGGGCCTTGCTCAAGGGTCCAACAGTGGCATCTTGGCGGTGTTGGGGCTTGAACCCCCGACCTTCTTGTCAGTAACCCAGAGCCTTAACTGCTGAGTCCCACTACCCCCAAATATTTAATTAAATTAATGTAACTCACCTGTGTTATAGCCTCAAGTCATGCTCCCAATAGTTAAACTTTGACAGGTGAGACACTATCAAAAATGTTAGCACTACAGAGTCACTTGCTTTTTTGGCAAATGTTACACAGATATTACGCTAAACATCACAATATCTGCTGACGCGAGTGAAAACACTGGAGACCGGAAACTGACTTCTACTTTTGACAGTACACTTTATACGTCAGAGCATCCTAACCTGCGCTCAAACATTTAATGTTTAATGTTACTTTTGTTTCGCACATAGCATCAACAGAATTTTTCATAATATGTTACAAATCCTTTAACTCGCAAATTTCTGCAGTTGATTGGCAGAATAACATGTTCTGTCTCTAAATATATAGCCACGACTATACGTGTGGAAGAGAATTTCCCCGTCTCACCTTCCGAAGTCACAAAGCTTGAGCACAGCCGTTTCTGGATCGAGCAGAAGATTTTGAGGCTTGATGTCTCGATGGCAGATCCCATATGAGTGGATGTACGCCAAGCTACGAAACAACTGGTACATATACAGCTGAGAATACAAACACAAACAATGAATTTATGAGAATAGATGACAATGGGTGAACCAGCAAGAAAACAAGAATTAACTAGCCCAGACTAGAATGAAAATAGCTGATATATCCTGGTCTTTTCAGCAGGGAATAATGTCAGAATGTATTATGAGATGGTTACCTTCACATAGACCATGGGCAGATTCTGCTTGGCTCTGCTGTAGTGTCTGGCCACTCTGTACACGTTCTCAGGCACGTAGTCCATGACCAGGTTCAGATAAACCTCATCCTTCTGTGTGTGGAAAAAAGAGAGGCTTCATCAGTGATTTTTTTAAACTTTAAGATGGATAAGTGTTTGCCATCAGAACAAATACATTCTGGTGTCAGAGCCATTTTGATATAAATAAACAAACAAACAAGTGATGGCTAGCACTGAAGCATTTTAGCAATCAGAGATTAGCACAATTAATTCTGATACAAAGTACTGGCCAGAATCATCCAATTACTGCAACCATGTTAAAATACAAATATACATTATAAATTCTGGATCTATTTACTGATTACCATTGTACCATGTCTGCCAACCATGTTGAGTGGTCCAAACATCATCTGCAGCCTGAAACTGAACTTTTTACTTTTGGGATGAACGCACTTGGCTGCATTGGAAAGCTGTAGAATGTTCCCTATTTACTGAATGACTGCTGACTGTCTGCACTGGTCTCAGAACAGTTCGGAATGGACCTGATTTATTTATCCTAACTCCAAATAAAGCCTCTGAAAGCAACATTTTAATCTTTTGGATGAAGTCTTTGATTCTCAATGTGACAATGCACAGTATTCTAAGGGAAAAATTGCCCTATAGTCCACGTTCACGTTGTTGCCGTTTCACGATAAATCGCTCAAAGTAAAATAAAATGGCACAATGGATAAAACTAGAGACCCAAGTCTTTTGACTCAAACAGGTTTCAATGCAAAAACTTAATTAGGTTTCTACCTAGATGTAGTTTTGTTGGCGTTTCTCCCAAAGAAAAACTTTGCTGAGATCGGCGCTATGTTATATTGTCACATGGTGCATCAAAAGTTTAAAATTTTAATGACAGTTCAGAGTGATCTAAGCTGAGATCAGTTAGTTTAAATTAAATTGAATAATGCATAGCATATAGCAAATGCATGAGGGCGCAGTCAGCTATTCAGCTTTAATGAAAAAGTAAAACAAATGAGGCACAAAACAATTCATGAAACACAAATGGAAAATGCAAAACTAGCAGTTTGTCTGACATGCTCTGATCTTGGCTTGACAAAACCATGTCGGACGGATAAAGAAAGAAAGAAGTGGTGGTGGGGGGTCTGATACTCTCTCACACAAAGTCACCCCCCCAAAAAAAAAAGATTTAAACTTCTTAATTTTGCCTTAAATGAACCTGCCAATGACAGAGTCAACTCTTGCCTCACAACAGGTTGTTCACATGCAATTACACACATCCTTAGATAAAAGAGGCTGCTAAATGTCAAATATTAATATCAGTGTTCGACATTCATTGGTGGTATCTGATGAGGGCTGCAAGTGCTTTTACACTGGTAATGAAGACAAGATTGAGTTCATTAAATGGACAGTTTTGGTCCTAAATACTAATTGATCAATACAGCGTTCCAGTCTTGTTAAAATTCACAATAGTAACAGCTGCAACGTGAAACATCTGTACTTCTAGCTACTGTGTATTTCACTGCACAGCACCCATAAATGCCAACTATTAACCTTAGTATACAAATCCGGGACTGTATCTTATAGTGTACAGTATTTGCTTATTAACATAATGTTTTAATGATAAATATGTGCCCTTAATATTTTTATAACCATCACAAAGTTGTGCTACATTGTGAATAAATTGTGTCCCTTTAGCCATGACTGTATATCTATAAAATAAAGTAGCACAGCATCTTATTGAATGAAATGAAATGTGCTGGGTTAAACTCATTCAACTGTATTTGTGGTATAATGCTGATTATGATAGGAAATAACTTTGACTCATCCATCATTTCAAAAAAAAAAAAGTAAGGCCCTTAAAACATTAAAGGGCACCTATTATGGAATTTTGAAAATTACCTTTCATGTAGTGTGTAACATAGATTTAAGTGAACAAAAACATCCTGCAAAGTTTTATATATGAAAGTTCACCGTAAAAAAAGTTATTGTCTCTCAAAAGTAGGAGTCGACTCTGAGTCAATGTAATGAATCGTTTTTCCAATGAGTCATTTTCCTTTTCGTTGTGACGTCAAGACGAAAAATTATCAAATTGGCCGTGCCCACTCATTGCGCGCGCAGACACCAGGGAAAACTTGAAAACATCATGTCGACAACAAGACGCTGTGTTCTGAAGTGCATATCAAAAGCGACCTTTTTTTCACTGCCCAGGGACGAGCATGTGAAGAATCAGTGGCTAGAGTTTATATTTACAACTATACCACTCAAGTATAGCCCGAACCTTGTGCTGTGTTCGCGTCATTTTAATGACGATTGCTTTACTGAGCATGAATGCTTTCAAGTGTGGATTCAGCGAGCGGTTGATACTGAAGGAAGGTTCAGTACCAAGTTTATTTGGATCAGCTTCCTCCTCCGAATCACAACCTGTAAGTATTATTAATAATTGTTGCTTTTATGTGTTTTTTAGCATGCTTAATAAGTATTTGTGTGTGTTGTGTAAGTTACGCTCAGCACAGCTTCTAGGTCTCCAATGTCAATTTTTTTGAAATATGTGAAATGTTTGTCGATGTTATTGGAGTTGTCATAAAGAATAGAGCAATAACTTGTAGTAATGCAGTGCTTTATCAATATGTTTATGCGTTGGGCTAACGCAAACAATAACTGATTGGGTGTTTACCACCGAACTTTGGGCTATGATCGCTAACATAAATCAACTCAAATTCCTTCTCTGATTTTGATTTTTTTACTACAAAGCGGTGATGGCCGTTCCGTTTCCGACAATCTCTGCACAGAGTATACCAATCACAACTGACTGGGTCATCTGACCAATCACCGCAGATTAGCGTCACGCAAAGGAGGGGTTTGGAAAAATGAGTCGTTGAATGAATCATTTGGGAGTCGGTGAGCAAATCAGGTAAACATAAATGCATATTATAAGACAACAAAAGTGTTTTTGTCATTGCATGCATGTAAAACTGTTGTTGGGGACTCCCAAAACTATATTAGGAACATTTTAAATGCCATAATAGGTGCCTTTAAAACATGCACTGTTTCAAAAGTATAGCCACAAGAAATAAACACTATACATGATAACATGATTGTAGTGTGATAAAATTGCTTTTACAGGATTTATGGATGTTGTCATTTTTAAATTGGATATAACTTTCCATAGAAAAGGTTAGTAAGCAAATTCTATCACACTAAAATCATGTTAACACGTATAATGTTATAGCTATACTTTTGAAACAGTGTGTATTTTAATGTTTATGGACGTCCCTATTCACTTCCAGTGTAATCACCTTCCTGTAACCATGATTAGTACAAGAAGTATGGTACTTTGCTATTCCTGAGACTAGGTTGCACTGTTGGTCACTGAAGGGTGGCGTGACAGCTAATATCCATGAACTTTCATTCATTTCCACGAACAAGGTCCAACGTACGTGTGTGTTTGTTTGTGGTGAGGGCACAGGGCAAGTGTTCTCCCTGTAAATGGGAGAGTGTCATGTCTGGACAAAGTTACATAACTGAACTGCTCCTGTTTCTGTGACACCAGGGGAGCCGTTGGGATATAGTTTCAACAGTCAGACACTATTTAATTATACTAGAATGGGTGAATGGGGGGCTAAACATGAGATAACCTTCTCACTCTCTGTCTGTGATGGGCAAAGACTCCCGTTTCTCTAGACATGAGGCCGCAGAGGCCAGAAACATATTCCAAACGAGTACACAAGCCTTTAAAGCTTGGCCAATGCAATGCAAGCACGCTGTCCTGTTGTACATAATGAATATGTTTGTGTTACAGTGGTGGTAAAATGCCTCTGTCTGTACTTAAAAGGAATATTCCAGATTCAATACAAGTTAAGCTCAATCGACAGCATTTGTGGCATAATGTTGACTACCACATAAAATTATTTCCACTTGTCCCTTCTTTTCTAAAAACAAAAATCGAGGTTACAGTGAGGCACTTACAATGGAATTGAATGTGGACAATTTTTGGAACATTTAAAAAAGGCTTATAATTATATAAAAGTAATCATATTAATTCTTCTAACACCCATGTATTATCTGAGCTGTAAATTAGTTTAAATTGTTGCAGGTTTACAGTCAATTTAGGGTTTTACGGTTTGTTGACATTACATCATCATGGCAACAAAGTTGAAAAATTGGCTATAACTTTTCACAGTAAAGGTTAGTAGGTGATTTTAATCACAATAAAATCATGTTTATGATTGTTTATGTCTCGTGGCTATACGTTTGAAAAAGTGAGTATTTAAACGTTCGTTTAAGCCCCCATTGACTTCCATTGTAAGTGCCTCACAGGAACCCCGATTTTTCTTTTCTTTTTAAGGAGGGACAAGTCCAAATTAATTAAGTAAAATAAACAAACATTTGTTCATGTGTCCTTGTATTAGTTTAATATTGAAAGTCGTGAAGGGATAGTAAATAATGTTCAATACGTTTTAATATGATCATCTTATAGAAGTAATGACACCGTATGTAAGAATAACTGAGTAACCGTATGCTCCCTCCTCAGTTCAACTATGTATATGTGGGTCTTTGAGGTCAGCCTCCTGACATTTCAGAACTAGACGGGTTTAGGACGATGGTTCTTATGGGCTGATGCACAGCTAAATCATTTCAGAGGCTTGTAAAGACCAATAGAGAGAGAACAGCATAAACTATGCTTATACTTGTGGTTAGGGTAAGGTTACATTGTGGTACCTTGGTTCTTCTATCTCAAAAACTCTGTACTTTTGGTGTTTCTAAAGTGGTTGATTTTGGAAGTCTGAAGCTTATACAAGTTAAATCACATCTGTGTGATTTGCATCTAGATTATATATTAAAAGGCAAGTCTGAACTCTGAACATAGTCCTGAACTCAATGATCTCTCACGTGCGCACACACAAAACACAAACACAATATTTCCCTTGTTAATGACTATGCACGAGTCAGAACTTGTCATACAGTATAAATAAAGCTGGACTAACAGTTTATCTGCTCCTATACTGGGCTGCCCATCAATCAAAAGTTTCCAACTGAGCTCAGGGTGACAGGATTTGACAGACAGCTTTCCCTGGAGCAACAGCTATTGCAGGATTACCAAAAATCCCATCTACGGATCAACGCTGGATGGCATGAGCATCCAGTACTGTAAACCACAACAAAGGTACTACACAGTGTGTTTGACAGCAGGTGTCTCTTAAGGCAGGTACGATTTGGGGACTGTACGATTTTGGCTACGATTCTGCAGTCTGAGACAAATTTCAGGAATTCTAAAGGATTTCTGACGTCACTGGGCAAAATCGGCAATCTTACAATGTTCAGCGGGACATGTTCACAGACGGTCAATTAATAGCCTTTGCAATGATCTCCAGCCTCCGACCAAATACTGGCAGCGTTAGCATCGTAGCCGTATAGTGTGACTGCTATTACAACGGCCAGCTGAGATATTCCAATCCTCTCTCGCACCCTAATTCACTTGGAAAGAAACCTGCTCCAAGTCTGCACCTTAGCAACATCTGTGGCCAGTTATCACTCTACTCAATCTCTTTCAATATTGTTTACTCTTTTCATTTTATATAAAAAGTTTTAATAAATAAACATGCAGAAAATACTTGGAGAACAGTGTAACACTTCAGCAATATGAAAGCATTATTCTCTGAATTAAATAAATCCAGAGCTAAGGCTACAAATTGGAAATAAATAAATGATTGCATTTTCTTAATACTTTTTTCTCCCCTTTACATTTATCATACATTTAATTTGCAACGTTATTTTAATAACTATTTTACTTTTAATAAATTTACTTGTGCTTCCATTTCTTTAGTTCAGATTCACACCACTCCAATTATATTTAAAAATAAATCAATAAATAAAATAAAAAGATTGAACAATTTATACTGGTAAGTATTTATGGGACGTTTCAATCCAAATCAGCAAATACCGTTGGATAAAATTATAGAATCGGTCATGTTTGTGCATCATCCATAGGGAATGATACAAGTGTGATATTTTAACAAAAGTATTTGCTGGAAACCGATGGGCAAGTTTTTTCATTGCCTTAGATAAAATGGTGCATCTCAAAATGACTGAAGAATGAGGAGTCTAAAAGTGGACTCACTTTGTCTCCGCTGGAATAGAAGAAGTACCGCAGACGTACGATGTTACAGTGGTCTAATTTCCTCATGATCTGTAGCTCACGATTCTGGTCCATAAATATGGGTTGAGAGAGAGAGAGAGAGAAAGAGAGAGAGATAAATAATCATCAATATCAAATACTATATGAATTGTGGAAACAGAGTCAAGTACACTTGCTTTTTGAGTCAAAGTTAATAACAAATCAATAAATCCAAATTTGAGACAATTGGGTCCAGCTGGTAAACCCAATAATTGAGGAGGATTTTGGATTTTTCATACAAATTCTGTATGAACCTGCCAACAAAATAAGGTGGGGAACTTAATATACAGTAGCTTAACATTTTTTGTCACCTTTAGACTTTAGGTGTGAAAGATAAACTTTTTCTTTATGGTTCTTCATAAGGTCCAATCTGTCAAAAAATGTTCTGGTTATATATACACACATACATATACATATACATACACAGTACTGTGCAAAAGCCTTAAGTTGTTTCACAAAACATTTGTCTTAAGATGGTTATATATATCTTAAGCTTTAGTGTTTCAATAGGAAATCTAAATATTAGACTCCCAAACATTACTTTTGCAAATATAAAATATAAAAGAACAGGGAGCCCTGCAAGAGATGGCATAGCCCCCAAAAAGCCCCCAATGAACATTGTGTCTGTCTGAGATTACATGTAGAGACAGAATCAACTGAGACAGCCAGAAGAACTGTGGAGAATTCTCCAAGAAGCTTGGAACATCCTATCCGCCAACAACCAAGAAAATGAGATCTCAGTGATTTAGACCAAGGCATGATTGTTGGTGCCAGACAGGCTGGTTTGAGTATTTCTGTTGACCTCATGGAATTTTCACACACAACAGTCTCTAGAGTTTATAGTTTATATATATCTGGTGCAATAACAAAAAAAACAACAAATGAGCGGCAATTCTGTGAATGAAAATACCTTGTTGATGACAGAGGTCAATGTAAAATGGCCAGACTGGTTCGAGCTGACAGAAATGCTACGGTAACTTGGATAACCCCTCTGTACAATTGTAGCGTGCAGAATAGCATATGCAGAATGCACAACATGTCGAACATTGAGGTGGATGGGCTACAAAAGCAGCACACCACGATGGCTTCAACTTCTGTCAGCCAAGAACAGAAAACTGAGGATGAAGTGGGCCTACCATTTGTGTACTTTAGCAGAAATACAGATTCGGCAGACCAGGCAATGTTTTTCCAATAGTCTACTTTCCAATTTTGGTAAAGCTGTGCCCACTGCAGCCTCAGTTTCCTGTTCTTACCCGCAGTGGTCTTATTCTGCTGTAGCCCATCCGCCTCAATGTTCAACATTTTGAATGTTCAGAAATGCTTTTCTGCATAGCACTGTTGTAACGCATGTTTATTTGGGTTACTCTCACCTTCCTGTCAGCTTGGACCAGTCTGCCAATCTCTTCTGACCTCTGTCATTAACAAGGCGTTTTTGTCTTCATATATATATATATATATATAAAATATACACACACACACACACATACACTGCATGCCCAATTATTACTTATTGGATTCAATATTTTTCAGGTGGAATGTATTTGTGTTATGAGGGAGTGTGTGGTGAAAGTGACTAACACCTTATATCAAGGTGTGCATAATTATTAGGCAGCTTCATTACCTAAAAATGATTTAACTGGCATGCCCACAAGTAGCTGAAATAGCTAAACTATTGAGGTGTGACCACCAGACAATCAAACGTTTTGTTGCGAATAGTCAACTGAGGCGCAAAAAATGCATGGAGAAGAAAAGGCACAAATTATCTGCAAAAGACATGAAGAATTAAATGTGAAGCTACCAGGAACACATTATCCTCCAATGCTCCCATATTCCAGAACTGCATCCTACCTGTCCAGAAGTACAAGGTGTCAAGTGCTCAGAGACACGACCACCACTGAATATATTCACAAGTTGAAGCATCAAGATTGGGCAAAGAAATACATGAAGACAGATTTTTCAAAGGTTCTATGGTCAGATGAAACAAAAAATAGCTTTTTGGCAGCAAACACCAGAGATGGGTTTGGCACACACAGAGATGAAGTACCACCCAATGCCTACGGTTAAATGTGATGATGGATTTTTAATGTTGCTTATTTAGCTTTCTGGGGGACTCTCGGCGAGGGGCTGTGGAGAGAGAATTTAGTTTTAATTATGTACGATTATGATATTTTTTGTTTTCTTTTTTTTGTTTGTTTGTTTTTTGTGTGTGTGTGTGTGTTCTTATATGTGACCACAGGCATGTTCGTTGGGGTCAGGGTGGGGTTGGTGATGGTGGAGGGGTAATAGTGGGGGTTAGATGTTACATTTTTATTCAATGTATTTATGTTGTGTTTTCTTTGTTATATATCTATGAATCAATAAAAAAAAATTAATTGGAAAAAGGAAAAAAAATGTTGGGGCAGTTTTTCTGCCAGTGGTCCTGGACATCTTGTTCGGATACATTGCATCATGGACACCATCAAATGCCAACAGATAAAAAAATCAAAACCTGGCTGACTCTGCCAGAAAGCTTATTTAAGTAGTAATGAGTGATGGTCTCAGATCCCATGCCAGATGTTCTCCAACCTCATTAGGCATTATAAGAGAAGACTCAGAGCTGTTATCTTGGCAAATGGAGGTTGCAAAAAGTATTAAAATAAAATGGAGCCAATAATTATGGATACGTTTCGGAGAAGAATTTTTTTATATATATATATATATATATATATATTTGCTTAATCTACTGTGTATATTTTGTCTCAATCTTTCATTTCAAAATCAGAGTCCTGAAATAAGTAAGTGTATTTCTAGGTTATAGGTAAAAGTCTTCTTTATGCACCAACTCTTCATTTTTTCTGGTTATTATTGGGATTTTGGTTGCTCTTGTAGTGTCTATGTATATGCCCATTTTAGTACAGAAAGACTAAGATTTGTTTTTAACATTCTATAAAACAATTTAAAAAACAACCTGCATATTAATCAGTTATCTGCCTTTTCCTCCACCTTTGTTATCGCTATTGCCACAATTCACTATTGGTCGACCACTCATCCCAAAGGAGCAATACTATAATGTATAAATACTTTACAATTTAAACAAAAATCAATATATTTTTTTATTATTATTGTGGTAATATGAATTTCACAATGACAATCTTTTTTCACATTCCGATAATGATAATTCGAGTTTAAAATCTGCAGAATGAAAATAATCTCACAGGGCTTCATCATCCAGGTCCAGGACATTTTCTTGCAGGTTTCATGAGAATCACCCCATAGGCCTTGTCACAATTCAGATACACATGTTCTGCATACTGTGGCTTTAGAGTGAAATTTGTGCAAATAAATGAAATATAGGGCAAATTCTTACCTTAAACCTTTTATCCTGTAGAACCTTCTTTATAGCCACCAGCTCACCAGTATCACAGAGTTTCGCCTGATATACAACTCCAAACGACCCATTCCCGATGACCTTTGTGTCCGTGTAGCTGACCTCCTGTGGTCGGTCGGGACCCTGACCGGGGGTCACAGCAACTGTTGTAACTTTACTGCCATCTTTATCTCCTAAAGAATAAGATGAAAGAGAAGCACTACATGCAAATGTACTTTGAATATTCCTTTGTTTCATCAATGCTCCTTACTGGTCGAGTTTAATATCCCCAGCATGCTTTTTCATTTCATTTTTTATTTTACAAAGGCACAAGAGCTAAAGGTGTTACTATGCTCTTCAATGTGTGATTCTGTATGTATGTGTGTGTGTGTGTGTGTGTGTGTATCAAGAGCCTACTGTGTCCTCATTCACATGAGCTCATTTTCAAGTAAAACACATTGTTCACACCTCACTAGATTTTCACACCACTGAGGAACCACTTGACTATATGAAAATGGAAATATATTCATACATTCAGACCTCATTCTAGTAGGGAATTATACTGCACTAGTTGTTCCCAATTTCAAAGGTGCTTGTGCATTTATTTTTTTATTAGCTTTTAAAACACTCATTAAATACCTTTTTCTTCTCTGTTTATTCTCATTTCTATTGACAACAGTATTTCCCTCTTTATAATATAAAGTTTCTCTCGGGTTCAGTAACAGGAACTTCCTAAACACTTTTGAGAATTTTAATTTGAGTAAATCACCTTTTATGGATAGCACATGGTGCCCTTAAAGCAATGTTCTGGGTACAACACAAATTAAGTTCAATTGAGATCATAATATTGATTTACCACAGAAAATATTTTCATTTCGATAAAAAAATAAAAATCGCAGTTACAGAAATGCACTTTCATAAAGTGAATGGGGCCAGTCCATTAACATTACAATATACACGGTTTCAAAAGTGTAGCCACAAGACGTAAATATTGTACAATAACACGACTTTACTGTGATAAAACTGCTTAAACAGTTTATCGGCATTGTGTCACCATGGTAACAAAGTTTTAATATTGGACACAATGTAGCACAGATAAGGTCTGTATAAGATTTTATTACACAGCCCTCCTGAATACCCGATTCTGTTTAGTCAATGGCGCCATCTAGCTGTCTGATATCTCCGAGTAACAACCGCACTTCCAGGGATTAAGACATATCTGGCTGCTCATCAGAGTACCGCGAGTCATCTTTCCTGCTTCTCAGATAAATGTGCGATCTCTACAAATAAGCTAATCAAATAATTTAAACTCAAATCAACGTTTTATGTGCATTATTATTTATTTGTCAAGTAGTCTTGTTATAGGCGGGATAATGGGGAGTCAGACAAAATACAAATTCCAAAATAGACACCAAAGCAAACCGGAGGAGGATTTCAGAGTCTCACATAATTACATAATTTAAACAAAAATCAATATTTTATGTCCATTTATTTAATTATTTGGTTAGTAGCTGTGTAATAAGCAGGATAATGTAAGTCAGTCAGTTGTTATCCACTTCGTTTCAGGGTCCTGATCACCCTGTCGGGCTTATTCTGTGATAAAACCCGCCTTATCACACTAAAATCATGTTAATGCGTATAATGTTTACCTCATGTAGTCATACTTTCAAATGTGTATTTTAACATTAATGGCCTGGCCACATTCACTTCCATTGTAAGCACCTTATTGCAACCGCAATTGTTTTCTTATTTTTTTTAATAATTGAGGAACGAGTTGTACTTGTTTTTTCCTTGGTAATTAACCTTTGCGACAAATGCTATCAATTGAACTACGCTTGTATTGAATTCCTTTAATCTGTGAAATTTCGGATTTAAAATGGAAACCAAAGTTAGATTCTGAATCAGTGTTTATAGAGTGATCTAGTCCACATCAACGCAAAGGTCAAGGAAATCACTCATTGTCAACTAGGAAAAAGCACCAACTGACCATCAGTGACTTCAGAAAATCAAAGATGTTCTGAAGCCTGAATTCATCAGTATAATGATCACTCCTTTAATGTCCATATTTCATATTCTCAATGAATGACACATTTCAACAATCAACATCAACCTTACTTGGGTGTGAGTTCAGAGATTCATCTCTGTGGAAAGGGGAAAAAAGAGGGTAAAGGAAATTCTAATTAGCACTTTAACGTCTGAAACAAAAATAATTATTAGGGTGAGCAAATGATGACAGTTTTTTCATCTTTGGGTGAAATATTCCTTCAAGTAAAATAATTTAAATAATATTTAGGGTAGTATTCATTTCTCATTTCTGGTGTGAGTGTGCTCTCTCTCTCTCTCTCTCTCTCTCTCTCTCTCTCTGTGTGTGTAAGTTTGGCAGTTCAGGCGAGCATTGGAGTAAAGTGTAGATGGAGTGTACATTCAGCACGGGGAAATGTGATGAGTCAGAGGGCGTGTGCGCGCACACACACTTGCGTGATGAGCTAATAAAGATCTCTGCTCCCAAACTTACGCAGCATGGAATTTTAATTGAGTCACGGCCCATTATTTACCCAGATCATCTTTCTCTTCCTACTCCTCTGACACCATCCAACACAGCCAGTCATTTAGCTATTCAGATAAACCAAGTCATTTAATAGAAGACTCAGCTTGGACTTAATCTTTGCCTGTCTTAGAGATCTCTCATCGTTACAGCTACACCATTAATCATGTTATATCATATACAGAATTATTATCCCTTACCTTTAGCGCTACTTAGAACACATACAAATGAATCAATCATGAATATACATAATATAATCATGAAATTGGTTATGCCTACAGAATTTGTAAAGTTCTACACATACCACATTAGTTGCATGCTTATTTTATTTTCCATTGTGGCAGGGTGGAGGGCGGGGCCGGGTTGTGATTATACACACCCGGTCCCTTATCCGGCTAATTAAGCATCCGAGAGCGATAAAGGCCGATGGCAGACGGTGGTGCGACGAGAGAGAGATAGTTTACGGACATGTCCATCATGTGTGTGTGTTTTTGTCTTTTTAAGTTTATCATTAAAAATATTATTTATATTGCCAAGCCGGTTCTCGCCTCCTCCTTTCCATCGAATCCCGTTACATCCATATTATAATTTAAAACCATTTGTATAAATGTTGTATTAATACATGGTAAATTTGTAAGATTTCTGACAAATTTGGTGATGCTTTCAACTACCAATAAGAGTTTTGTACTCGAAGCTGAAATTTGACCTTTTCAAGCAATGCCTTTAAAACACTACTGACAAGTGCCAACTTAGCCAATAAATTCCTTTAAACATTTTATCAGACAAGATTGGCTAATTTGGCTAATGAAAGTTAGGAGTGTTTGGACAAACTTAAGTGAAATTTTAGAGAAATTATAAATAATTAAATAAATCCAGTAAAATGTTTTTGGAGGTTTACTTTCAATAGCGTCACAAATAAAGAAAATGTATTACGTTACTGCGTAATTTAACAAGATCTTCACAAAAAAGCAGATAAAAATGCTTTGCAATACATAAGAATAATATTTATTCATATTTACCACATTATGAGCACATGTGACTCATTTAAAACACTCAACACATGTCAAATAATTAATGTCAAATTCATTCCCATAGGACGATATGTAAATCTGGTCTCAGCCAGCAACATTAACCAATGGTTTAGCGAAGGATCAGTTATCACATTTTACAGATTTTGCACAAAAAAAATTTAATTATAATTAAAAAAAATTAATCAATCAAATTATTAAAAGCACAATAATCTTGTGCAGTCT
This sequence comes from Xyrauchen texanus, assembly GCF_025860055.1. Taxonomy (NCBI): domain Eukaryota; kingdom Metazoa; phylum Chordata; class Actinopteri; order Cypriniformes; family Catostomidae; genus Xyrauchen; species Xyrauchen texanus. The sequence goes on along the minus strand of NC_068286.1, from coordinate 8,337,301 downwards.
GTGGCTTGTTGCCTGTCCAACTGGAGTTGTGCCAACTGCCCCCATCTGACGGAGACTTGTAAAAACATGAAGGCAATACTTCAAGCTTGAATTATCTGTTGATCGAATTCATTGTTACGGTCCAGATGAATGATTCATCGTGGGTTTTTTATATTATTTATCTCACTGAGTTAATTTGTTAAATTAACAGCTCTATTTAAACTATCTATAGTAGTGCTGCCAGTGATAAATACATTCACACTATTACATTCTTTAATGTCAGCAATAAAATGCAATTTCCCAGCTATGAAATACAGCCTGCTGTAAATGTGCTCTGACATTTTCAGGTTTAGACACAGAGTGATCTGCCACGTGAAGATTATTAGTATGTCACACACACAAACACTCAGGTGAAGCCAATCTTTAGGGCACACCCAGTGGAGGAAGTCATGCTGCCTCAGGCCTGGGTATTGCTACAGCAGCAGCATGAGTCAGCTGGTGAGACTGCTGCTGGGAGTCAATCACTGTCAGCTGATTAGACCATGCCAGGGCCACGTGCTGGCAGCACATATGCAGCAACACACATTCCCTTACACATACACACTCACTCACTCACCTGCTGACATGATCACAAACAGTTCAGATAACCGGTGAATCTCACAAAAAACATGTCCATGTCACATTTCAGCCCAAAATCAGAAGAAAAAAATAAGCAATAATTTTTTTGCCTTAACAAATGAATCCTATTTTATTGTATTTATTTATTGACTCTCAGTTCTCATTACCATAATGCATTCAGACATTTTACGTTTAATTTACATCGTTTTTTGTCATTCCCACCACTCTCATTATTTCATACTGTAATTTAAATAATACTGAAAATCAATATTTTCTTTTTGCATTATGGTCATGAAAATTAGATTTTTCCAGCATTACAGTAATGAGAATATAATTTTTTTAATTTTGCATTTTTTGCATTACGTAATAATAATTTAGGGAGGCGGAAACCTAGATTTTGTAAATGCAAAATACTATTTTATATTTCTTTAGTTTGATTTTGGGGTGAAATATGACCAGCAAATATTCTTAACAGTGCTCACGAGATACACCCAAGTAATGTTTTTGTTTTTGTAGTCAAATAAGGAAGTCTTTGGTTTGGTAAACCAATCCTGACATTAAAACCATGCTGATCTTAGGTAATTAAATGTGTGAGTGCAATGAGTCCCCATGATAACAAGTGAAGAATCATTTGATAGATCACTGACAGAATTATGTGATGAATCTTAATGATTGAGAATGGCAGGATATTTATGTCTGTGTAGATAAAGATGTGTTTGTTGGATTGTTTGTTTGTTTCAAAGAGGCATAACCACATTACACGCATCTCTTTAGGATGAAAATGCATTGTGTGAAATTTGGCTGCGGATTAATTGTCATACAAATAATTGCGTTTAACAATTTAATTGTCTGTTTTAGTGCATGTCACGATTAAGACGATTAATTGGCCTACAATTTGTCATCTTCTTAAGGTGTATATGTGCTTAGAAAACATTTATTTATACTGAACTTGGAATATATATAATAAAATAGGGATTTATGAATTTCTTTAAAGATTTAAAAACTTAAATATTGAACAGGGGTGGAATGAAATGAAAAATTATATTTTAAACATCAAACTATTTCAAAATATTTAAAATACATATTTCTTTTTGGTCAACTTAACATTTACACTGTATCTTTTGGAACCCAGTCAACCTGTATTATTATATTATATTATATTAAACATGCAATAGTTAGCCTAATGTATTTCTGTCCAAAATTATTCACTTTCACACATTATTTTAAGGCTCGATTAAACCCGAAAACCCTTATTTCATATGAAGGAGCACTTTTGAGACTTTTGTTTGAAAAAACACGGCATTCATGACCTTATTTGGACAGTGTGATCTGACAAAATGTGACAGGAATTTGAAGAGCACAATAATCATGGTTATCTCAAATAAACTCGACAGGCCTAAATCGATTAATAACATCTTCGCAAAGTAAAGCCATATCCAATATTTCAACTCCTGTCATGACCATGTAAAACCTATAAATCCTGTAACTTTTACAGGATACCACAAGAACACCAAACTACAGTGTCATAACCCAACTACACTGAAAACCCTAATAAGATTGCACACAACTGATTGAGTAAACTCCTTCCCTCGATTCCATTGAGTAATGGGGTCTTCAAAAACTTGAGTATTAAGTTCAATTAACTTCATGTTCATGTAGAATGAACTTAACCATATAAGTTGAGCTAATTACATTTACATTTATGCATTTGGCAGATGCTTTTATCCAAAGTGACTTACAGTCCACTTATTACAGGGACAATCCCCCCGGAGCAACCTGGAGTTAAGTGCCTTGCTCAAGGACACAATGGTGGTGGCTGTGGGGATCGAACCAGCAACCTTCTGCTTAACAGTTTAGCCCACTACACCACCACTCTAATTAGATGCAAGTTGACTTAACTCAGATTTGCTATTTAAATACTGACATAGATCAAACTATTTATATAACCCCATATGCTCCATTTGACCAAGGAAACAATTTAATTATTCAAGTGCAAGGGATTGTGGGTACTGGCTATAGTCTCAATTTTGTAAAAAAAATTTTAGAGTTCTTTACACTTAAAATCTTAAGTCTATGTATTTTTTAAGATAATTACAGTGACCATAAGTATTTCAGTTATGAGCCCAAAGCTTTACATTTCAAGTGATTGAGACAACTTGCCATTTCAGTAATGACAACTTCAGGGTTAACAGCGCATCCACAAAGTAATGTTTACAAGCAAATTACACCTACAGGAATTATGTCAATAACGTTTAGGCTAATAAGAGGAGTATCCCCCAAGAAATTTAGTTCTACAGCTAAAAGCATGATTTACACAACTTTAAAGCTCAAATTACACAAATGTTTCAATGTAAAATGCGAATTCTGTCCTAGAAAACATTATTTCAATCTGCGATTCAGATACAGATCACACATTAATCAGCGCACTATCTAAAGTGATTCATAAGCATATCCTCCCCAATTGTCAAGACCACTATGACCCTAAAAGAACACTAGGTGGGCGGTTGAGACATTTGGGAAAGCAGAGTCAAAGGTGAGTCACACACAGCTCTCTGATCCTCCTTTCCTGAGGAGTGCAGTGGTGAGATATACATCATTAGTGCAGGAAATGAGTGATCCAGCAGGGCTGAGACTCAGGAGAGGGGCCTGTCAATCAAACACCATGGAGCATGGGTTCAAAGGGGGAATGGACAATTTAACAGCCCTTACAGCTATGCAAATAACACTGAGCCAGAGAGGAAGTGAGATATTAAAGAGGTAGTTCACCCAAAAATATAATGATTTACTCATCACCCTCATGTTGTTTTAAACCTGCATGACTTCTCTTTGGGATAAGTGTGCAAGAAATCCACGGCTTATAATCAATACCTTTTCAAGATGCTTAGGGCACTAAAACCAGCCCAGCTCTTAGTGAACAACCAGACACACTGTGTATATGTGTGCTGTTTCACCTGCGAGTCCATCTAGTATAGAAGGCTAAATTATCTTTTAATATTCCCAGCATTACTCATCATAATTGCATTTTTACTAGGGATGAGCACTAGTAATCAAGTAATATAGAATGCTTTGGGCAGCGCTGAATTACACAGTATTTTCCCTCTGAATCTCTCTACAAATCATACAGTTACAACAGAGTCCACTGGGGCCAATGTGGACGTGTGTCATAGAGGTCTTCTCAGGTCATTAGATCTGTACCTGACCCCAATCAACCCGAATCACTTCTTAACCAAACCCCACGTGCATAAATTAATTTTACAAAAGGAAAACCAAACCCAAGAGAGAGACCCGGTAAAATTAGACACATATTTTGATTCCTATTAAATTCTACTCCCATTTGTTTCTTGTTGAAGTCATACAAACCAATGCCAAAGGATCTGCTTTTATGGGGGAAAGATACAAAGAACCCGGAGCTTATTAGACCTGTGCAGAGCTGGACAGTTACTCTGGCATACCAGCATTTCCCAGTGGGCCGACACACTTTGGGGCCATTCAGGGACGGACTGGCCATCGGGAGAACTGAGCATGCCGGTGGGTCGCCCGCAAAATGGGCCGCAATAAGCTAAAATGAGCCGCTGCATAATGCAGAATGGACCACAAATGCAGAAAAGGACAGCACTCAACAACTTTTTGCTCACCCCCACCCCCCTCAACAAGTTTTGGGCCAGTTGCCATGTAAAATCCCAGGCCAATTTCACTTCCCAGTCCAGCCCTTGGTGTGTGTGTGTGTGTGTGTGTGTGTGTGTGTGTGTGTGTGTGTGTGTGTGTGTGTGTGTGTGTGTGTGTGTGTGTGTGTGTGTGTGTGTGTGTGTGTGTTAAATCTCTTAAAACCCGTCAGAGCCCATTTTATAAAAAGCAAACTTTCACCACTTGTTTTTGTGTGTAATAACATGTGAAATTTGTTTCTAAGCTCCGCGTAAATGGCAATGTTTTTTTAGTTTCCATTTTTATAAATGCATATTGTTCATTTAGTTTTATTTTAAAAAACAAATTCAAAAGAAAATCACAGTTTGTTGAAGTTACATTATTTTGAAACCATTCTTGGTAACTTTCATGAATAAAACAAAACATAAGTTTCACGTACATACGTGTTGTTTTGAACGTGCGTTTGAATTTACAAGTAAACAGGTACTTGTTTTTTTTGTGGGTTAGAGTACTTGACTACAGAATCACTCGTTAATCCAACGTTTTACTAGTAAGATTTCCAATTACAGGACTCTACAATTTAATATTTACATGTCAAGTTTCCAATGACACCCATTCATTTTTAATTACAGAGCTCTACAATTGAATTCTTGCAAAAATTTAACTCTATAATTTCCTTTTAAAAAGTAAGAATTACAATGAGAGAGCTCTACAGTTGAATGTTTACTTGTACAAATCCTTATTAAAGAGTTCTCTAATAGAATTTTACTAGTATGAATTCCAATTACACAGTTCTACAATAAATGTTGTATTAAAGAAAATCATATTTAAATTTTAATTGCAGAGTTCTGTAATTGGGATTCTTGCCAGTTAGAATGTAATTGCTGTTTAACTGCCATTCCTCCTAAAATGTGCAAATAGACATCTCCGTAATGGGCAAACTTACTTTTAGAAAACCTATTGTAGAGTTCTCCAATTGAATTATTACTAAATGCAATTACAACGAGTAGCCTAATGCCGGGTGCATTAAAAGCTAAATCGGCTTGCCAAGGCATCATGTAGTTTTTAAGCCAGTAGGGTTGCAATGTTAAAACTGTCATTGATGGCTGTTCTGTATAAGGTTGATTTCATTTGGATAGGTTTCTCTAAAGTTCAAAACTACTGAGCTGTGCAACGATGCTCAAGTAGAGTACTTCCTTATTACAGAATGCAGCAAATGTGATATGAGACGGGACCTGATCCATCCCTTGATGCAAAGGTGCAAGTACATTATGGGGATAGATAGATTACATGACAAATGTTATATCATATATAGCCTATATGATATATCCTAATCATAACCAAATGCTTATTTCTTATTTTTCTTGTGTTGTTTGGTCAATATGGGTTATGATATGAGAGTAGCTGAAATGATACTTACTGCTGACTTTCATGTTGCCAAAGGCTGATGGCTGCGGCACTGGCTTGCAGCTCTCCGCAAATGAGGTGGTCCTTGGCCGGCCTGACATCTCCAAGACTCCTTATCCACAATAGCAAATATGTGTGTCCCAAATGAGCCTTAGGGTTATGCGTTACAAGATAAACTATAGGATATATCTTTTTGAGGTAATGAATTTATTAGTGGTCAGCTGATTTCTTCTCCTCCGGCTTGTAGGTGGGAATGTGCGCACTTTAACCATCAAATATGCCTTTTAAAAGCTCTATACAAACCAAAATAGGTATTTAGTTGCAGTATTACAGCTGCCTATGTGATAGTGACAGGAAAATATCCAGGAAACGCGAAAATCACATTATATTGGACACACATTCAGCTTAAATCAGTTCATATCAGCATATCCAGAGCTCATATGCGCGCGGATGAACTTAGTCAATGATACTTTTTCAGTTTAATATTTTACTCTAGATATTCTTCAGGTGGAGCCGGTTTGTATCGCTGAGAATGAGACTTGCCATGGCCGCATCAGCCCATGAACATTGATCCAGATCCGATAATAAAATGACAATAATTCAGGGCTCTTTCCTAAAAATTATTGGACGGATGTTGATGCCTCTTTCTTGGTCCCTCGTAACACACAATGAAAAATAATCTGTTTATCTTCCCTTTAAGACCAACACAGGTGACGTTAACGCCGCGCTGGATGCCTCCTACCGGAAAGTAAGTAAAGGATAGCGCAGTACTCTCTCCTCTGCTGCTCCACGGGCTCTTTCGGTCGCTACGGAAAAACATAACGTCGTATGCGTACAATTGCGCGGTCAAATGTGGAGCGCTCATCTGAGCGACGCAACATCAACGGGAATTGGAAATTGTGAACGTGCACCGTGACGTAGGCCCTCTTTGAGCGGCGCGCGCCCTCCAGTGTGAAATGACATGGGTGGAGAATCCGTAAGCCAATGGCGAATGATTGTAATACTTCAAGGGAAATGTGTGATTCTTTTTCATTTTGGGGGAAAGCTAATGTACATTTAAAGAGAATTTCAGGTTCTATGCCTTATTTTGAACACTTACTCCAAGAAATCAATATCACCGGTGTGTTAAAAATAAGGAAACAATGCAAACTTGATGTTTTTGTTGATTATGGATTATTGTGATGATGGAGAAACTTTGTACTCTGGTTTCTCTTTGTATATTTATGCACATAATTTGTGGGATTGTTAGATTGTTTTCAAAGAAGTTCAGCTAAATTCAGCCTGTTTCCTGGAGCCTCTGAAATTACAGTATTATTATTGGTTTGTCTTAAAGTTTATGTCAGTCCTTTGGTTTTGATTTAGCATATTTCGACCTTTAGAAATGTAGAGTGATGATAGAAAATATAGTGAAATAAATTGGCATTAAATAATAATGAATTAAATTAAATAATTGTTGTTTAAAATTAAAATATTATATGTAAAATATTTACCTTTTCTACTCACTATTTGAATAATTGTACAAACCATGTATAAACATGAAGAAAACATTTTGACCTGAAAAAAATTATTTTGACCTATCAAAAGCAGAATGAAACAACTATAATGTCAATTTTGTTAATAAAAAATATGTATTTGGGGGCCTGTGTAGCTCAGCGAAGACGCTGACTACCACATCTGGAGTCGTGAGTTCGAATCCAGGGCGTGCTGAGTGACTCCAGCCAGGTCTCCTAAGCAACCAAATTGGCCCGGTTGCTAGGGAGGGTAGAGTCACATGGGGTAACCTCCTCTTGGTCGCTATAATGTGGTTCTCGCTCTCGGTGGGGCACCCGGTGAGTTGTGCGTGGATGCCGTGGAGAATAGCGTGAAGCCTCCACATGCGCTGTTTCCACGGTAACACGCTCAACCAGCCACATGATTTGATGTGCAGATTGACGGTCTCAGACACGGAGGCAACAGAGATTCGTCCTCCCCCACCCTGATTGAGGCGTGTCACTACGCCACCACAAGGACTTAGAGAGGTTGAGAATTGGACATTCCAAATTGGGGAGAAAAAGGGGTGAGAAAAAAATATAGCCTATATATTTATTTATTACACCTATTTTCTCTTAAATTGTCCTGCGCTCGGTCCCGAAGGGGTCCCTGGACCCTTGTTTGAAAAACCCCTGGTTTAAATTACATTTGACCCCTTTTTAATATATTTTATTTTTTTTAGAATTTAATAATTTATTTTGATTAATATCATTACCCAGTGTCCCAGGCATCTGTCAAATGCATTACAAATCTTTAGAGAGACGGTATGTATACAAAATGCCCAGATAGTGTCAAATTTACTTTTTTAAGACAATTAAAAAAATAATAGAATAGAAAATATTCTGATATATTTGTATGTTTTATTGTTCATATATCAAAGATTTGATGCAACAAATCAGGACAAATCTAGAACAGGACTCATTCAATTTCACACTGAAATTTCACAAGATTCAACTGGCTGTCAAACACAAATTGAGCTTCACATACACTGACTAAAGTGCACCTTTCCAGCTGTGATTTGACATGTTTATGTTGTCGGCTGCAGGCGGGGATGACGAGCTGGGCGTCAGTGTTGTGCTATCGGCATACAGCCAGCAGGGGGACCCCTCTCTGTGTCAGGTGTAGTACAGTGGCCTGAAGAACTTCATAAGAGTCCGTGCTGGACTGTCACAGAGCAAAGCTCTCACAGCTCTTCTACCCTCTATTCATTCACACGTACCTGGAGCTGGTCTACAACAACCATGAGAACGAAGCAAATGCCTTATTTGAGAAGTACGTTTCAGATGTTCTTGCTGTCATTTGGTTGCAGTGTTATATATATAAAAGTGTTAACTTTTGTCCAACCCAAAGTCACTCTATTCTGTCTGATTCTGTGCTATTTTGTTCTTTAAGGTCCCTTATTTTCTACTCTGTTGTGTCCTATTCCAGACTTTTCTGTTCTGCCCTTCTTTCCTATTCTATTCTACTCTGTTCTAATCCATTCTGTTTTGTCCCATTTACAGTGCTGCGAAAAAGTATTTGCCCCATCCTGATTTATTCTTGTTTTTATATATCTCATACTAAATTGTAAAAAAATAAAATAAAATCTTACATAAATCAAAGGCAATCGGAGTAAACACAAAAAACAGTTTTTAAATGATAATGTTCTTTAATGAAGCAAAAAAGTTATCAAATACCAACTGGACCTATGAAACTGACTCATAATGGGGTTCAGCTGGAATAGTCCTCATTACTGCCAGCACTTTTCCATCAAACCCAACCTAAATAGAAATTTCTCAGCTGCATGAAGTTGGCTAAAAGGAAAGGAAATTCCAGAAATGACGAGGAAAAAGGCGATTGAAAAACATCAGTCTGGGAAGGGTTACAAATCTATTTCAAAGGATCTGAGACTCCAAAGAACCACAATGAGAGCCATTATCTCCAAATGGAGAAAACTTGGCACAGTAGTGAACCTTCCAAAATTCCTCCAAGAGCACAGCGATGACTTGTCCAGGAAGTCACAAAAAAGCCAAGGACAACATTCTAGCAACTGCAAGCCTCTCTTGCATCAATAAAGGTCACGTTTCATGGCTCCACTATCAGAAAGACACTGGCCAAAAATGCCATCCATGGAAGAGTGGCGAGGCAAAAACCACTGCTAACACAGAAGACCATTAAGGCTCATCTGAATTTTGCCACAACACACGTTGATGGTCCTCAATGCTTTTGGGAGAATGTTCTGTGGACTGGTTAGTTGAAAGTGGAACTGTTCGGAAGACAGGGGTCCCGTTACATCTGGCGTAAATCAAAGACAGAATTCCACAAAAAGAATTCAAACCTACGGTCAAGCATGGTGGTGGGAGTGTGATGTGTGGGGATGATTTGCTGCTTCAGGGGGTGACTTGCAATAATTGAGGGAAACAAGAATTCTGCTTGAGTTGAAGCTCAAGCTCAGCTGGATTATGTAGCAAGACAATGATCCAAAGCATAGGAGTCAGTCCACCTCTGAATGGCTCAAAAGAAGCTAAATTAAAGTTTTGGAGTGGCCTAGTCAATGTCTTGACTTGAACCCGATTGAGATGTTGTGGCAGGACCTTAAATGGGCAGTTCATGTGGCTGGAGTAAAGCAGTTCTGCAAAGAGTGGGCCAAAATACCACCACAGCATTGTGAAAGACTGATCTCCAGTTATCAGAAGCATTTGGTTGCTGATAAAGGTAGCACAACCAGCTATTAAGTTTAAGAGGGCAGTTCGTTTTTCACATGGGTGATATAGATGTTGGATAACTGTTTTGCTTCAATAAAAAATATATATATAATTGAAAACTGTATTTTGTGTGTTGCCTTTGTTTCATGTTATATCTCGTTTGAGGATCTTAAACAATTTAGTATGAAAGAATAGAAGAAATCAGGAAGGGGCAAATACTTTTTCACAGTACAGTAGTTCATTCTATTTTCTGATGTTCTAACATCAAAACATTCGAAAAGTCAGGACTTGTAAGAAATAATATGCCACACACAGCCCGTTACTACTACTGATTGTATGGTTTAGTTAGGTCCTCGGATCGGCCCCGCCGGGCTCCTCACGGGCCTTTGTGGAGCGCCGAGAAGACGATCAAACTTGACTATCTAGTGGAAGTAAAAGTCGTAATAAGGTTTCTGTAGGTGAACCTGTGGAAGGATCATTGGTGAAAGCTCCGGTGGTGAGAGGCCCAGAGCAGCTTAAAAAAGGCTGAAGCAGAGGCAGGGGTGGTGGCGTCCCCCCCACCCGAGGCAAACCGCGGTTTGTCCTCTGTTAAGCGAGTTCACTCAAACCCTTGGGACATGCGGCCTGGTCGGCCTCCTCGGATGACGGCCACAGGTTCAACAGTGGATATAGTGGGTTCAAAAGTGGCATATAGTTCGATCTTATGAACTGACAGACCTAAGTTGATGCCGTGTAAATCAGCGTGGGCTCTGATTGTCTCAGCCAGGGGTTCATTTATTAAAGAGGACACCCTTGTCTCATATCTCATCCCAATGAAAAAGGTGGAGAACGGAGGCCATTAGTTATGACACAAGCAGCTGGAGAGCAGTAAATAGTCTTTATTCATTTCACAAAGTATTCTCCAAATTTACATTTGTCCAAAACTTCAAACATGTATCATGTCAAATGCCTTTTCTGCATCTCAAGAAATGGCAAGGATCTGTGTTTTGGATATTTGTGCAAACTGTTCTACATTAAGTAGTCTTCTGACATTGGAGTATGACAATCTATGTTGAATAAAGCCTGTATGAATTGAATTTATAAGCGGAGGCAGGTACGATTCCAGTCTCTTTGATAACAGCTTAGAGAGAATCACAGTTTACAGTCTGCATTTATAAGACTCACAGGCCTATAAGAGCCACATTCATCAGGAGGTTTAATTTTTTTCCTTATCAGGGATATACCATGTTTAGAGTGGCAGAAATGCAACTTAAATTAGTCGATATACATTTCTCTTAGAGGTTCCACAATAAAACCATCAATATCATCAATAACCATACCATCAGGGCCTGGAGGCTTACCACCCTGTAAGGATTTTATTGCCTCCAACACTTCTTTCATTGTAACTGGTTTATTCAAGTCCTCCTGCTGTTCTTCAGAATGGCATGCAAGTTCAATTTGAACAATCTAGAAAGGATTGTCTTAAATCATCTGAAGATCCACTCTCTGAAGAGTAGTTTCTGATAATGGTGTTAATTTGATTTGAATCATGAGTTGATTTGCCACTGTCATCTTTAAGTGATGAGAAACGCCTCATTTCTTCCTCGGGCCAACTGAGCAAGTAAACGGCTTGGTATGTTGCCATGTTCGTATAGCCTCTGTCTAGCGAAGAACACAGAAGTCTCTGCTTTGCTAGCTAAGATTTGATTCAGGGCTGAACTTGCTGCATCTAATTCGCTCTGCAAAACCAGAGAAGGGGCAGTATTAAATTTGTTCACCAACTCCCTGATAGAATATTCCAACTCTAGCTGTTTTTCCAGGAGCCTCTTTATCTGTGCTGCACTGTAAGATATTATTGAACCCCTCATGTAAGCTTTTGCTGTCTCCCATAATATAGAAGGATCTATGTCGGGCTGCTATATATTTGATTTACTCAGCAATACTGGTTGTAATCGCCAATGGCGAGTCATGCGGTCAAAGGTGGAGAAAACATTACGCAGACTGAATTATGATCAGAAAAAGCACATATGCCAATCCAGAATCTGTCTGGAAGCAAACAAAGTCTTTTCTAGAGGATGGCTTATGGGGGTGTGAATAAAATGTAAAATCTTTCCATTTAGTGTTTTCATGATTCTCTATACAGCAAGCAGGTCCATATCTTCATAATGTTGATTTAATTTAGCAATCTTGCCTGTTGCAGCTGTAGTTCTTGGTGGATTAAGGTCCATGCTTGAGTCAGTTACACAACTGAAGTCGCCCCCAATAATTAAGTGATTAGTAGTTAATGATGATATGTCAACAATTCATTCTGACTAGAAAGTAGGTTCACATGTGTTTAGGCAGAAACACAACCAATGAGCACTCTTTCTCCAAACATCTGGCCAGATATGAGGCTATAGCAACCTCCTTTATCTTTTATCATCTCCTCAAGCCTGAAATGTAACAACTTATGTACCAAAACAGCCACATCCCTGCTATGTGAGTTAAAGTAAGAGCAGAAGAAAATTAGCCATCATTTTTAACAACCCCCCTTCCTCCCGCATCTTCAACTCAATGGGAAAAAAAATTATGAAAAGGAATAGAACAAAGCCCAAACAAAATGTCCGTTATATACCTATATAATACCTATACCTTCACCAAATTCTGTATTGAAGCCTAATTTACTTAGCCATACTGTATGTCAACTGTAACACCAGTTATAATTGGTAGACAAATAATAAATGAAGATACCTCACCAGGAAGACTAGTCACATGATTTAGAATTAACATACAGATAATCTAGGACACAGGCACTCTTCAATGCTGTATGTAGAGCTGTGGTGTCCCATGTTCAGGGCAGTCCACTTAGGAAGGCCTGGGCCTCCTCTGTGCAGTGAAATTAATGTTTCTCACCCTCATGCGTGAAACACAATACTGCAAGTAAGCGCATGGTGAACCTAAAACCACACTGAATCAGCTGTTTGCATGCTTTATTAAACAGGACTTCTCTTATTTGGTTGTACAAATAATACTTGAGCTCATACATTTATTTTTCATTTCTTATAGCATCACTGCCATGCTTGTTTTTAAGGCTCCTTTTGACTATATAGATGATGAACATTTGGACATGAACCCAGAAACTGGTCGTACACGAGAATGCCAACATTGATGATGCATATGGGCACTGGTCTTCATGTTCTCTACAAGCTTTTGTACTAGTGCAAACATTTGTAAATAAAAAATGTTGAATACAATGTTGAGTGGTACAAGTAGTCTTTTATTTTATTAATCTTTACATATCTGAAATAAATCGATGTGGTCAAACAAGAACATCCAGTATACACTGCATTCACAAATACGTCCTATAGAGAGACACAAAGCACAGGAACATATGATGTGTTAATTTAACACAGGTAAAAGGTATTCATTCACTCTTACACAACAGAATACATATACAACTAATTTTAAAAAATAAAAAGTTACATATGTATAGAAAGAGAGAAATGTGAATTGTGACAACAGTAAATAGTAAAATTATTTTTTCCAGTGAAATTCATTACAGGAATAGTTCACTCAAAAATTACAATTCTCATAATTTACTCATGCCATCCCAGATGAGTATAACTTACTTCTGCGGAACATAAATGAAGATTTTTAGAAGAATGTCACAGTTCTGTTGCTCCTTACAATGCAAGTCAACAGGGTCCAATACATTGAAGCCCCAAAAAGCACATAAACGCAGCATAAAGGTAATCCAGATGACTCCATTGTTTAAATCCATATATTCTGAAGAAATATGAAAAGTGTGGGTGAGAAACAGACCAATATTTAAGTCCTTTTTTTCCTATAAGTTCTTCTCCCTGCCCAGTAGGTGGCGATATGCACAAAGAACGTGAATTGCCAAAAACAGAAGAACGCTTAGGAGTGAAGTGCACTTTAGGAGGGCTGTTTGAAAATTGACATTTATAGTAAAAAAACGCCTTAAATATTGATCCGTTTCATACCCCCACTGATCATATTGCTTCAGAAGACATGGATTAACCACTGGAATCATATGGATAACTTTTATGCTGCATTTATGTGCTTTTTGAGCTTCAAAGTTTTGGACTGTTGATTTGTATTGGATGGAGCTTTTCTAAAAAAAAATCTTTGTGTTCAGAAGAAAAAAGAAAGTCATACACATCTGGGATGACATGAGAGTGAGAAAATCATAAAATTATTAAAATTTTTGGGTGAACTACTTTTAAGGAATCATTCAATTGGTCCTCTTCTTCATAATGGCACAGTCAAAACGTTTGGCGAATTAACCCAAACTGAATACGAGTTGTCAGTCTGAATCATGGACGGTATACATACCATACAGGTGAAACTCGAAAAATTAGAATATCGTGCAAAAGTTCATTAATTTCAGTAATTCAACTTAAAAGGTGAAACTAATATATTATATAGACTCATTACAAGCAAAGTAAGATATTTCAAGCCTTTATTTGATATAATTTTTGATGATTATGGCTTACAGCTTATGAAAACCCCAAATTCAGAATCTCAGAAAATTAGAATATTACATGAAATCAATAAAAAAAAGATTTTAAATACAGAAATGTCAGCCCTCTGAAAAGTATAATCATGCATATGTACTCAGTACTTGGTTTGGGCCCCTTTTGCATTAATTACTGCCTCAATGCGCGTGGCATGGATGCTATCAGCCTGTGGCACTGCTGAGGTGTTATGGAAGACCAAGATGCTTCAATAGCGGCCTTCAGCTCTTCTGCATTGTTTGGTCTCATGTCTCTCATCTTTCTCTTGGCAATGCCCCATAGATTCTCTATGGGGTTCAGGTCAGGCGAGTTTGCTGGCCAATCAAGCACAGTAATACCATGGTCATTGAACCAGGTTTTGGTACTTTTGGCAGTGTGGGCAGGTGCCAAGTCCTGCTGGAAAATGAAGTCAGCATCTCCATAAAGCTTGTCTGCTGAAGGAAGCATGAAGTGCTCTAAAATGTCCCGGTAGACGGCTGCGTTGACTCTGGACTTAATAAAGCACAGTGGACCAACACCAGCCGATGACATAGCTCCCCAAACCAACACAGACTGTGGAAACTTCACACTGGACTTCAAGCATCTTGGATTGTGTGCCTCTCCATTCTTCCTCCAGTCTCTGGGACCTTGGTTTCCAAATGAGATGCAAAATTTACTCTCATCAGAAAAGAGGACTTTAGACCACTGAGCAACAGACCAGTTCTTTTTATCTTTAGCCCAGGTAAGGCGTTTGACATTTGAAGCCCATGTCCAGGACCCGTCTGTGTGTGGTGGCTCTTGATGCAGTAACTCCAGCCTCAGTCCACTCCTTGTGAAGCTCCCCACACATTTGAATGGCCTTTTCCTGACAATCCTCTCCAGGCTATGGTCATCCCTGCTGCTTGTGCACCTTTTTCTTCCACACTTTTCCCTTCCACTTAACTTTCTATTAATGTGCTTTGATACAGCACTTTGAGAACATCCAACTTCTTTTGCAATTACCTTTTGAGGCTTTCCCTCCTTGTGGAGGGTGTCAATGATGGTTTTCTGCACAACTGTCAGGTCAGCAGTCTTCCCCATGATTGTGAATTCAACTGAACCAGACTGAGAGATCATTTAAAGGCTCAGGAACCCTTTGCAGGTGTTTAGCTGATTAGAGTGTGACACTTTGATCCTACAATACTGAACCTTTTCACAATATTCTAATTTTCTGAGATTCTGAATTTGGGGTTTTCATAAGCTGTAAGCCATAATCATCAAAATTATATCAAATAAAGGCTTGAAATATCTTACTTTACTTGTAATGAGTCTATATAATATATTAGTTTCACCTTTTAAGTTGAATTACTGAAATTAATGAACTTTTGCACGATATTCTAATTTTTCGAGTTTCACCTGTATATCGGTAGTATGTTAATCTCAAGCTATAGTGTCCCTTATGCCAAAATTAATTCTGTTGGAAAAACTGTAAATTTCACTTAAGTTGCAACTTACTTTAAACTAACTTGAAGTTACAGCCTTTTGCTTCTTGGGCTTCAACTTGAAAAAGAGGATAATGGTAGCAATGCTGGCGTATGTGGCCAGCACACACTGTAGACAAGGGGAAAAATGTTACAAGCTTTGTGAGAAATACAAAGAAAATGCATGCTTCACTTTAATATAAAAAAACAGCTTCTCTTAAAGGAACAATTCACCTAAAAATGATCAATCTCTCATCATTTATGATATACTTATGCAGTCTAAAACTCAACTTTTGTTCTTCCTTCCGCAGAACTCAAAGATATTTTCGAGAGATATGACATCTGCTTTTTTCATACAATACCAGTGATTGGAGACCAAATTTTCAAACTACAAAAAGGACATAAAAGGCAGCATGAAGTTAATAGATATGACTCCAGTTGTTAAATCCATGTCTTCTGAAGTGATCCAATCAGTTTTGGGTGAGAACAGGCCAAAATATACCTTCTTTTCCACTATACATCATGACGATCATGATTTCAAGCTCGATTACACTTACTAGTGCTCTGCACTTGCCTCAAGCACTAGGAACTGCAATCAAGCTTGAAATCATGATTGCGCGTCGAGACTGCAATGGCAAGATGTGCAGTGAAAAATGAGTTATATTTTGGTCTGTTCTCACACAAAACTGACTGCAATGCTTCTGAAAACACATATTAAACCACTAGAGTCATATGGATTAGCTTTATGGAGATTGAAAATTTGGTTACCATCCATTGTATGGACAAAAACCTAAAATCTCCTGTAAAATATATTTGTTTGTGTTCCGCAGAACAAAGACAGGCATACAAGTTTGAGACCACACAACGGTGAGAAAATGATGAGTGAATTATAGTTTTTGGGTGACCTATTCCTTTAATAATGCAAACTTACATTCCTCCTCCCTGTAATGGTGTATGCATTGAAGTACTTCGCGATGCCAGTAAACTGGTGGTGAGTTCCAGCGTCGTGTCCACCCATGATTCCTGCACGTAATCTGCTTGAAATACAATCATTCACAGAGCAAGCGTAAAGGAATGTGAATTATTGAAGATCTACGCATGATTTTTCATTACTACGTAACGCCACGCAAAATGCGTAACTGACAAGAGAGCTAATGGGGATACTGGCAGGCTACCTTTTTTGTGAAAATAATTGGAGATTAGAGTTTAGGGTTTAAACGTCATACTTTAATCGTCTTAAATATTTAATATTATAATTTGTTTAAAGGTTCGCAGCTCAAAAATCAGCGTCATTACGGTTAAGGCGACCTCTGGCATTACTAAGCTGCAAATATTCAAATGTGAAACCAAAGGAAAAAAACAACAACATGCCTTTTAACGCACGAATAACACGTTACATTTTCTTGAAAATGTTCAATAATACTTACCGAGCACACTGAAGCTCTTCTTCAAATAAACTAGTGCCCTTCAACAGAGACGCCGGAAAGCAAGTGTTAAAAGGAAATACCTCCTCCTCTTTACAGAGTCTGGTGAGCTGTAGTTATTGGATTACATTCACATCAGTCACTTAATACACCAAAACGATAGGCTTGTGGAGACGTCGATCAAGCTTTCTTGTCACTCTATTGGTCGATTCATCCTCCATGGTTTTATGTTAAGTCCCGCCTCTCGTTGTTTACATCCCGGTCGCGAAGAGGGCACGCTTAGGAATATGTGAGATTTTGTACATGAGTGTTTTAGGATATTTGCACTGACCGGCATACAGTTGTATAGCGTAAGTATTTTCAATCTGTTTAATTTCTATGTTTGTAGAGACATGTATGTAGATGGACAAAATTGATATAAGCACCTAGTGTCTTTTATTTAAACATTGTTTCATACAATACAAGTGTACAAATTGCAGCCCCAAATAGCTCATAAAGGGAGCATAAAAGTAATCCATAAGACTAGTGGTTTAATTAGTGTCTTCTGAAGAGATCCAATCGGACCAAAATATGACTCCTTATTCACTGTTCATCTTGCCATTGCAGTCTCTTCACACAAATCAAGCTCGATTACGCTTCCTTGTGCTTGACACATGCGCAGATCACTAGATGGCGCTAGGATGTGAAATCAAGCTCAAAATCATGATCGTCATGACACTGCTGATGTCAAGGTTTATAGTCAAAATAAATCTTACATTTGTTCGGTATTTCACTATGTAAATTTCAGTCTCTCCTCATCAGTTCCCTGTAACTTTTCTAATAATATAAGACAAATATTAATAAAACTTCTATTTTTTACCATCTGCAAATATGCAGATATCTCATTTAAGATTTTTTTTAACATAAATATAAATAGACTGTTATTTCCTTCTTCCTAATACATTAACAATTTCTTCATATGCAAATAAATTACAAACATTTGATGACTAAATAGAAATCAGAAGAAACTGCCATCTTCCATTTAAAATACAGTATTATTATTTTTTTAGATTGTTTTTTACAATGTTTAGAGTGAAATCAAGAAAATAAAGTTGTAAATTATAATTTTTTTTAGCAATTTTATGTTTATGTCATTTACTATATTAAATTGTGTGACATATCAGCATTGTATTAGCCTATCGGCCACCCTGTTATCTGGATATCAGCATTGGACATTAAAAAATACATATCAGTCAATCACTATTGTCCGCACTGTTCCTAGTTCATATGGCGAGTTTTGGAAAGGAGGGTGCGTGTCGCAGTGTCAAATAATGGAGATCCCTGGTTTTCTCCACCACCAGCGGAGAATTTATTATTCAAATTTTTTGATAAAACCGCCCAGCCCTACGCCTGAGGCAAATTCCCATAGTGAGATACCTCACTAGTGTTATTAAAGTTATATTTTGGTCTATTTCTAACTCAAAACCAATTAGGTCTCTTCAGAGTATGTTGATTAAACCACTGGTGGCTTGTGTATAGCAATTTCTGAAACACACACATACATACTGAATTAAGCTGGGAGTGGTGGTGGTGGTGTAGTGGTCTAAGCACATAACTGGTAATCTGGTAATCAGAAGGTTGCTGGTTCGAACCCCACAGCCACCACCATTGTGTCCTTGAGCAAGGCACTTAACTCTAGGTTGCTCCAGGGGGTTTGTCCCTGTAATAAGGTCTTAATGATAAAAGTGTCTGCCAAATGCATAAATGTAAATGTAAGCTTGTGGACATGCTGCTGTTGCTGCACAGTTAGACCAACAAGATATGCAACAAGATATGACATGCTGCAGCACTATTCAACTTAAAAACATTCATGATGCAGCAGATCTAGCCAAGTGGAGCTGGGATGGAGGTGGGTTTCACAGAAAACTCTTGCTGTACGCTACAGTGAAACCAGCTTACTTGCAAAGTGAGCAGAATTAAATATTAGGCAAAGAGAGTACACAAGTTGATTAGCCACCTGATTACACATCAAGGGACCTATCAGCTTACACCATGTAGAGTTTCATGCCTGAGCTTAGTCATTTCTACATAGCTGGATGTGAAAATGCATGTTATCATAGGAAAAAATACACACTATGTATTCCATGGTTAGTTGATTACCAGACAATAACAACTTGCAATTATTTGTTTTCCCACAGCAAGATAATCGCCCACAGACACTTTTCAAACCTGGACCGACCTTTTCTGCAAATGTTGTTAGGATAAGTTCGAAAAAGCCTCTTCAACTTTCCCTTTCACTCACAGGTAATAATTGTAGATGTATCTAAACTTAAGACTATTATGATACACTATAACAATAAATTGAAACATTTTCCAGCTCACTCAACCATATGTGTTCCCTTGTATCTTGTTATTACAAACACTGAGTCACGCTGCAGTTTGTCTCTTTTTTTGCCATCATGACGCACATTGCAGTCCTCCCTCGGGTCTCTTTAGCATTTCCTGTGTGTTGCCATTGCTGTACAAGCTGGAGGACCATGGCGATGGTTTGCACAGGTTTAAATGTGTGTGTTTGTTATTTTTCAGGCGCTATGTTATCGGGGAGGAAGATGGGAAATTCAATCTATCATTGCTTCCCTCCAGGTACACAAACAAGTGTCATTTCAAAATAAAGTCAAACTTGATTTAGGTTTTCATACTGTTTCTTTCAATTTCTACAAGGTGTTGTTTTTTTAAGATGACATGTTAAGTTAAAAATAGCTACAATTTTCTAAATCAAAATCTTCCTGCATTTTTTTGCCATTGCTTGCCAAGGTGAACTCGAATCCAGCATAATTGTACAGGATTTCCTTATGACCGATTGGTCAATAAGTAATTCAGGCAACCCCCCCGACAAGTCGAATTGTAAAATATGTAACCAGCATTACCAGCTATCTTAAAAACATTAAAAGGAAAAACCTCAAGATGACCTCAGGTCAGCAAAACATTTGCTTTGTGTTGGATTTCAAGCTCAAAACTAGAGTTATAGTTTAGGGTTGGCTTGTTGTAGTGTGTCCAAAGATCAAACGTATCAAAGCCATTTTAACTAAACAAAAATAATGTATACAAATGTTCACTTAAACCACACCTGGCTTGATTCGATCTCTGGTCACCTGCATATAAGTGCCACCTTGCAACATGTCCAAGCATGCACATTCCCCACCAGTCTTTAATCTATATTTTATTTATCATGGCCATCTGGTCAATCTAAGATAGTGTTTTCTGTCACTTTGAAATCTAACTTGCCAATGACAAATGCAAAACAATTTTTATTCTGTATTTGCAGGATGCATAAGTGTCAACAAGAGAAAGTTACAGACCCAGAAATTCAATCTGTTTCTGACATAAAGGAGGGTCAAATTCTCAAAGATATGTCAAGTATGTTGGGGATAAAGGCATATTTGTGAGGTAAAAACCTCTTGGAGCTCATACACAATATTGTAATTTTGAATGAAGTCATTCTAGTGTCCTTTGTTGAATTATAATTATGTTTTTATTGTATGAAAGTTTAACATGGACCATAGCAGGACGAGTTCTGTTACAGAATGCAACAACATTTTTCAAGAATGACCCAAAATGATTTCCAAACATATCAGTGAGAATGCTTTGGTGACAGCCAAGGTTTTCAGGTATGAATGGTACAATTAATGAATAAGGGTTGTGGACTTTTTAGTTTAACATTTTTATGTACAAGGAAAAAGTGCAGATTTCTAGATGCTGTTGAGTTTTTAAATCCCTGCTACAAGTTTCACATCGTTTTCGTAATCGTACAAGTTTCACACCATTTTAAAATCCATACTAGAGGTTTTAAAAAACTAGCAAAGTGCGCAGAGCTCGCCATTCACATGTCCGACCCTTTTGTCCTCACTAACTGCATGTGGGAAATTGACAGAATCTTAAAAGTCATGGAAAAGTAATGATAATGTCTATTGTAAATTGGCTGTTTTGTAGGTTTGACTTGCTCGGAAGTTGTAGTGATGTCTGATTTTTTAGATCATTGTTCCTGCATGTGTTCTTTTCAATGAATTGGTCGAAACAGTTCACAAATGAGTCTGAAGAATTCATTAGTAAATCAGTCTGAATCAAAATGATTTTAAAAAGGAATAGTTCAACCCAAAATGAAAATTCTATTATATTTACTCACCCTCATCCCATCTCAGATGTGTATGACTTTCTTTATTCTGCTGAACACAGACAAAGATTTTTAGAAGAATATCACAGCTCTGTAGGTCCATACAATGAAAGTGAATGGTGACCAGACCTTTGTAGCTCCACATGTGACTTTCAGATGTAAAAGTTAAAAGTGAGATTTAGAGTAAAATATGTATTATTATTTTGATTTGTTTCTCACCCACACCTCTTATATTGCTTCTGAAGATATGGATTTACTCACTGGAATCATATGGATTCATTTTATGTTTCTTCTATTTGATTTTTGGAGCTACTAATGTCTGATCAACATTAACATGCATTGTATGGACCTACAGAGCTGAAGTATTCTTCTAAATATCTTAGTTTGTGTTTTGCAGAAGAAAGTAAGTTAAGCATCTGGAATGGGATTGCATCTGAGCGAATGAGAGAATTTTTATATTTGGGTGAACTATCCCTTTAAAAAATTTTATCCTTTAAAGATAAATGTCTTTATCTTTAATTAAATTTTATTGGTCAAAAGGGTGGGAACACTGTGAATAACATTTAAAATAGAATTTTATTACACGTTAACATGTTAACTTAATTGTATTTAGAGAGGAAAAAGAGAAGCTGAATGTGTGGGTGGCCATGCTCAATCTGGACAGAGTTTGCAGAAGGTCTTTGAATGGGCCATTCAGTACTGTAAACCTCAGCCTGTGTACCAACAGCTGGCCAAAATTTATGCCAAGTCAGACAAGATCAAAGAGAGAATTATTCCCTAATGACTTGAGATCAGTTTGGTTGTTAGTAGAGATGCACTTATAAATACAATTCTGGCCAATACCGATTACTGGATAGTTAGTTTTGTGTTATACGCTACTGTGAAAAAGTCTAAGGCACTTGTAAAAAAAAAATGCTGTAAAGTGAGGATATTTTGAGAGTTTACTTGCTAAATGTCAGACCTCAGAACATTAATGTGCTGTGTAAAAGATGGCAAACTATTTTAAACCTGCAATATAAAAGAATTGTACTGTTTAAATTTCAATAAAATAAGCCCTCATATTATCAGCTTCCAATATCAATCAATGGGATAATGATTAAAATGCACTAATATTGACCAAAAACTAAACTTTATGTTGTTATATTTTGGTCTGTGAGTGTTTAGGAGGCAGAGAAACTTGGTGAAACGCTTCAGGCAGGAGAAAGCTGTTTATCAAAGTTATGCCACCTTCCAGCTATGACAGGGCCAAAGCAACGCTGCCAATGCCCTTCTACAGAGGGCGCTACAGAGTCTGTCCAATAAAGAATGTAATTGCCAACTACATATCATTCTTGCCAATTACATGTTTTCAATGTTTATGTGTATAATGCCATTTCACTGCTTAAGTTTAGATATATAATAAAGTTTTTGTTTAGTTTTTTTGGCATCAATGAATATGATATTCAGGCTCTATTGCCGGTACCTGATATGATCTTATCTATAGAGCATAATGCCTAAAGCAACACCTCAAGATAGTCTATTGGTAGCTCTTGTGTTTTTTCCATGTCGGCCTTTCCAGATGTAGACTTGATCGCCAAATTTGCCCGTTTGGAGTTTCAGTACGGGAATACTGAGAAAGCCAAATCCATGTTTGACATGGTCTTGAGCACTTACCCCAAACACACAGCCCTGGTCAGTGTTTATAGATCTGATGGTGAAGCACGGCTCTCTGAAGGATGTGAGGTAAGCACAATTGCTGGCTCATACTTGTATAAGTTGTAATGAGCAGTGTTGGGGAAGCTACTTTGAAAATGTGTCTTCCTGAGCTACAACGATGTAGTTTAACTACACTCAAGCTACTATTTTAATAAAATAGTTTGGTACAAGCTTCTAACAAAAACTAGCTTAAGTGCATTGAAGCTATTTAAAGAAGAAAATAGTTTAAGATATAGAGTATAACAGTCAGATAATTAATCTGTTATATATTAATTTAGTGTTAATTTCCCTTATGAAAATTAGCTATAGTATCCCTTGTTACCATGGTATTCCTAGTTAAACCAAAGGAAGCACAAAATTAACTATGGATACTACAATATTACTATAGTAAAACCATGGTTCATTTTTGTAATGGTTCAACAAATAGGGTGATAACATTAAATTGAACTGATTTGTACTTGATATACATAAACTAGGTAAACTAGAAGACACCCTATTTTTTATAACTGAATCTAAATAAAGTGATAAAGGCCAGCAATATACTAAATATTTTGCTACAAAAATGAAGACAAAGACTCACTAAAATGAATCTGAGTTACCAGCGCTGCAAAAGTGAGGATGGTTTAGGTGAGCGCATTCGATTATTCCCTCGGCTCCACTGCTGCATTCGTTACAGCGCTACTCATTGGAAAATTTTGTCTTTAACTGGAAAGGATACACTTTTGTGAAAATAACTGAGCTATTGCCACACTACCAAAACATGCAGCTCATTTAGTAGCTCCTGAATAGGAGTTTGAGGATTTTACTATAGAGTCCATACAATAAATTCTTAAACGAATGATAGAGGTCGGCCGATAGTGGATTTTGCCGATACCGATGGTGGTGGGAAAGACCGGTAACAGATTAAAATTAAAACTGATTTATAGAATGTAAAAATTTTTATTATTCTTTCCTTACCATAGCGGGAACAGACAGAGTCCAAAATGAATAAAATCCCAGATGCAGTTATTGTTCAACCGAAATCCCTAAAATAACCAGAAAAAAAAATGATGATTTGGTGCATAACGCAGGACTTTTAAGAATAAAATGCCCGAAACACACTGGGGACTCTTATTTTGAAATGACAAAATAATTAAAAAACAATCTGCAACTATCACCTTACATTTTTGCAGATAAAAATAGTTCCAAAAAGCAACTATCTGCACTGATTAATCGGTAAAACCGATATATCGGTTTACCTCTAATACTAACCTATTATATTAGATCCTATATAATCAGATAAAGCTTCTTTTTTTTAACAACAATGTGTTGTTACTTGTGGAGTAGAATATAATCTAAAAATCAATTAAATTCTGATTTACACAAGATTTAATCCACACTATTCTCCTGTTCTCCTCAGAGAGCTGTTTGACCGTGTGATCCACCTTAGTGTGGTTGTGAAGAAGATCAAGTGTTTCTTTAAGCGTTACCTGGAGTACAAGAAGAAGAGCGGCACACCTGAAAGCATCCAGGCAGTCAAAGAGAAAGCTTTGGAATAAGTGGAGTCCAAAGGAGCAGAAGCCGCCATCTAGAACCAGAATCTAATATTTTACATTATCATTAAATTCAGAACGTGGGGTGCATTATGATGAACAAACCTAAAATAAATTTTGCCTCATTTTGTATCTTGGGCTCAATATATGTCAGGAGATGCACAACGTTGTCACTTGGTGTGTTTCAGAACTCTTGGACAGATTTCCTGAAGTAGTTATCTTGCAATAATATGACTGTGAATGAATGGATAGTAAATAGTCTCTACCAATCAGTGTTTATATGCATAATGCAACAATTTGAGTGAACATTTTAATTGTAAAATTTACATGAATAAAATTAATGTCTTATTATGCTTTAATGACAGCATTACAATTATTTTTGTTTATTTTTCAAAATGTTTAAGCTTTATTTACAAGTTTAACCTTCAGAGTCCCAAGCATAAAATATTATGATGCATTTTCTGATTATTTAAATAAATAAGCATATTTTGTTTTGGGGTAAATTTTGTGACTTGGCAGTTTATTGGGGAAATCTTTTTAAGCACATTTTGCTTTGAAGTGACATGAATGAATAAAGTTACAACATTCAAAATTAAACATTTTCCTACACAAACTGCTGTGAAAAAGTTATGTGTAGTATTATTTTTTATTAAAAACAAAAAAAGGTATTTACTTGCTGTGAACAAATGTTGCGGTCTCTTGAGGGTTAAATTAGAATCACAGATTTTCCATGTGGAGTTTTGAACACCATTGTACATACAAAAATGAGGGTTAACCACAAAACCATGACATTTTATTCCAAAACAAACAATACAAAATAACAAGAAAAGGGAAAAATTCAAGCAATGAACACGAGATTGAATAAGAACTGCTGGTTACTGATTATATAGTTAACATTTCATTAAGGACTACACACAATCTTCATAAAAGACCTGTAGTACCAGTCACATAGACGGCGCACCACCTACACCCTATTTGTCATGTATATGTGTCTGTCCTTCTACGTTTAATTGCTGAAGTTCAATGTTTTCTTTGTTGCTTGGTTGTTAGATCCCCTGAGGCAAACTCCTGAGACATTTACCTCTCATATCGACGTCCATTACTAAGCATGCATGTTGTGTTGCTCTCTTTAGAACCATATTGTGGCACAATATATAGGAGATTATTCTTGCATTGGCTACTGGCGATATAGTACTTATTCACTAGTGGAGGCTGATGTTGTCGTTCTGTTTTTTTGCGTTCACAGGGTCCCCAGTGGCGGTGCATATAGGTGGCTTTGGAGAGCCTAGGCAGATCATATATGTTCCAACAATTGCAGAACTAGTGAGTGTTAATCTGGCCATGGGCCATATAGTTTCTGGGGTCACACTTCTTCAGGGTCCTGGAGCCCCTCCGCTCCTAGTGGGGTATCAGCACTCTGTTGACGCATAATGGGCTTATTGCACATAGGGCAGACGCTGCGGATCTCGAGCCATTTAAGCAGGCACCTGCAAGTTATGTTAAAATAGCAGAACACAAGAGAATTCTTTAGAAATGGCATTGCATTTTTGGCCGTCCTGGTACCAGTAGTATTTTTTGCATGCATTTTTCCCATATGGATTTCATAAAATCCTTCATTAATGAGTTCTAAACCATCACTGAGGTAAATCCGAACATTACAATCTTTGTTTTGAAGCAAGAAAAGTTACGAAAATCTGAGAAAAACAAAGGTTCTCTGTACGTAACAGCTTTTATAAAGGAATGAACTACAATCCCATGAAGCATTGTGAATGACATGATCGAATTATACAATGGAAAAAAATATAACACTACTGATTTAAAGTTGTTGATTGTAATTATAGAAACAAAATATTTCAAGTTATTGCAAAGTATTCAGTTATATGCAAGAATATAAGTAGTTTAAGAGTGTAGGGAGACTCAGTTACATCATAGTTTATCATGTGAGTGAGCGGTCAACACTGAGCTCTTTTGCTGCAGTATGTTTGCTGCAATTCTCTGATTGGTGGATGTTTCTCTGCAGGATCATGGGTAGTGTAGTTCTTCACCATAATTTCCACTATTAAACGCGATAGTAAATAACACAGACTGATGGCTTCAACAAAAGTATATAACATAGATGAACAACCTCAGAGCCCACAATAGGTCTGTCTTTATAGGTTTATAAGATGTAGTTTAAAAATGTATTCCACCATGATGAAAATGAATGGGTGTTTAATTCTGGAACGCAATTGTTCCACTCTGTTGCCAAACTTGACAATGCAAAAGTTGCCGCCATAACACTAGGGTGTTGCTTTGTGGTTGCTAAGGCGTACTGTGTGGTTGCCCAAGTCAAAAGAGGCCACTCTAAGTCACTATGGTATTCTGATTCCTAGATATTGATCACATTAGAGTACACTAGCATACAGTATAGATGGCCTCAAAGCTACAAGGTATGGACACCAAAACACAATTTTGATTATTGTTAAAACTCCAATTTGGATCACATGAGGTCTTAAACAACCATGCAAGAGGTGGGAATGTGCGTCATTTTGCAGGTGTAGATTCCAGACAGGCCTAGGCATAAGCAAATGTGACATGTCTCCAATGAATACACACTTGTCTAATAGTATTACTCACTTCTTATGAAAGGTGTGTGAACATGGGCACACGCCCAGCTCATCTCTGGTCTTGAATTCCTCTAGACACACCGCACAGGGTTGCTGCATCAAATTGAAGACAAACCTATTTTAGTATCTTTCTTTCACACCCACATAAATTGAAGACTGAGAGGGATAGTTCACCCAAGAATAAAAATGGTCACAATGTCATAACATTTATTTTACTGTTGGTTAATGTCATAAAATATTAGTAACATGCACAGATTTAAATGAATATTCATTGATGGTGGATATAACAAATAAGGTGTAAATATGCCAAAAAATGTGTCTTATTCAGATTTAAGGATATTGAATCTGGTAATGTTAATGTGTTTATAAATGTTAATATGTAACATAATTACATAAAATATTTTTTGGCACATGGTACAAGAATACTGTCAATAAAATAACGTGGTGTGGTGTGGTGCTATTTGGTCATTATTCAACATTTTACACGGCTATTCATCTCGATAGCATTTGAATGTAATAGTCTTAGCACAAAACATATTTTGAAAGAGAAATGTCGTGGGCAATTTTGTGTTGTATAATGTGACAGAACCAGAATTTTATGCGCTATTCAAATTATAAGTATTTACATACCAAACTTGAAATAGGATTAGGCTTGGGGTTAGTAATGAAAAATAATCATTGGTACTTTGCAAGGCTGTAACAACATATTTTGGATACATTGGGGTAATATATTAATATTGAAAAACAATAATTATCACTAATATGAATATTGCAGGGACACGTCTCACTATAATGGTCCCCCAATGTCTATGGTAGCCACAACCCTGCTTTTTTGGGACTTAGTTGGGGGAAATACGATTTGTTAAATGTTCAGCAGTAACTTTTGTAACTGAAAGGTTAGAAAAGCATAAATGGCACCATTTCCTGAGAATGACTCATGTGTAAATGGAAGAAATGCATTAGACATACCTCAAACAAACAAAAAGCCACAGTGTCAAAATATTTGTCATATACAACTAGACCAAATTTTCCAAAAACTTACTCCCAGCAGGCTTAGCTTCTTGCCAGCACCTTTCAACACCACCTATAAAATTAAATAAAAATATGTATTTTATTTTCAACCACTGAATCCAAACAATTTTCAAACAAAAAGTTATTTTCCCATAACTCAAACCTTTCCTAGCCTAGACAATGAGAATTGAGCTATTGTCATAGATTATTATGTCTACTTTTTTAAATTATTCATGTAACAAAAAAAGGAGAAGAAGAACAAAAAAATACTTCCTCCATTCCCATTTTAATATGCAGAGAGAACTATAAGTAAGCCATTCAGATACACCATGGAACTGAAAAATAACTATACTGTATATAATACAGCATATAATATATACTAGTTACTACTAACATAATATATTCAAATTATATACTCTGTTATATACTAGAGGTCGACCGATAGTGGATTTTGCCGATACCGATAACTAAGGTGGTGAGAAATGCCGATAACAGATTCATTGGCCAATAGTTTTTAAAATTGATTCAAAGAATGTAAAAAAAAAAAGGCCTTATTCTTTCCTTATTATGGTGGGAAAAGACTAAGAGTCCTAAATGAATAAAATACCAGATGCAATTAATTGTTCAACCAAAATAACCAGAAAAAAGTTTATGATTTAGTACATAACACGAGACTTTAAAGTATAAACAAGCCCTAAACACACCCGGGGACTCTTTTTTTAAAAATTACGTAATGATGAAACTATCTGCAACTATCGCCAAAGATTTTTGGAAATAAATATAGTTCCAAAAAACAACTATCGGCATTAATTGGTAAAAACCGATATATCGGTCTATCTCTATTATATACTATATAGTACTTATATACTGCATAGCATGTAGTACATACTATATTTTTATACATTGGAGAACCATGAAAATACCATTGTATATGAGGGTTTTGCATGGTACTACAAGGTGATACTTTCTGGTATATTTGTGCTACTTGGTTCACTTCAAATGTTGCATATCTTGTGTCATGCTTGTATGCTGAATCTATTTATGGGTGAAGAATATCATGAAGATCATCCGTTAGATAGGATTTCATCATCACGCTGGCAAAGGCTGTTAGATATAAATATAGCACAGACTGTGTGCATATGTACTCTGTGTATAGAGCTGTTCAGCCGTGATGTCAATTTGTAGGAGAACCCCGAAGGTTTATTACCATGGGTTACCTCAGGAATTTCCCATGGGTTTTTCCTCATGGGTTTTTTTCAATTTACAAGTAAAATTAGGTCTGCGGTAAACATTACTTGAAGAGAATTGGGCATTTTGTTCTGCAACATAAATTACACATAGTCATACTTCTTATGTGAAATTTGAAGCCACCGTGTTTTAAAAAAAAAACATGGCTCGACAATGCAAATTCTCTTCTGTGTTTTGAACTACAACCTGAACAGCTCTATTGTTTCATGCCCACCTCATTGTAGCTGTACTGCTCCCTTGTGCCTTGCCGTTTCAACCTGTAGAAGACAGAAGAAAAAAATGAAAAGAAGGCTCCACACTTCCTAAGTTAATGTGCATGCAAGTTTAACTGCAACAACTGCTGTGGGTGGAGCAAAAGATCAGAGAGAGATGTTATGATTGTGTAAATCGTTTTGCGGCACCATTTCCTCCCTCGGATGTTCTCTCTGTAATCTACTGTATACAGTACAGTGGCCTCAAAGTATTTGTACTCTAGAGCCACATAATGTATGCATTTCATTGTATTACATACTGTAAGCTATTTGGAGCCACTTTACATAACATTCTTCTAGATAACATTTACATATGTTCTGTGTGTATGATTATACATGTCTTTACAGGACCAGAGGTTTGATGTGTGTAACAGGTACAAGCATTGTGTGAGTGTGGTGCATGTGTTCTTGCCTGAACAGGTAGCAGCAGAAGATTACGCTGAGCATGAAGATGAACATGCCTATGCCCAGTACAATGACGTACATGTTGAGTGGTAGGCGGTAGATATCTTCTTCAGACATATCACAGTCTGAATGCTGCAGTCCTAGACCACAGAGGCAGCCTAGACACATACAAAAACATTTAAAGGAACAGTTCGCTCAAAAATGGCAATTCTGTAATCATTTATTCACCATTATGTTGTTCCAAACCAATATGACAAAAGGATACATTTCCTTCAAAGAATGTAATGTGTCTGAGCTTTCAAGATTCAGAAAAATGCATATGCAGAGGGGTCGGGTTCAAGCCCCTGCCCTTTTGCTGAGGTGCCCCTCAAATGCCAACTAAAATGAAAGCTTGCACACCCAAAAGAAATTACTTTTTTTTATGCTTAAAAATAGTATTTTGGGGTGTAAAAATGCGCCAATATTATGCTGAAACTTCTATGCATTGATTATGGAATTTAATAACCTTTTAAAATGACTATAATAATACTCAAGTGTGTTACAGAGGCGTCTCAGAATACATGCACATTCTCGCAACAGATGCGGGCCACGTGCCTGACGAAACAAACGCACTCTTTAAATTAAGAACGTTTAGTTCGGATTTCTGCCTCACTGTTTGTGCATTGCGCACGTCTATATAAGCAAAATAAGTGAATTGTTTTTATTCTCTTTCCCAATTGCGATAGATTATTTTGGAAAATAATTATGAATATAAAATAATCTAATTATTTAACACAATTTTCATAGATTAACAGGGCTACCTACAACATTTATATAAGTGTCATAAATAAGTTACCTAAAACTTTTGAATGTATTATTGGTTGAAATGGGGCAGTGGTGGCTCAGTGGTTGAGGCTCAGGGTTACTGACCAGAAAGTTGGAGGTTCAAGCCCCAGCACAACCAAGATGCCACTGTTGGGCCCTTGAGCAAGGCACTTAACTCCAGGTTGCTCCGGGGGGATTGTCCCTGTAATAAGTGCACTGTAAGTCGCTTTGGATAAAAGCGTCTGCCAAATGCATAAATGTAAATGAGATTGTGTATTCCCAATGACCCCAACCACCACAGACTAATGATTTTGAAGCGACTGCCCCTCAAAAATGTTTTGAGCCCCTGCCCCTCAAATGTCTGTGCATGTCCCTGTTCGGATATTACGCAAAAGCTTCATTAAAGCATCACAAATGTAGTCCATGTAAATTGTGCACTATATTCCAAGTCTTCTAAAGTCATACACCGTGTCCTAACTACACGCGACGCGATCAAATTCCAGCGACAGCAAGTGTGTCTGTCCACACTAGACGCGACGCGACTGTGAGACGCCACACGTCAATCAAAAATCACAGCCATTCAGAACAGCGTGTGGGCGGAGTCTCTCTGTGAAAGCGCACTGCTGGCCCGCGACCACGACTCGCGATTGGAAATGGGTAAGGACATAATAAAATCAAGAAATAACATTATTAAAAATCAAAACATTAACAAAATATACTGACTACCTCTGAATATCTCTACTACGAGCAGAGCTGGCGCGCCAGATCTGCCTTCTGTGCGCCGAGTGTGCACAGCTCGGACTACTGTCATTGTCATTGCGACTCCCCACCCTGCCTGTATTTCAGTAGATTGTCTGGAATGACACCCCTGGATACAGGGACACAAATCGTCATGCCTATTCACTCTACTTTACATTGAAAATAAAGCGGAATTTGTTTTACACAGGTTGATGCGTCATTAGTAGCCTACTATATCTAAATGCTACATTCATTCATTCATTCGCTGTAGATGAAAGTCTAAACTTAACTTACCATGTGTATTCAATGCTTCAGCTATACTTCTCCAGATGGAATCCTTTTTCCTGATGTATTTGTGGGATTTATCGTAGAGAATTGAATGCCTTTGAACTTCGACAATCAGTTCCTCGTTGTCATGTTTGATGATTAAATATTCATGACACGCAGAACTTCCATCCAATGAGATCTCTGTGTGGGCGGATCTGTCAGCCGCGACGTCGCAGAAATAGGAACCGTTTCTAAATTAGAAACTTCGCGTGTCGCCGTCGCGTCTGGTTAGGACAAAAACTCTGATTAACATGGAAAAGATACCTTTTATCGCGTGTCGCGGCATCGCGTGTAGTTAGGACACGGTGATATAGTAGTTTTGGGTGAGCAACTAACTAAAATTGAAGTTGCTGTTAACTGATAATCTTCCTCTCCAGTGAGCGGTAACCTCGAGAACCAATGTGATTGGATCCTTGAGTCAACTCTAAATCATAGTCATACGGGTTTGGAACGTCATAAGGGTGAGTAAATGATTACAGAATTTTCATATCAGGGTGAATTATCCCTTTAAATCAGCAATCCATTGCAACTTCAATCATACCGCCCATAACAGAAACATATTTGAGCGGAACGAATGTAGTGCTTCACAAAGGCCACTTATTGCAGAGGGAATTCTGGGTAATTAGCTACATACAAAACAAATATGGACAACTGTGGGGTTAAATCCAAACTACCATCTGGTCTTGAGGGAAGCCAAACGTGTTGTGTCTGTGCTATAAGTGTACACATTATTCATACATTACTGTTTTGTAACTGCAAATTTGTTCTCCTTTTATATTCCCCAGTCAATGCAAGAGTTAATATGTGTAGTGTTTGCAGGAATCCCCCAAGTATGAATTTGTATAATAGTTCATCTAAGGTGCTTATGTGGAGGGGGGAGCTTGCACTGAGATTAATGTAAGCTTGTGTCATTCTGATGGGGTGGGCAAATGGGGAATTAGTATTTGCTACATGCAGAGGCGAAAATGTCTCAGTTTTTTTAAATATTAAGAGAACTGACTATTTTGCTGAATTATTATTATTTATATGTTTTGCCATATGCAAAGGCAAAATATCTGTTCTTTTAAATGTTTACAAAATTAAATACTATTTTAGATAATAACAATAATAAATATAACTCAGCAAAATAAGAGTCAGTTCTTTACTACTAATAATATAAGTAGTAGTAAAAATCAAAATTTTTCAGAGGCAAAATATCTAAGTTCTTTAAAGTTTTAATAAAACTGAACATTGTTTTTGTTGGACAATAATAATAATAATAATGTTTTACCATATGCAGAGGCGAAAGATCTCACTTCTTGAACATTAATGAAACTGAATCATATTGTGCTGAATTAATCTTATTATTATTATTATCATTTTGATTATTATTATGTGTTGCCATATGCAGAGACACATTTTTTATAAACTGTATACAATTTTTGTGAAATAATAATAAACATAATAAATATGTTTTTCCATATGCAGAGGTGAAAAATCTCAGTTCTTAAGAATATTAAAAAAACACAATTGTGCTGAATTACAACTATTATAAATATTATTATTATTATTGCCCGCTCAAATAAGGACTGTGACAGTTCCATGGTTCAGTGTTGAAATGTAATGGCAATACCATGGTTCTTTAATATACAGTATACAATGGTAGTGAATGAATAACATGTTAATATACAATGTGTATGCAGTACATGGAGTACAATGTCCTTAAAATAACATCCTAATATTGCCATGTTTTGTCTACAGAAAACATGGTATTGTCATTGATGACAAAAACCACTAACAAAAAAGTACAAATACTTACTGTGCATTATTATTGTTGTCGTTGCACTATTATGTTACAGTGCAATCAATGAGCTCAATCCGTTAATATGTCTAAAAATCAAACATAAAATGTAGATCCATACATTTTCAGAAGAGCAAAAGGCCCACAACATACGGGTTGTTAAAAACAGCCTGCACATTGCAAGAATAGTTCCACAATCCTGACAGTCTGCTCTTGACCTTTATGAATAGTTGCCTTTGGTTGCAAACACATCAACTTCTTCCAACTGGTTTCAACATCCTGAGCAATACCACTTCAAGGACTAATGCTGGGGAGAAAACGAAAAAACTCAAGTTCAGCTGAGACATTTTGGAAAGGCCACTCACCGTTACACCATTGGAATGGTTGCATGTGACTCCAAACACTGGTGCTGCAAACTCAATGCTTGTCAGGAACAGGCAATGCGGGGGCTGGGGATGCAACCAAAACCTTTTTCGAGACAATTTTCTACAATGCACTCAAAGCAGTTGTAGGTCAATGGGTCTAAATGAGACTGTGTGCCATCTTGATTATAGCTCAATTATTCCTTCATTCATACCAATGTTATGACGTCAGTATAGAAGAACAAAAGCTTCCAATCACTTTTTGGCTCCAGTGATGTGAATATGCACAAGGTGCTTTGTTACAAAGACAAAGGGAGCATAATTTGCCCTTGATATTCCTCTTGTCTTCAAGAATGAGTCCATATGCGGCTGAATGGCACTTCAAATCTGATTGTTTTGTGATGTCATATACAAAAGTAAATTAATTCCTTGATAATTCCTCCATATGGTTGTTTAGTGACCACTAAAAATCCCAAAATATAGAGTGATACATACAAAAAAAAGACATCTACAGCAAGAATCCTTAGGAAAACTGCCTTTGTTTACCCTTAAAGCCTTATTGCAAAAGACTTAGGTGTGCTTTGCCCCTCTTTGATGTCCTTGTTCTTTATTCTAGTTCCTCTTCCTCGATGTTGAGGTTTTCTGAGCTATATTCATTTATCAGAAAACAGGCCCTTCAGAGAAACAAAAGAGCACAGTCACACACACAATTCTCAACAGCATCAAGCTTCTTTATCTCTGGAGTGTTTATGTGTGTGTGTCTGCCTGTGTGGGGGAGTATTTTTTCTCTCCACCTAAAACCATCTGCTCTCTCAATCCTTCCATCAAGAAACTCGAAAAACACAAAGTCCTCAGCTCATTCTTCAAATATCCTTGCCAAAAACATAAGGGCCTTGGGATCGAGGTAACGGCTGTCTGGAATATTCTCCAAGAAGGTTAGTTGCTCTGCGTCTCTTTCTCTTTCCCGGCCGCACAGTTTCAGTTTGTAAACAGATCCCTGCTCATGTGATCCCTGGTTTGCCTCGCAACTCTGTCATCAAATTCCTCCCTCCCTTCCTGTGCTATTCCCCTCCTCCAATCTCTCTTCTGTCTCCCTCTCCCTCGCTCTCTTACACCATTTGAGGTTTGGCCTTCTGTCTCTCTGTCTCTTTAGTCAACACTGTAAAGGAAGTAAGACCAAATGCAGGCACTGCTGCAAAAAAGGACCCAAAGGTGACAGACAAAACAGTGATAACGAGAAAGTGAGAGTAAAAAATGGGCCAGAGTAATCACTCTGCTAGAAGAGCAGTGACACATATATGCAGCATATTAGATTAAACACAGATCATGATGCTGTTTGACCTACTAAAGCACAGACATGATGGAAGGCTGTTTATGTTGGAGAACGGAAGATAACTGCAGCTTTTCAAGGGCAAATCCACCTAAAAATGTATACATATACTCTGAATTACGTTGTTCCAAACTCATATGACATTCTTTTTAGTCCGTGGAGCACAATAAGAGGATTTAGCAGACTCTGTGGCTGCTCTTCTCCATATAATGAAAGTGAATGGTGACCAGAGGCCGCCAAGCTCTAAAAAAAGAGATCATTACCATAAAATTATCCCATATGACTTGTGCGCTACATTATACTCCAAGTGTTCTGTAGCCAAATGACAGCGTTGTGTCGAAAGTGTTATTTATGTCATTACTTGCTGAAATGTGCCAAAGCTCTCAAATCTCATTTGCACATGTACACATATTAAAAAATGGAGCATGAAGTTGCGTTACGGCAGGTTTGATTTCGACTATGCCAAATGCATTGGTTTTTTCGCGTGTGACATAACCAGTGTTGGGTTTAATTTGATCAAGTAATTAGTCACTGTAATCCAATTACTTTTTTAGTCAAAAGTAGTGTAACTCATTCCATTTAAAATTCTTGTAACTGATTACAGTTACAGACTTTAAATTAATTCACATATTTTTCTAAAATAACATTTATGTGGAATAGATTTAAAACATTAATTGTGTTCATATACAGGTCATTTATGTGATAGCTGAAGGGTGTACATCACCTTACTCATTGTAAGGGAGAAACGCCTGTTGCTGGTTTGTGACCTGCGAGAAAATAAACAAGGAAAAATAGACATTTTCAATTTATTGTGGAGAAAAGTGTTTTAGAAAGTAACTTAAAAGTAATTAGTGAGGACATTTTCCATTAAATAACAAGTAGTGTAATCTGATTACAAAATTTGCACTGCATGCTCAATTATTAGTCAAATTGTGTTCCTCAGGATTCCTTTTATTGTTGAACAAACACAATGCTCTCAGTCAATCCAAAATGTTATTATTCTCAAGCATTTGAGAAGAGCCCACAAGTTCTCAGTAGGATTTAAGTCAGGTGAGGAAGGGGGGGCCAAGTCATTTTTTGGGCATCTTTGAGGCCCTTGCTGGCAAGCCAAGCAGTAGAGTACTTGGATGCATGTGATGGAGCACTGTCCTGCATAAAGATCATGGCCTTCTTGAATGCTGAGGACTTCATCCTGTAACACTGCCTGAAGAAAGTACTTTCCAGAAACTGGAAGTAGGTTTGAGAGTTGAGTTTCAGTCCATCTTTAACTCGAAAAGGTCCAACTACCTCATCCTTAATGATAGCAGCCCACACCAGTACCCCTCCTCCACCTTGTGTCCAGCCACGGGCCCACCCATCTGGTCCATCAAGAGTCACTCTCATTTCAGCGGTCCATAAAAATCTGTCTTCATGTATTTCTTTGCCCAATCTTGATGCTTCAACTTGTGAATATTTTCAGTGGTGGACATGTCTCTGAGCACTTGGCACCTTGTACTTCTGGACACTCCAGGTAGGATGCAGTTCTGGAATATGGTGGCACTGGAGGATAATGGGTTCCTGGTAGCTTCAAGTTTAATTCTTCTCAAGTCTTTTGCAGATAATTTGTGCCTTTTCTTCTCCATGTGTTTTTTGTGCCCCAGTTGACTATTCGCAACAAAATGTTTAATTGTCCGGTGGTCACACCTCAATAGTTTAGCTATTTCAAGAGTGTTGCATCCATCTGAAATGCATTTTACAATATTTGACATTTTTCAGTATCAGTTAAATCTCTTTTTTGGCCCATTTTACCTGAGGTAATGAAGCTGCCTAATAATTATGCACACCTTGATATAAGGTGTTAGTCACGTTCACCACACACTCCCTCATAACACAAATACATTCCACCTGAAAAATATTGACTCCATTAACCATTCAAGTTTATATGGTTTGGAGTTGGAAAATGTGTATGGAATTAATGATAAGATCAGAATACTCACATGCCTTATAATTGGGAACACAGTGCAGGGAACTAATTAGTAATTTACTTTTTGGATTACTTTTTGAGTAACTTTTTCACAAATAAGATTTTGTTTTTATGAATAACGCCTTGTATTTCGACCTCCGAGACACAAAGCTATCATAGGGCTTCAGAAGACTTGGAATATAGTGTACCAGCTGTATGGACTACTTTTATGGTACTGTTATGGTTTTTTGTCCTTTGAGTTTTGCAGCCCATGGTCACAATCCACTTTCATTGCATGGAGAAAAGCAGCTTTAACATTTGGCAAAACTTCTCCTTTTATGTTCCATAGAAGAAACAAAGTCATATGGGTTTGGAAGGACATAGTGTTGAGTAAATGAGGATAATTTTGTCATTTTTGGCAAAATATACCTTTAAGAAAAAGAAGCGAGAGAAAAGACTTCTTCAACAAAGACAAGCCACCAACCCCCAACACCAGTGAGAGATTCTGCTCTACAGACAACAGCTGCTGCTTGACTAACAACCATGTACTCCTCCCTGTCACACAAAGCAATGTTGATGACTTATGAGTTCAGTTTCAGGCTAACCAGCTTATTTACTGTGTAGGTTTATCTAACAAAACATGGATTACATTAATTACAAGAATGCTATCAACAGTCGAATGAGCATGCTGATTCAGGATTTATTTTCTGGATGTATTAAATTTCGATTTTAATTATATTTTTTTAAACATATAATTTATGTTGGAGAACAAATGTATTTACACATTTGCATTAATTGCAAAATAATGAATTTATTAAGACTACTACCAGTTTATCTAACACATCTATAGCAGAAAGATGCAATATTTTATAATATGTGATGCAACTACAATAATGTTTTTTCAAATACACCTCATATACAAATTCAAGTTTTTATTATTATACTTTAAAAATATCATATCATTATCATAAACAAAATTTGGTTAGTCACATATGTGTTATATTTGCTTTTGCTAATTTCAAACGCTTACAAAATGAATGCTAAGGCTGGCTGAGGTCAGACGTGTTGTGCCTTCTAGTGGCACAAAGTAAAACAGCATTGTCTATAAGAGCATTTTGTTCATTGTTAGACATTTTTGGACTGAAGACAGATGAATTCGGTACAACGAGGCTAAAGGGTCAACGTGGTAAAAGGCTCCTTTGATTTACTTTTCTCCAAAACACAAAATAGCATCAACATTTACTGCAGGACGTTCCTAAATACCTGTTTGTCACTAAGCACTGCAAAATGTCCTGTTCCATTGTGTGTAATGTCTGAAGTGAGGTCATTTGATCTAATATATGATAATTTTTTTTAATGTTGTAAATATAAGCAGCTAATGAAAATCCCTGAAATTAGGAAATGGAGCATCCTTTTCGAAGTTGTTATTTTGAACAAGCATATATATTATTTCGTGTACAAGCATATACAATATTTTTAATGGCCAAACAAGCTTAAAGCAAACTGGTGATAAAATATTTAGGTTTCCTCAATATTAATGTGATTATTTGCTTCCAAGCTAACATTTTGTGGCTTTTATTTAATTTTTTTATGTGTCAATTAGCTTTGACACCATCTACATGCTCAAGTACGCATATCAATAAAATTATCATTAAGCAGATATACACATTTAAAAATCACAGTGTTTCTTTGAATTGAAAATCAAAACATTACTTGAATTCACAGGTGTATCCAAAAATATGATGTGTAGAATACGACTCAGACTAGCAATAGCAAATAGACAATCGTGGTTCATGGCTGTGATGTAAACAAAAGGCTATTGACAATTTAACTAATAGGGAAGAACCCTTAGTCACTTCCTGATTCAATAGGAAACACATAAAACACATAAAACACAAGAATGGAAACTGCACTCATCAAGTGATTTCCCGGGTCCTTAGCGTTAGCCTTTAGCCGCTACATTCTCAGACTTTACTGTAATTCACTGACAGTGATTTCTTTTGAGCACTGCTTGGAGAAGGGGCACCACCATTCATGTATCTTTACTGATTCATGCTAGTATTTTGTGTGGTATCACTATTTGTATAACCATTTTGGCCTGTTAAAACTAACATGATTTCCCTTGTCCAATTGACTTTGGCCAATTTCAATTTTGGCCTGCATTTAAATAACCATTCTTCAAGCCATTTTGTGTTGCACCAAGATCAGTTTTATCACAGGCTCCATTTGGATTTTAATTAGCTTTCATGCTACAATCACCATTTTGTCCAGGCTTTCTTGTACTCCGCTCACGTTTGCACATGTGCCAGTTCCATTGCACCTTATTCACGGGATCCTGTTTATGAGTGCAGTTTATCTTCATCAGTAGGTGGTTTATCCTGTTCATCTTTGCTTTTATCTTCATCGGGATAATCATGGAAGATCTGAATCTTGCCAAAAATACCCTTAAAGTATTGCTGGATGCAAACCTTGGTGTGACCTTTAGCATGTTCCGTGCACGTCTCATCAAAAATTTTGCGCACTATGTCTGCGTAGTGGGACCAGTATTTTGTTTTGAGGAAGGAAGCCTGGGTAAAGCAGGGCAAATCTCTCAGTTTAAGAATGCAACGATTGTGATGATCAGCAAAAACAAACATCCAAACGCCTGGACAATTTAGAAGACAAAAACTTGACACACAAAACATACATTTAGTCACTTTATTTTCAGTTTGACTTATATTTTGTTGTACAAGTTCATCTGATTAGAATATAGCGGTCCAAATTTTGTTTGTTAGTCTACAAATGTGCTCTATTCAAAAATCTAGTGAAGTCTGTTCCAAAAGTTAGCCATCTTAAGTATACTGCCTTCTAATATACCTCATTCTAAGGCAGCACTGCATACTTTGTTGAGAACAAAATTCCAAAACGTATTGAGACAAGCTCAGTGAAAAATAACTTCAAGATGATGGGAAAAAAACAAGAGAAGTTTTGATTATAAATAAATTAGCATTAGCATGTAACATGGACCCAAATGCTAACGTCAACATGTATTTTTATTGATTAACACTTTTTATTATATGGAAATAAAATTATATATATATATATATATATATATATATATATATATATAAAATATATATATATATATATATATATATATATAAAATCTAAATAAAATAATAATCACACACATTTAAAACTATAAATCCCTCTCCACAGTCGCTCCCTGAAAGCCTTCCAAAAAGGTCAAATAATTGCCCCACTTCCTATTAAATACCCCCAAGTTGCCTAGCCTTTCATCTGACATTTCTTCAAATGCTGCCACCCTGCCCATCTCCGTGCACCACTCCGGAAATGAGGGCACTCCAGCTGACCTCCATTCCCTAAGAATAATCTATCTGCCGATCATAACACTGGCTAGAACCCAATTTCTTACCTATGTATCCCCTATATTAATGACTGCCCCATTGCCTAAAATAAAGAGTCTGGGGCAAAATGCAATTTGAGTACCCAAAACGTCACATATAAAACTCTGAACCCTCAACCAAAATTCTTGGATCTTAACCCACCACAAAAAAACATGGAAGAAATAATCTTCTGATTGGCATTGCCAGCAGGTAGGTGTGTCTTTAAGACCAACACTATTCAATCTAGAGGAGGTCCAATAGAATCCATGTAAAATCTTAAATTGCATAAGGCACACTCTTGCACTCTCTAGATGCAGACTTGATGTTTTTTTTAGAATCCTAGCCCACACTCCCTCCTCCAATACCAAGTTTAAATCTTTCTCCCTAATCTCTTAAGAGAAGTTGAAGCTCCGTCCCCCAGACTCTGAATTAGCAGGGAATAATTCACTGATGCCTCATGACCTTTTCCAAAGGCAGTAATGACCACTTCCAGAGTGTCTGCCGCTTTAGGGGGTGTATACTACTCCCAAAAATAGTACAGAGCAGATGGCGCAGATGTAAATACCTAAAGAATTGAGACCTGGGAATCCCAAAATGTTGAACCATATTTTCAAATGATCTCAACACTCAACTCTTATATAGGTCACCGAGCATATTAATCTCCCTCACAATCCACTCTGTCCATCTGAAAGGGGACTTATCAATACATCATTTTGGGTTCAGCCATATGCTCAAAGCAATATTTAAATAAAGGTCTGAATTAAACATTCTGAACACTTTTGTCTATACTGCATGCAAAATGAAAGATAATGGGGTGTAACTTCACTTCTCCGGTTAGTTTGATAGAAAGGCTTTGCAATGGCAAGATAGGATCAAGAACTTCCTGTTCAATACAAAACCAGGGAGGGGCTCTCTCAGGTGGAAGTGACCAAGTAGCCAAATGTCTGAGACTGAATGCATAATAATAAAACAAACTAGCTCAACAACAATCGGCCTATGTAACTCACTGAAGCGCACGCAATCAGGGATGCTTACCATTCCAAATGAAGGAATTCACTGTGTTATCAAATTGCTTGAAATAAGAGTGAGAGAGAGAGAGAGAGAGAGAGACATCTATAGGGAGAGACTTTAGCAGGTAGATGAATTTTGGAATACAATTAATTTTAATAACATTAACCTTTCCAGTCATAGATAAATGCAATGAAGCCCACCTGCCCACATTGCTCAAAAACCTTTTATATCAAAGAGTCAAAATAAACTTGCATAATGGAATAAAATACCCAAATACTTAATTCCCTTTTTGGGCCACAGGAAGGTGCCTGGCTGAAAATCCGTTACTGGACAGTACGCTGTCAGAGCCAAAGCTTCAGCTTTAGACCAATTTAGTCTGTATTGGTCTAAAATATAATCTGTGTAAAGCAAAAGTATATGCACCACACCTTCCGCCACCCCTGGAAAACCAACCTCCTTTCTTTTTGCAGCCGCTACTGGTTCCAGGGCAAGACAGAACAATAAGGGGGAAAGAGGGCAACCCTGCCAGGTGCCCCTATCCAGAGTAAAATAATCTGAAATTAATCCATTCATTTGAAACCGCCACCACCGGGTGTCAATAAAATAACTTAATCCACCCAATAAAAGTATTCCCAAACCAATACATTTCCAAAATTATAAAAAAGATAATTCCATTCTATCATATCAAAAGCTTT
Organism: Xyrauchen texanus; assembly: GCF_025860055.1. NCBI lineage: Eukaryota > Metazoa > Chordata > Actinopteri > Cypriniformes > Catostomidae > Xyrauchen > Xyrauchen texanus. Next base: position 8,294,809 of record NC_068286.1, on the reverse strand, counting down.
TTTGGCATCAAGCGAGATGGCAGCGACCGGAGTCTGATTGTTCCCACTGCCCATATGACATTAATGAAACAACTAATGTTATCAGAAGAGTTACGGGCCCAAATAAACCCCACCTGATCTATGTGTATAAGAGATGTCATAACTTTACTCAATCAGCCAACATTTTTGACAATAATTTAATGTCTAGCTGGATCAGGGAAACTGGACGGTAACTCTTACACTCGCTTGGATCTTTGTCTTTTTTAAGAAACAAACTGATCCGGGCTTGAGAAAAAAAAGCCCTGATCATCAACGTTAGGTACATAAATATGAACCAAAATAACAATTTCAGCTAAAACAATAATGACTTATTTATCTTTCATCTGTTTGAGACATTTGAATTGTAGATGTTTACTTATCAGCATAATGAGTCCTCTGCTCTTACTCGGGCCAGCGTCCATCCCTCTAAACTCAAACAGTCCATGTATGCTTACGAGAGCCCCGTGATAACTTTGTCGTTGTATTGCTCAATTCTGGTGTTTCTATATACATTTTGTGAGACAGAATAACACAACAAAAGATCATCTCTAAAACAAACTCCAGCCAATAGGCGGAATAAACACAAAGAACATGCAGATTCATCCAAACAACTGTCCAAAAGGAGTGTTAATTCACAAATCAAACTCCAGCCGCTTGACGGTCCAGCACGAAAAGAAACAAAAAATGTGCTCAGTTTCCTGGGACAGTCAAGTGAATGTTCAGTGAGCAGTCCACACAGCTGCAATGTGAGTACCACATAGTAACTTACTCACTCCATTGACTTTATGAAGGACATCGCTTGCTGGGGACATGTGAAAATTTTACGGCCATCCTTTGCATCTATTTTCAATTTGGCTGGGAACATCGGTGCAAAAGTGACCTTACGTTGATGTAAGAGTTTCTTGCATTCCTTGAATCATTCTTGTCGAATTTGCAAAGTCTGGGAACAAGAAAATGCTGTGGTTCTTCCAGGAAAGCCTTCCTTTACTCCTCGTCTTGCGTAACACAAGATTTTTATCAGATGATCTCAGAAATTTGGCCAGAATTGATCGGGGCCTGTTTCCCTCAGCGGATCACCGAAATAGAACCCTGCGAGCTCGCTCCATTTCCAGCTCAGAAAGAGCCCATCTAGAAATTTCACCATATCCTGACCCTCTTCGGCCTCAGGAATTCCAACAATACGGACATTATTCCACCAGCTACAGTTCTCCAAGTCCTCCAACTTCTCCCAGACATGCTCCAAATACACCTTGGTTGCTAGCGGATTAGCAGCTAATTCCTTCTCTGATGACTCCAGATAATTGATCCGTTTCTCAACATCCCCCACTCTTGTAACCACCTCGATAAACCGATACAAATATATTTAGTCTCCGTGACAGTGATCGTTTGATGTATTATAGCAAGATCCTCCAAGTCAGTCAGCAACGACCTTCGTCAGCATTACCGACATGTTGAAAATTTCCCTCAGAATTTCCCTATTTTCTCTGACCAAACCGACTCCCAGGCTCGGTGTCTCGGGGGTGGGGTGTCAACTTGAGCACGTAAGTGTTTTTTAATGTCTCCTGAGCCTGAGGACAGTCGTGGAACAGAGTGTATCGAATCTCACCAGTTTATGACATTAATAGTGTTAAAACCAGCAAAGTGCGCAGAGCTTGCCATGCACATCGAACCTCCAATGTCAAACTTTATTAAAAGCAAATGTGAGTCAAGTCTCCCATATGGAGCATCTACATCTAATATCTTATAAAAGTCACTTATGAGATTACATGATGGTTAGCCAACTCTCTTGATTTTGGAACGGAGCTATAATTTTAGGCTGGCATTAGCAAATTCAGAGACCTTTTTTTCTCCAGACAGAAAAATTTGTATTTTGGAGTTCTTGAATATCTGTGAAATACACTGTGTGCATCTGGTGGCTGCTTCTCTTGATACAATGTGCTGACAATCAAAAATATGCTTACATGTAATTTTGGCAAGCGTTCATAGGAGTTCCTCTCGTGACAGTCCATGTCCACTCACATTTTTTCCAAACTCAGTCATATCCAGGTCCATACTGTAGGCACACAAGAAGCTTTTACCATCCATACAGTTGGTGCAATGAGTGACCGTTGTGATATAGAAACACACATGTATCACAGGACATTTCCACTCCTCCACTATCATTGATACTAATGCCACAGGAGTAGTTATATTCAGGTATACAAGGGCAGTTGAATTCGAAAGATGTGTAGAATTGCCAGGGACATAATGCCACATAAACCATTCATAAAATACTCTTGGTTGGACTGGAGGATCTGGGCCATCATATGGAACTTATCCATATTGATATGTTACTGTTGAGATGTACCTGAATGAGAACAAGAAAAATTGTGACTTAAAAAGAGTGTTTTAGATATTTTTCACTCAGAATATCTTCCATAATTTGGATTCTTTGTCAACATGAATTTGTAACATATTTTACTTCTGTAATGTGAAGTATTTCCGAGTAAAATATGATAATTGAGATTAAAATATATGTAGAGTGAGGCTTGATTTTATCTATCAGGAGATTACTGGATTGTGAAAAGTGAGTGTTGCAGACCAGAATTAAGCCGGACCTGAATTCAAGTTTGCAGTCAAGTCAACCAGGGGGCAGTGCCCCATCTTTTAACCTATTTTTAATCATTTAGTTATTATCTTTTAAACGTTGTAATGGGTGTATACCTTTAAGAGAACGGGTGAGGGGGTGTTGTTGTCTGTGCTACTTGAGAATAAAAGTTATTCTGTTCAGACCAGTGGTGTTCATTAAAGATTATTACACGGTGTCAAAAGCACTTGACGAGAACACAGCCTCGAAAGAACTGAATAAATTGAATCCCCCGGAGAGTTTTTATTTGATCGTCCAAATGAGTTGGAAGCAACGCTTTCAGCGCTTTTGGAGTGCAACAAAATTAGACAAAGAAGACGGTGATGTTCAGGTCAGTTCTTTAATATATGCCATGGGAAATGAAGCCGAACACATATTCAAATCATTCACTTTTAATGAGGATGATGACAAGTAGAAATTCTTCGTTGTGCTAAGACACATCTTGTGCCAAGATACAATGAGTATTTCTTCCCCAAACGAAATGTGATTCACGAGCGAGCCTGTTCCTATCAAAGAGTACAGTGCCCCGGTGAAAAGGCTGAAACCTTTATTAGAGCTCTCTATGACTTATCAGAACACTGTGACTTTGGTGAACGTAGAGATGAACACATTCGGATTGGATATGAGATCGGATAGTTGTGGGCATACTTGGTAGAGAACGGTCACGTAGACTGCAGTTGATGTCCGATCTTACACTGGCCCAAACTATTCAGAGTGTCCGTCAGTGTGAGGAAGCGCTTCAAGTTAACCAGCAGGGGGAGGCGTGTGCTGCAGTACATGAGTTTGTACAAGGAAAAGCAGCAGAAAGAAGGAAACCGAAATGAAAACCTAAAAGAAATAATGACAAGGAGCCAGGAGAACCAAAATGTGGAAGATGTGGAAAAATCAAACACATACAACAGTAAATATGCCCAGCAATGAAATCCACATACCGTAAATGTAAAAAAAGTGGATCACTGGGAAAGAAAGTTTCACAGTAAATCAGTGAGAGAAGTGACTGAGACTGTTGCACAAACACCATATATGCTGGGTGCTGTTACAAATTCACACAGAGATGATGAGCAATGGACTATACAAATTACCATTGGAGAAACAACAGTCAATTTTAAAATTGATTCTGGTGCTGATGCAAACAAACATCATGTGTGAACAAACATTCAGCAGGCTAAATCCTGAGAGAGTATTAGAGCAGTCAAAGGTCAAATTATGTAGTCTTGGAGGTCGACAGGATTGCTTGGGAAAGCTTAAAGCCAGCACAAGATACAAAGGAAATTTGTACACATACCCAGTGTATGTCATCTATGGACAAAGTGTGAACAATTTGCTAAGCCGAACCGCTGCATCCTCAATGGGGCTGGTTAAATCATTGAAGAATTTAACAGTGCATTTGGTGAGCATGGAACTCTTAAAACAGAGCCTGTTAAAATCCAGCTAAAGGACAATGCTTAGCACATAGCACACATAATTTCCTTGCCTCTCACACAAAAGGTAAAGGAGGAGCTGCAGCACATGGAAGAGAACAGGGTCATTGAGCCAGTGACAGACCCTACGGACTGGTGTGCACCCATGGTGCCAGTGTCTAAACAGAATGGCAGGGTACGCATGTGTGGATCTTAAAAAGTTAAATGAAGCTGTAAAAAGAGAGAGGTATGTTCCTCCAACTATAGAGGAAATAATTGCATAGCTGAGTGCTGCAACACTGTTTTCATCTTTGGATGCTGCCTCAGGCTTTTGGCAGATTTAGGCCCCGAATAAACCCCACCTGATCTATAGGTATAAGAGATGTCATAACTTTACTTAATCGGTTAGCCATAATTTTACAATTTGAATGTCTTGCTGGATCAGGAAAATTGGACGGTAACTTAAACGTTTGGATCTTTGTCCTTTTTAAGAATCCAGGCTTGTGTTATGTTTGGCGGAAGCTTTCCATTCTTTAATGATTCCATATCAATTTATAACAAAAGTGGAGCCAGTTCTGTAGCATAAGATCTAAAACATTCAGTGGCAAAACCATCTGGCCCCGGAGCATTGCCTGTAGGCAGGGCCTTAATTACCTCGTCAAGCTCCTCCAAGGTTATCTCTGAATTTTTTGTCAGTCGTCAGTTTAGGGAGATATAATGGTTCCATAAAGTTTCTAAAATCTTCACCAATAGACTATAAAGATCAAGAATTCTTTAAAAGCATTTTTAATATCAACAGCCGAATAAACATTTCACCACCAGCAGATTTAACTGTGGGAATGGTAGAAAAAGATTCTTTCTGCTTTATATATCTAGCCAAAAGCTTCCCGGCTTTGGCCCCTGACTCAAAATATGATTGTCTTGCCCTAAATAACTAAAACTCCACCTTCCATGATATAGTATTATATCTGTATTTCAATCGGGTTAATTAGGCCATCAGACGACATTCAGCACTTCAGTTGTCTCTGTACTTTTAATATTCTCTTCCAACAATTCTCTTGCTTTGGATTTTTTGATGAACGAGGCATACTGTTTGATCAGACGCCTAAGGACCGCCTTAAGTGCCTCCCAAGCCACGCCCACAGAGGATACTGAGCACCAGTTGTTCTCCATATAAACATTGATTTCACCCTTTAACATTTGTTGGAAATCAGGATTTTGCAGAAGGGATACATTAAAGTGCCAACTATAGGATTTATTTTTCTCTATATGTGGCAACATCTCTAAACTCACCAGGACGTGACCTGAGACTAAGATGTTTCCAACTGAGCAATCCATAACAGATGAAATGAGGGACTTAGGTATAATTGTGTATGTATATATACATACATATATACACTGTATCTCACAAAAGTGAGTACACCCCTCACATTTTTGTAAATATTTGATTATCTCTTTTCATGTGACAACACTGAAGAAATTACACTTTGCTACAATGTAAAGTAGTGAGTGTACAGCTTGTATAACAGTGTCAATTTGCTGTCCCCTCAAAATAACTCAACACACAGCCATTAATGTCTAAACCGCTGGCTAAACCAAATTGGGCCCAATTAGCCATTTTCCCTCCCCGGTGTCATGTGACTCGTTAGTGTTACAAGGTCTCAGGTGTGAATGGGGAGCAGGTGTGTTAAATTTGGTGTCATCGCTCTCACACTCCCTCAAACTGGTCACTGGAAGTTCAACAGGGCTCCTCATGGCAAAGAACTCTCTGAGGATCTGAAAAAAAGAAATGTTGCTCTACTTAAAGATGGCCTAGGCTATAAGAAGATTGCCAAGACCCTGACACTGAGCTGCAGCACGGTGGTCAAGACCATACAGCGGTTTAAAAGGACAGGTTCCACTCAGAACAGGCCTCGCCATGGTCGACCAAAGAAGTTGAGTGCACATGCTCGGCGTCATATCCAGAGGTTGTCTTTGGGAAATAGACGTATTAAGGGGTGGGGGGTCAGCCTGTCAGTGCTCAGACCATACGCCGCACACTGCATCAAATTGGTCCGGATGACTGTCGTCCCAGAAGGAAGCCTCTTCTAAAGATGATGCACAAGAAAGCCTGCAAACAGTTTGCTGAAGACAAGCAGACTAAGGACATGGATTACTGGAACCATGTCCTGTGGTCTGATGAGACAAAGATAAACGTATTTGGTTCAGATGGTGTCAAGCGTGTGTCAGAAACCAGGTGAGGAGTACAAAGACATGTGTGTCTTGCCTACAGTCAAGCATGGTGGTGGGAGTGTTATGGTCTTTGGAGAGGCGGGGCAGTATTCCAGCATGATAACGACCCCAAACACACCTCCAAGATGACCACTGCCTTGCTAAAGAAGCTGAGGGTGAAGATGATGGACTGGCCAAGTATGTCTCCAGACCTAAACCCTATCTGCGGGGCATCCTCAAACGGAAGGTGAAGGAGCACAAGGTCTCTAACATCCACCAGCTCCGTGATGTTGTCATAGAGGAGTGGAAGAGGTGGCAACCTGTGAAGCTCTGGTGAACTCCATGCCCAAGAGGGTTAAAGCAGTGCTGGAAAATAATGGTGGCCACACAAAATATTGACACTTTGGGCCCAATTTGGACATTTTCACTTAGGGGTGTACTCACTTTTGTTGCCAGAGGTTTAGACATTAATGGCAATTAATTAATTAGACATTTTGAAAGGGACAGCAAATTTACACTGTTATACAAGCTGTACACTCACTACTTTACATTGTATCAAAATATAATTTCTTCAGTGTTGTCACATGAAAAGATCTAATCAAATATTTACAAAAATGTGAGGGGTGTACTCACTTTTGTGACATACTATGTGTGTGTGTGTGTGTGTATATATATATATATATACTAGAATAAATCTTATGGACTGATGAATAAAACATTATTGTTTATAGACCAATATCTTTACACATCCTATGAAGCATCATTGCTGCTCTTTGGAGCTTACACATTTTGCTTCACTATGATCAATGATTGAGTCATCAATAGATTAAAGTCTCCTCCCAATATTATATCATGACGGGTGCCAGCATCTTGCAACATCCATCATCAACTTTAGGTGCATAAATATTAACCAAAAATCAACCTTTGCCCCTGGATTTCAGCTAAAACAACTCTAAAACAGATTAAAGATAAATTAGGTAGATATTTGAATTGTAGATGTCCCCCCTTACTTGAGCCAGCACTAAAGAAAACGTGTCCACCCCATATCTTCCCAAATTGTTCAGCTTCCTAAGGGGGAAAGATGTGTTTCTTGAAGAAACACAATACCATTTCTTATGTTTAAGAAAATAAATAACCTTCTTTTTTATGGGGTGCCCCAACCCATTCACATTCCACATGGAGAGAGATAATCCACTCATATTAACATTAACATATAGAAAAAATATATTGTGTCAAAAATAAAAAGACCACATTCCCCTTTAGTGCAACAATCAACCCTGGCATATGGCCTGTTATGTAGAGCAGACTCAGGAAGAGCTCATCTAGGAATTTCACCATATCTCGGCCTTCTTCATGCTCTGGAATTCAAACAATCTGGACATTATTTCGTTGGATACGATTCAAGTTCTTCCAGTTTTTCCAAAATGCGTTCCACGTCCATCTTGTTTGCTAGTGGATTAGCAGCTAAGTCCTTCTCCAATGACTTGATGATCCATCTTACGACGTCGGACAATCTTGTAACTAACCAACTTTTGTTTCCATCACTGTAATCGATCGACGTATTACAGACAGATCCTCCAAGTCAGCAACAACCTTCATCAGCATCACAGACGTGCTCACCAGTTGAGGCTGGATTTATCGCACCGCACTTTCCCAACTGAGTCCCTGGTCTGCTGGCCTGTCAGAGGTTTCAGCTTGAGCACATAAGTGTCTTTTAATATCTCCAGAGCCAGAGGATTTTGAATTCTTTGCCATATTGATTTCAAAGAACAGATATGTAGCAGGGTGTATCGAATCTCACTGGATAACATAAAAATTATTAAAAACTAGCAAAGTGAACAGAGCTTGCCATTTATACATCCGCTCCTCGCATTGCGTCACGTGACCTCCCCTATTAATAATGCTTTTAAAGAATTCTATCTTGATCTCTATAGCTCCACGTCTTTGTCTACTGATGAAGATATTATAAACTTTGTGGAACCATTAGAACTCCCTAAATTGACAACTGAGAAAAAAATAAAATCTTTTGATTCTAAGATAACCATGGAGGAATTTGGCAATACAGGCAAGGCTCTGGGGCCAGACAGCTTTGCCGCTGAATTGTTTTTATCCTATGCAACAGGACTGCCTCCGCTTTTGCTAGAAGTTTTTGCAGAATCATTAAAGAATGGAAAGCTTCTGCCAATCATGACACAATTCTGTTTGATTCTTAAAAAGGACAAAGATCCAAGCGAGTGTAATAGTTACCGTCCTATTTCTCTTATCCAGCTAGATGTTAATATATTATCAAAATTTTTGGCTAACCGATTAAGTTGATATCTCTTATACATTTGTCAGGTGGAGTTTATTTGGGCCACAGCTCTACTGATAACATTAGGCATTTCATTGATATCATGTGGTCAGTGGTGAATGATCAGACTTCAGTCGCTGCCATCTCACTTGATGCCGAAAAGACATTTCATATGTTAAAATGGGATTATCTTTTTAAGATTTTGGAAATATATGGGTTCGGGAATACTTTTATGTACCTGGAAGGGTTGCCCTCTTTCCCCATTATTGTTCTATCTTGCCATAGAACCATTAGCAGCTGCGATAAGGAAGATGATTTTCCAGGGGTGGTAGCGGAAGGTATGGCTCACAAACTTTTGCTTTATGCAGATTATATTTTATTTTTCATCTCCGACGCCACTAGATCTATGCCTTGCCTTCAAAGAATTATTAATTCCTTTTCCAAGTTCTCAGGATACAGAGTCAGTTTGTCTAATTCCAAAGCTTTGTCTCTGATAGCATACTGCCCAGTAACAGCTTTTCAGCCAGTCTCCTTCCAGTGGCCCAAACAGGGCATTAAATATTTGGGCATTTTATTCCCAGCAATTTGGTTTGATTCAGTGTTAATATTGACCCCTTAATAAAAAGATGTAAGCTATGTGGGCAGGTGGGCTTCATTACATTTATCCATGATTGGGAAGATTAATGTTATTAAAATTAATTCTATTCCAAAATTCAAAAACTCTTTAAAGCATTTTCTATCAAAATAACCAGAGAAGTTAAGTCACACCATTGCACATGGTATGGACAATCGTTTTTTTTAAATGTGTCCAGAGAGTTTAATTTAGACATTTAAATATTGCCTCAAGCATATGGCTGAACCCAAAATGATGAATTAATAAGTCACCTTTTTGCTGGTCAGAGTGGATTGTGAGGGAGATTAATACACTCTGTGACCTATGAGAGTGGAGTGTTGAGATCTTTTGAAAATATGGTTCAACATTTTGGGATTCACAGATCTCAGTTCTTTAGATATTTACAGCTGCGTCACCTGCTCAGTGCTTTTTTGGGAGTAGCATACACCCCCTTATAGTAGCAGACACTCTGGGAGTGGTTATTACTGCTTTTGGAAAAGGTCATGAGGCATCAGCGTATAACTTCCTGCTAATTCGGGGGGGAAAGGGAAAGATTTAAACTTTGTATTGTAGGAGGTGATTGTGGGCTATATCTGCCTCAAGATGCAAGGGGTGTGCCTTATGCAATTCATGATTTTACTTCCATTCTATTGGATCCCCTCTAGATTATATAGGCTTGATCTTAAATACACGACCACCTGCTGGCAAATATCAATCGGAAGATGGAGACACAACCAATGTCTTTTGGTCCCATGTTAAGATCCAAGAGTTTAGGTTGAAGGTTAGGAGTGTTTGTGTAATGTATTGAGCACTCAAATTATGTATTGCCACCGACTGCGTTTTGGTTGATGGGGTTGTCATAGATGTGGAGAATAGGCACATAAAGAGTTGGGTCCTAACCAGAGTCATGGTTGCCAGACAAATGGTTCAAAGGGGGATGGAAGTCAGCTGGAGCGCCCCAATTTCAGGAGTGGTGCTCGGCAATGGGGAGGGTGGTGGATTTTGAGGAAGGGTCTTCTTGAAGACTGGGGAATTTGGACTTGTTTGTGGGGAAGTGGGGCAAATTTCTGCCATTTCAGGAGGGCTTTCAGGGAGGGGCAGTGGAGAGTGGTGTAGTGGTTAATGTGTGTGATTATATATTTGTGGTTGTCTATAATCATGCGTGCCCAGTGGGGGGGGGGGGGGGTGTTAAGTATAGATTCCGTTTGCACACACACACACAAAATATGAAATCAATAAAAATTTCACAAAAAAAAAAGACTAAAGTACTACATCAGGAACAACATGTCATCCATTCCAAAAATGCACTTGCAACAGATGACCAGAAGCTCCAAATTGCCATGGACAAATGGACATTGCTAATGCCAAATAAAAGGCCCAACACATGGGCAAGCCAATGTTGATCAGTCAGGGTCTGCTATTGACAATGACATCTTACAAAAATGGCCAGGCTAATAATGCCCACCATGAAAAGCAGATCAGGCATCATTCATTAACCAAACTTCAAAACCAAAAGTTGATTAAACAATCTGCTGACCAGGACTACCACTACAGTTGGTACCTTTGAAAGACTATCAATTTATTACCATTCTGATAAGGTTCCTGAAACTTGACTCATTAAACTAAAATAATTTCAGCACTGCAAGGGGAAAAAAAAAACCTGCATTCCTGAACAGGTCTACCAAAGTGTCCCACCTTACACAAAAGTTATGAAGTGTCTTTGTTCCACCCAGTAACATTTTACAGATTTCAGTTCGTAGAGAGTTTTTTGGAACAAACTCTTGGAAACTGAGGAACATGAGCACTAAAAGATATGGAGCTTGAAGACTTGTTGGGAGTTTGTATGAGCAGTGGCCTTTCAGCTTTGAGTTTGAACCAATCCTTTCAAAAGCTCAGCCAACTACAGGATCAAGATGGTGCCAATTAAACATGTGCCCTTGCAGCAATTCAAAATCTTTTACATCTTAAAATAGGTGGATAAAAAATACAAAAATAAAGCCGTCTGTCAAGATAACGGCCCTAGATAAACAAGATAACTTTAGAAATCAGTTAGGAAGGCATTGGAAGAGATCAGCCACATGTAGGGATGAGGCAATTTTCAAGAACCTGGACAGCCCTGGAAGATTCAATTTAGGTCAGGTTGAGGAATTCAGTTTAATAATCACACCAGTGGTCAAGTTTAAGGGCTCAGATGTTCACTCCCATGTCTTCCCTTTCTCAGTAACCTGTCTGACACCCACATCTTTTGCACAATATGAGAACACCCTTCAATACTCAAACATTACAGATAACACTTGCCATATTCAGTCTACAAATCCTCCCCTACACGCAAACACCAAATTGGTTGGACCTGGAAATGTGGACCAACAAGCTACCACCTGAATAATGCATTGTTTAACTTGCTGATCAAGAAGCCATTATCATGTCAAACAGAGCACATTGGAGGCTACAGCAAAGGATCAAGGCTAAAAAGCTCTACCATGCTTGATTGGAAACCTTTGTGTACCTAGTAACATTAGATTTCCTGAAGAATTCAGGATGGGGAAACCCCATTAACTTTTGCTGCTATAATGTGGTGTTTATTGAAACACACTTACTGAAGAGGTTTCGAAAAATACGAGTGGCACCTTGTTACGTTCCACGCGTGTTTTGTGTTCGTTTTCATTGTTCTGTGCACGTTAGTGTACTTTGCACGTGTTGGTTGTTGTGCTCATTATCTTCTCTCTGTCTCTAGCTCCCTCTCTCTGCTCGCAGGTTGCTGTAATTGGCGGAGTCGAACGTCAGTCATCGTTAAGGCGGCGCTTGAGAACTAATTGGAGGCTGCCGGCTGGTTTTAAAAGGATGGCACGTTCATTCACGTTGTCTCTCTCTGTAGCGAAATGAGTGTGTGTATGGCTCTGCCTGCGACTTGAGTGGTGTGCTATGTGTTTTGTTCTTTGTACTTTTAGTACTAGCCATGTTATGTGAGCTTAGTTCTGATGTGTATGTCTACCTTTTCATTTGCTTGAGAAATTGTTTAACAACGGATATTGTGGGAAGAGAACACAGGTCAGTATATCGCGATATACACTGCACCCGTAGCAAATGACTGTCTAGACACACCAGGTAAGACGTGAGTGCCAACCCCTGTATTTTTGTTTTGTTAGGTAGTTTAACTAGGGTGCCGTGTGCACTGAATATTCGGTTTATTTTCTACCTTTTTCTTTGGTTAGATTAGGTTTAGATTAGGGATTGTTTTGTTATATTTTGTTCTTTTCTTTGGCGCCGCTTTTTTTTTTCTCATTTATTGTTTATTTGTTCACCTACTTATTTTGTACATAGCACCCCTTATTGTTGTTCCTTTGACTGGATTCAGTGGCTTCGGCTTGTTGTAAATAAAGTCCAGTTTATCTTTTCCTTCAATAAGAGCCTGTCATGTATTTTTCCACCACCTCTCACCTTCAGCAGTACGTCAATATATAAATGTTACGGTATCTGCCCTAGACCTTTTAAGGTTCGTAACATTAAATGGGGACTCGTCCAGGATGTTAATAAATATTATTATATTTGTTTTCCCGAGATATTGATTACTGCTGGGGTGGATGGGGGAATATTCATGTTCGGTTTTTTTTTGTTGTTGAAGAGATTAGGGTTGTACGAGGCAGTGTGTGTGCTCTAATACGTTCGCTAGAGAGAGAGTATATACTTTAGCTACAGGAGCAAGTATGGCTGATTTTGATTTAGACACCTTTGTGAGTGTACCTACAGTGGAGCAGTTAGATAAATGTAGGAAAGATGATTTGCTACGTATCGCTGCTCATTTTCAGATGGCTGTTTCAAAGCAGCGGCTTAAAAAAGAGATTAGGTCTACTGTGTCCCAAAGGTTGGTGGAACTGGGTGTTTTAGTGTTGCCTGCAGGTGGCGGGGAAGTTTTCCCTGGTGCTGACAGTCGTCCTGATGAGGAGGAGCAGAGCGAGACGGCTGGGATGGAGGCTTCTGAAGTCAAAGCCGTTTTTCCGCCCTTCGATTTTTTTTCACCGGGCTCAGATGAGTCTACAGGAGGTGATGCGCGACTGAAGGTTCGCATAGCGCGACTGCAGATGGAGACACGTGAACAGGCAGAAGTCCGTCGAATGGATATGGAGTTTCGACTTGAAGTCCGCAGACTCGAAATCGAGGCGGAGACGCAGATTAAGCTGCGTGAACTTGAATTGAATGCAGCCAAAGTGACACCTGTTCCAGTTGTGCAACCCTTACAGGCCGCTGATGCTTCGGCAGGGCCTGGTTCGGTGGGAACCAATTTTGAGGTCAGTAGACATATTTCTCTGGTGCCGCAGTTTCGGGAAACAGAAGTTGACTCATATTTTAGTGTGTTTGAGCGTATTGCTTCCACACTCCATTGGCCTAAAGAGGTTTGGCCTTTGCTGTTACAGTGCAAGTTAACCGGTAAGGCTCAAGATGTTTGCGCTACGTTGTCCTTAGAGGATAGTGTGAATTATGAGGTAGTGAAACTTGCAATTTTGCGTGCATATGAGCTAGTGCCAGAAGCTTACCGACAACAGTTTAGGTGTCATAAGAAAAGTTCTAATCAGTCATTTGTTGAATTTGCGAGGGAAAAAGGCATCTTGTTTGATAAGTGGTGCACATCGAGTAAGGTAAATGAATTTAAAAACTTGCGAGAATTAATTCTTTTAGAAGAATTTAAGAACTGTGTATCTGAGCGTGTTGTTGTTTATTTAAATGAGCAAAAAGTGACGTCATTATCTCAAGCCTCTGTTCTTGCAGATGAATTTACATTGACGCATAAAAATGTGTTCACGCCTGCGCGTTCTGAGAGGGCTATGTCTTCTCACGAAAATCAGAGCAGCTCGTTACGACCGAAACTAGTTAATTGTAAGTCAAAAGAAAATCGAGAATGTTTTTATTGTCACAAATCTGGCCATTTAATCGCTGATTGTGTTGTGTTGAGGAGAAAACAGTCGAGTTCTGTACCTAAGAACGCTGGGTTTGTTAAATTGGTTGACTCTGTTACGGTCGAGCATAGTGACAAACCTGATTCTAGTTATGCACCTTTTCTATTAGAAGGGTTTGTTTCCGTTACAGGAAAGTCGGAGGCGCAGATAAGAGTCAAAATGCTGTGTGATACTGGGGCAATGCAGTCTTTTATTAGTGCAGAGGTACTCCCGTTGTCTGACCAAACTTCCTGCGGCAGTAATGTGTTAGTACAGGGCATAGAAATGGGTCTTGTTCAAGTTCCGTTGCATCAGATTCACTTGGAATCAGAACTGTGCACGGGCTTTGTGAAGGTAGCCGTTCGTGAGCGTTTGCCTGTGAGTGGGGTACACTTTATCCTTGGCAATGATCTAGCCGGTGGGAAAGTCATGCCTTTGCTGGAAGTTTTTGACAATCCAGTGGTGTCAGATCAGCCTGATGAACTTTCGAGGTCTTATCCTGAGACATTTCCAGTTTGTGTGGTTACGTTCGGGCTCAGGAGTTAAATACTGTTGGTGACTTGGCTACATCTTTTATGGCATATAGTCTTATCAATGATGTTTTATCTGATGAGAGTAAGACTGTTGAGAGATCCCCTGTTCTGAGTACCTCGGGGGTGAAGTTGTGTGTGACGCGCGAGAGGATTATTTCTGCCCAGAAGGAGGATGAAAATCTTCAGAAGTGTTTTGCTGCTGCTGTTCTCCTAGAGAAAGCTCAAGAAAGAAAGGCTGCATATTATGTTGAAAACGATTTATTGATGCGTAAGTGGTGCTCTGGAATTACAGATGATGCTGAATGGAGTAGTGTGTATCAGATTGTGGTTCCTTTTTGCTACCAACAACACATTTTATCTCTAGCTCATGATCACGACTTATCAGGACATCTAGGCATAAAGAAAACGTATCACCGTATTCTGAGGCATTTCTTTTGGCCGAGATTAAAGGCTGACGTCACACAATTTTGCCGCACCTGCCGTATATGCCAGATTACTGGTAAACCGAATCAAGTAATCCCGTGTGCTCCTCTCGTACCTATTCCAGTGATGGGTGAACCGTTTGAGCATGTTATCGTCGATTGTGTCGGCCCTTTGCCTAAGTCTAAGACCGGTAATCAGTTTTTACTGACTGTAATGTGTACTGCGACCAGATTTCCGGAGGCAATTCCATTGAGGAAGATTACAGCGTCTGTTGTAACTACAGCACTTGTGAAATTTTTTTCTATGTTTGGTTTACCAAAAATTGTGCAGACAGATCAAGGCACTAATTTTCTTTTGAGGATTTTTTCTCAAGTGTTGTCCAGTTTAAATATCTCCCACAGGGTCGCCAGTGCTTACCACGCTGAAAGCGTGGGGGCAGTGGTGGCTCAGTGGTTGAGGCTCAGGGTTACTGAGCAGAAGGTCGGGGTTCAAGCCCCAGCACCACCAAGATGCC